>NC_041224.1:134833396-134863645 GCF_002837175.3 Physeter macrocephalus
AGAGGCCCGCGTACCGCAAAAAAAAAAAAAAAAAAAAAAAAAAAAAGTCCTGCTGATACCACATTTTGCTGGTCACTGATTGAATAATATAAGTAAAATAGAGTAGAACAGATAGTAAAATCAAAATTCTGATGCCCCCAAACAAATTCTTATCCTCAAATATAAAAGCTAACTGTATAATATAGTAGAAGTTATGCCCCAAACCCAACCTGTTCAACTAAATATGAAAATAATGCAAGTATCAAATACCAAGAGAATGGCTCTTAAAACTAAAAATATGTGCCTTTTAGTACATAAGTCAAAATGAAAACAAAACCAAAACTCAGTTCTAAAAGACCTATGAGCAGAATTAGCTTTTAATTATTTTTTAGATAGTTTTCCTTTCTCTAAGTTGAATATTTGAGAATTTAATTTTGGATACCACTTGTCACTCTTCTATTAATGTATAAGTTGTAATACACGATTTACTTGATTTCATGAAGTATTTCCAGAAGTAACATTTTGTTTTCTGCATCTTGAACTTTATTTCCAGTGAAGAGTTGAAAATCCTGGCGCTCAAAGAATGGTACCACTTTAGATAAAGCCCTTAATTCTATTAAGTAGAGAAAATACAAGTTCTTAAGCCTTCGTGGACCTTCTCCTTCAGTTAAAATTCCATCAAATCGCTGCTGAAATTCTGTAATGTTATGTCCCCATATTTTTTCCAACCAGGTATCTGAGAAGAAAGAAGAATTAAATATTAAAAAAACTGCATTTTAGGGCTTCCCTGGTGGCGCAGTGGTTGAGAGTCCGCCTGCCAATGCAGGGGACACGGGTTCATGCCCCGGTCGGGGAAGATCCCACATGCCGCGGAGCGGCTGGGCTCGTGAGCCATGGCCGCTGAGCCTGTGCATCCGGAGCCTGTGCTCCACAACGGGAGAGGCCACAACAGTGAGAGGCCCGCGTACAACCAAAAAAAAACCCCAAAAACTGCATTTTAAAATTAAGTAAGTTTCATTTTACTTATATTAGGTTATTGATGCCTGCAGAAGCTAATTTGATTTTATATTTTAAAATATATAATCAATACAACCATGAAAACTGTTTTACATAATTTAGCCTTTAATAGTTCCATATTAATATTTTATCTTCTAGAAGCCATCCTTAAAAGGAAAATAAACTCAATATTTTACTGAGAAACCAGGACTAATAAAATCAAATTTCTGAATATAAACATATTCATAAAACCAAGATACAGAAGTCAAAAATTACTATCTGACATTAGTAATGAGTTTGAAGCCCTAATTAAAGTTACTATGATTTTGTTTCTAAGAAGTAAAAGATACTTTAATTCTAGAAGAAATATGTTATTGATGAAACTCCAACATGGTCTAATTTTTAAACAGCCTTCATAAAGCATGAAGAGCAGCAGAAAAAATGCTTTTACCTGTTAAACTCCAGGCCTGAAGCTGGCACACAAATATAAGGATTCTGATACAGTAATATCTAATGAAAAACAAACTATGCTCTTGAGAGCTTTTTTAATTCCCACAACAAAAGAACATTTCCAAAGTGACATGTATGATTTTGAGCAGCTTCTTAAAAGAAGGTGAAGAGAGCTAAGAACAGGCTGAACTTTTCCTTATAAGGTCCATGGTTCCCACATTCCTGATTACTACCATTTAAGAATAAATCTTTTACTGCCTAATATTCAATAGGGTCAGTCCTTTCTCATCCAGGTAAATACCAAGAAAATTTTAAGAATACCTGAAAATAAGTGTGGTAAAGTGAATAAAAGTAAAATGTCACGTACCTTGCAGAAGATACCGTGCACTCAAATGCACATTAATGCTTGCATGGAGGCCAGAAATAAGTCTGTAGAATGCTCTTTTTTCTACACAGAGGCCTACAAAAAGTAATTTGGAAATAGAAATTTCATATGTGAAATTTGTAAGGCAGAAAATTAATTTTATGTGCATTTAAAAATGAAAAAAATGATTTAAATTTGCTTTAAAATGTTCAATTACCTTCTAGCCAACTGTAAAAAGTGTTCTCTGAAATAAAAAGAAAAATAAGTCACAAGATTGTAAAAATGCCAAAATGTAAGTTTTTCAAAAGTTTTAAAATACTATAGCAAATTTTTGACAAACAGTGATTCAAAGGTCCAAATTTTGTTTGTAAAGGAAAGAGAGAGGTTCTTGGTACGGATTCACTTTAAGTTCCACTTGGCTGCTCGGTCTTTAGAAGGCTTTAGCATTGCCTTAGGTGGCACCTGCCTCATAACTTTCTGGATAAAATGTTTTATATGAGGTCAAAACACATAATTTAAATAGTAAATCAATACATGGAAAAATACTTAGCCTTAGTAACAATTCATGCTATAAAAATTAAGAACTCATTATACACATTTTAAAATGAGAAAAGTTAAATAAAAGTTATAAAATAGTATTGGAGGTATATTATTTGTGTATAGCTGGTAGGATTATATGCCATTCAATATTTCAAAAGAGCAAGTCAAGGAGATGTTACAAAAACCAAACATCGTTTATATTTTATGACCCAATAAGATCACTGTTCATATACTTAGACTTGACAATTCTGCTTTTAGAATTATGGTCTTAAGAAATCACTCAAAATGGAGGTGGGGGGGTGGATAATCTGCAGAAAGATGATTATGTTATATATAATTTTTAAAACCTTAAATAATCAAAATATACAAGGCCTAAGCTGACATGACAGAATACTATGTACTAGTTAACATGGTTGAATAATATAAAACTATTAAAATGAGAAGAATGTGGAACATGACAATGCATGAAAATGTTTATTTGAAATAATATATAAAAAGGCATAAGAAATAATTATTATAACTATGTGAACATTCTATGTATACATTTACTAGAGATGACAAACATTGTACTATATAGTTCTTTTTACAAAGTTGTTTATAGTAATATTAATAGTGAACAAAACAAGCATAAAAGTAATGGAAGAAATGACAAAGGGAATAAACAATAATTTTATATATTTATAGACTACATAAAAACGTAAAACATCTGTGTGTCAGAAAACTTTATAAACAAAAGCAAAATGTAAACAACAAACCGGGTAAAATGCAAATACAACAAAGGATAATATCCTAAGTATATAAAGAGCTCACAAACTGAATAAAAATGCTAAAGTGCCCATTAAAAATGGGCAAAAAATATGAATAGAGAATTCATAAAGGGAAAATATAAATGGTAGTAACAGTTAAAAATTGTTTAGCCTCACTAACAATAAAATGCAAATTAAGCATATATTGTACAACACAGGGAATGTAGCCAATATTTTTAAATAACTATAAATGGAATATAACCTTTAAAAATTGTGAATCACTATGTTGTACACCTGAAACTTATATAATATTGTACATCAACCATACCTCAATAAAAAAATAAATAAAAATTCAAATTAAAATTATAAAGATACAACTTTAGGGCTTCCCTGGTGGCGCAGTGGTTGCGCGTCCGCCTGCCGATGCAGGGGAACCGGGTTCGCGCCCCGGTCTGGGAGGATCCCACATGCCGCGGAGCGGCTGGGCCCGTGAGCCATGGCCGCTGAGCCTGCGCGTCCGGAGCCTGTGCCCCGCGACGGGAGAGGCCACAGCAGAGGGAGGCCCGCATACCACACAAAAAAAAAAAAAAAAAAAAAAAAAAAAGCAATCTGGTCATATGTATCAAGAGCCTAAAACGTCCTTATCCTTTGATCCAGTAGATCCATTTCTAGAAATCGAGGTTGTTACGGGTGAATGTTTGTGTCCCCCCTAAAATTCATATGTTGAAGCCCTAAACCCTCCCTCTAACCCCCACTGCTCCCCATGTGATGGTATTTGGAGGTGGGGTCTTTGGGAGGTAATTAGACCAAAGTAAGGTCATGAGGGTGGGGTCACCATGATGGAATTAGTGTCTTTATAAGTAGAAGAAGAGACCAGAGCTCTTTCTCTCTCTATCATGTGAGGATACAGTAAGAAGGCCAGCTGTCTGTAAGCCAGGAAGAGGTTCCTCACCATGAACCAGATCTGCTGGCACCTTGATCATGGACTTCCCAGCCTCCAGAACTACGAGAAAATAAATGTCTTTGTTTTAGCCACCTAGTCTATGGTATTTTGTTAGAGCACCCTGAGCTGATGAGGACATAGGGTAAGGCAGCAAGTAGACATGGTAATGATAATATATAAAACTATAAATATATCTATTATAAAAATATAAACATGTAAATGTTTATATTTTTATAACTAAACTCCAGGGTCTGTGCTTTAGTTACAAATCATAAGATTTTAGCTGAGTTGCTAAACCTTTCTGGGACTCATTTTCCACCTCTATAAAATGGAGATAAAAATAATACCTCCTAGGATTGTTGGAAGGATTAAATAAACTCATATTTGTAAATTGCTTTGAAAAGTACTAGCATATCATTATCAATTATTTTGGGGTTGTGGGATTACAAGTGATTTGTTTCCTTACTGGGAACCTCTAGGTTTTGGGGTTGTTTCTTTCAAGTTTTGGACCATGAATTGAGGGGAGCAGGAGTGTGACATTGCTTGGGACCTAGCCTTCTAAAGAAATTTTCAGTTCAGTTTTATAATCCTGAAGTAGATATTCTCTGAATGTGATCCGGTTAGATAATCACCTACTATATCAGCTTTCATATTTGACTAAAATGAATGCTTATAAATATACTCATAAATAAGATATTTTCTCTAAGGACAGCCTCTACAGGTTAACAATCTTTTCTCTGATATTGAGAGACAGGTTGAGATCTTCAAATAGTAACAAAAATCATTTCAATCTCACTCATAAAGCAAAAACATTCTCAAAAAGACAGAGTAAACCTAAAATACGTTAAAACTTTTAGCTTTACGATTAACTTAAAGAGCTGGCAATGATACCTAAACCCAAGAGTCACCACAAGCTTGGAAGACGGTAGCTCAACACTCTGATCATGTCTAGAACCTTCCTATATGAGATCTAGCAGATAATAGAGTTCAACCAGTAAAGGAGAAGTTTTCCCTGACAGGCTGGGGAAATGCCTACCTTTCACATGCAATAGGTAAAATGTACCAGTGAATTATCAGAGGCTGAGGCAGGCTGTCTCTACTGCCTGATCCCAGGCACAAAGAGTCACATTTCCCTTAACCTATGCTGTCACCTCTAGAATTTCAGGTAAAGAAATAAAAATTAACTTTTTCTTTGTCTCACGTGCGGGAAGAAAAAAGCAAGTTTGCCCAAAAAACATCTGAATGTATAAGCAAATTCATATATGTGATGTATGATAAAGACATTATACTTACCTTCACTTTTCCCTGAAAAAAGAAAACAAAATGCTTATTATTAAAAACTCCTTCCAGATGCTCCTTTTAAACTGCTACACTTCCACAAAAATAAGACTTAGTAGAGGTTACTTTAAGTTCATCAGTTCACCCACGTAAATAAAATCTTAGAGTGAGATGTGCCTGTGACTGCAACTCTTTCTGGTGATGAAAAGAATTATGCCCGATTTGACTAAACGGTTTCATCTCCAAGAGCCTGGATAAAGAGTATTTTCAGCTTGTCCAAGATTTAATATGGGCTGACAGGAAAGAAAAATCTAATCTATCATCTGAGAGTACTCTTAAATATCTTAAGGACTCACAGTTATTTGGCTGTCAGAGTCTTTTTTACTTATATATTTGTTCTACAGCTATAACACAGTTTCTGCTAAAGATGTGTGTTATTGCTTCCAAACTCCCAGGACTGACATTATAAAATTTTACCTTATTCAGGAATATTTTTAAAGACTATTTGTAAGATTCAAATTATGCACAATTCAGCAGTTTGTATGCAACTGCTCATTAACTATTGAAAAACTGTCTTCATTTTGCCACTTTTATTTAATGCCATTGTTTATTAAAGTACCATATGCTCATTGCAAATATATGTTAAAAAAAAGAAGACAAAATAAAATAAAAAATATCATCCATAACTCCCTCTGGTCAAAGATAAATACCATTTACATTTTGGTAAATGTCTTTTTTCTTTGTGTACAGGATATTTAGATATTATATCAATTATGTTTTTTAAAAATATATATTATACATACTGTTTGATACCTGCTTCTTCTCCTAAATGTGCTATTGATCACCACTGATATAAATGAATATAAATTTTCAGCAACATTTAGAATGGCTATATTCTACTATATGAATACACCATAATTCATTTAACTAGTTCCCTAACGATAAACATTGAAATTGTTCCCATTTATCTTTAAAATAAGTGAGGGTGGTTAATTAACTTATCAGATCATAATGTGAGTTCATAGTGAAGATCATCTCTTGCCTGGGAATTTGCATTTCATCTGATAGTAAATCAATAGTTTCCACTGAGTACCATATGTGACTCCATATAAATCCAAAAGCCTTGTTTAAAGATGCTCTTTCATTTCTAAGAATGACTAGTCTGCCAACATTTAGGGAATGTTGCAATCTCACTGCCTTCCAGGAGGAAATTCATGTTTACTGACTATGAGATCAGCAGCTTTTCACATAAATTTAAAAAATGAAAACCATTCCACATTTGCTAAAAGTACATCAAAGATTTCATCAGTAAGCGCATATTCAGAGAACAGGGATATATATTTCCTAAGGAAAAAGCCTGAAATCATACACTTGAAATGGTTTATTCAACAAACTGTTCTATAATAGACTGGGTAGGGTTTGTGAGTTTCAATTTTACATCCCCTCTGCACCTGTACAGTGCCTAGCACATAGTAAATGGTGGGTAATCATTTGTTGGAGGAACAAGTGATTTTCACTACTGTAGACAAGACCATTAAATGAGGAGGGTGAATTTTCATTGATCATTTATCTAACAAACTATTCCATCTGTTATGTTCCAGACTCTGTATTAAGGGATGAAATCAATAAATGCTGCCCATATGTCCAAAGTACCAGGGTAGATCAATAGATATATAAATAATAGTAAAATAATGTTAGCAAGTGGAAAGAGCTGTAAGAGGAACAAAACAATACGTAAGATCACTTTATGAGGAGAGAGAGATTACTTCCAGATAAGAGGATCAGGGAAATTTGGGCAGGGAAGGCAGCATTTAAGCCAAACCCTGAGTGTAAGTAGAAAATGAAAAATGTTAATGAGATATAAAGTCATGTGAATTTGAAATCAGACTCCCAATATATACAACAATTTCAAGTTTTAGGAAAGAGGTGAGGCAGAAGTTTTTTGGATATTCATTCAACTAAAAGATGAGTACAAATAGTAGAAAGCCTGAACACACACATTCTGCAAAAATGCATAAAAGAATAAATGTATAACTTAAACTTAATCCTATGATAGTCTAACACAATGAACTTCATTACAAAAATACTCCTTACTGAAGTGTAAATATTTTCAACACCAATTTCTCTGCAAGAATGAGACATAACTTCGATGAAAACAAGAATATGTGATCTCAACTGCTCTTGCCAACCCTTATCTTGCCTCCTCCTTCCTTCTAACCAAAGTGCACTGGCTGAAAAATAACAGTGCAAATAAATAACTCACCGTGACCAGAAGCCAAAGGATTTAAAGGTCTTTTAATTGTCTGTGGCCTACAAACAAAAGAATTAAAGTATAAAGTATAAAATATAAATATGTTACCCATCATGTTATAATTAAGTAAAAGTGAAATTATCTCAGAAAGTTTTTTAATGACTATATCCAAAATACAATTGTTTTACTGACCTTATAAAATATTTATTTTCTCTAACTGCTTTAAGGGAGGGTGGTTATTTGTTTTAGTGATAATAGTTTCTGATCTTTTCCCATTGTAGCAACCAGAAAGTCATTTCCTAATCACTTCTTCAAACAAAGGAAGAAAAAAATACCAGTCAAGCTTTTCTCCTAGAGTTACTAATATGTTTATATATACATCATATATGTGTGTGTCACAAAATACACTCCTACTTGAAAAACAAACAAGCAAAAAATGTAAATATCCAACACAAGCAAGCACTAAAATAAAAAAGGGAAAAAACAGTGTGGGTAGATTATTTTCCACTTTGGTAATTTTAAGTACATCAGTTTGCCCTGAGGCCATCAAGTTTGTTATGATTTCAATAATAGGTAGTTTTTAACAAGAAAAAAAAGAGAGAGTTAGTATGTCACTAAAGTGTTTTTAAATCTCAAAATAAATATTGTATCTTTAGTAGAGTGTAGGGATTGTTTTAATGTCCTTTTATCTATTTTACAAATTTGCACAGCTTGAGACATTTTGAGAACAGAACATGTAAGTTGTATTTTAACATTCTCAATTTAGTGCCTCATACATTGTTTATATTTTAGAAATATTATGGGGACCATGATATAAACTAGTTAGAAAATAACTACAAAACTTATACAAAAATCTAACAAATGCTTTAGTTAGACTTTATTTTAGTTCACATCAAAAAAAAATTAAGGCAAAAAACCTTTAAAGTAAGTCAATAAACTCAGTAAACCAAACAGTCCTAGTAATAGTCAAGAGAATTTAAATGAAACACATGGCAGAAATGAGTAAATAATGAAAACTCTCCACTTCCCAAACTGTAGAAATTCTGCAAGTCAAAAAAAGAAACTGCTGATCTCTTATGCGTATATTTGACATAAAAAGTGAAATGTATTTTTGCCACATTTGGGAAGTCCAGAAATCTTCCCAGAACTATCCCCATCTCTGAGATAGCGTAACGCTTGTGTGCACACAGGCATGCACAAATACACACATCCCTTCCAAAAACCAATACATACATTTTTCACAACCTAGAGGCTTACAAGTGGACAAACTTGAAGCATGTCTCAGTCTCTCAATGATCAAACTGACAGCTTCCATTGTAGTGGGTAACAGTACAAAGGGGGTTCTTCCACTTACTAGATCTTTGACACAAATCACTTAACCTTTCCAACTCTCAGTTTCTCCATCTATAAACAGTGATGACTACAACACAGGGTTATTACAAGGACTAAAGGAGAAAATGTATGTAACATGCTTAGCACAATACCTGGCACACCGTGAGTGCTCAAATGTTACTAATTATAATTAATCTCTGAAAAGAATTTAACTTTAAAGCAGGTAAAATAACTATAGCCACAAAAAGAGGAGTATAGAGCACCAAAAAGGGAATTAGGAATTATACATCCTAATCTATTCTAATCTATCCTAATCTATTCCCTGCCACTAACTATATGATCTCTCTGGCTCTAGGTTACCTCATCTATAAAATGAGATTCTAGTACAGCAGAAACTAACAGAACATTGTAAAGCAACTATACTCCAATAAAAATTAATTTTAAAAATTAGATTCTATAATTCACTTAAGGAACATTTGTGAAATGCCTACAATATTCCCATAAAAGTCTAACACTGTTCTAAGTCTTTTAAAGAACAAAGAATTATTTGTTGAAACGCATGTCCACATGTTTCCCCAGAGGGGAACTGGATTAATGAACAAGTACGTTTCCATGTCCAAATACATCCTTTAATAAGGTGAATTTGATTTGTTCTTTTAAATCATTGTGATTTTGTTTATTTGTTTATAAAGAGAAATGAACACATCTTTCAGGAATTTCGAAATGAAAATGACACGTACTTAAAACAGTTTTCTTCATAGATGACATTCCATATCTTCCAAGCATCTGGTCCCTTGTAACCCGTGTAGCGCTCAGGATTAAGGAGCAAATCGACATATTCAGCATCAGGAGACTGTATGTCTGTAAAATAAAATGTTTTAATAATCCTCCTTCTTTTCAGTAACCTTAAAAAGCTAATATGACCAGACTGTATTCCATCTATTCTAAGGCACCACAAATGTAACAATGCATCTAGGATTTAAAAACACCTTTTTAGGAGAAATCCTAAAAAGAAGAGAAAAGAAGGAACAAACACAGCCACATTAAATTACACACTGTTTACAAAAGCATCTTGGTTTTAGAAATGGTAAAAAAAAAATAGGAATATGTGAATTTTAGAATTGAAGGAACATAGTAATTCAATTCTTATAAGCTATCCAGGCAAAGAATATACCATACATTTCTCATCACATTAACCACAAGCAGTTCGTCAGTAACTAAGGTAAATGTAGACATATTAGTACCATACAGTTTGCTACCAAATACTTCCTTCTTACATGACCACCATCAGGATCCACTACAAAGCTGTCCCAAAGGTATAATCCTAAATATTCAAAAACTTATAAGCAGGATGATATTTGTATCAGCATTATTTATAAAAGGGAAAATCAGAAGCAACCTAAATGTCCAACAGAGCAGAGCACAGTCTCTGGAGCGAGAGTGCCTGGGTTAGAATCCAGGACGCACTACTTATTCACTTTGGAACCCTGGTCAAGTTATGTAAATTCTCTATGCCTTGGTGCCCTCATTTGTAAAATGGAGATAATACTCATAGCATTACTGTGAGACATAAAGAAGTTTATATGTGCAGAGTGCTTAGAACAACATTAAGAGTATAATAAATATTAACTATGGCATTGGTATTATGATATATCTTAATAGACCATTTTACAGTCAACAGAACTGTTAAGTACAAAGGCTGTCTAATAAAATGAAAAGATAAGCATTATAGAAAAGTTAATTACAGAGATATATGGAAAACATACCAAAATTGGTGGGATATTGGTTTCTCATACGTTCTATAAATTTGTATAATGTGTTATAACTTTAAAATAAAACCAAAAAAATATGGCCCCTGGTCCTCAGTGGCTTTGGGGAATTAGTTAATAACACAGTAATACCGGACTCATCGATAAAGCTTAACAGTATGAACCAACAAAGAATGAGGAAGTGAGTGAAAATGGCCTCAAAGCAACCAAAGTAGATGACAAAAATCTGAGCAGAAAGATGCTTACACGAGACTCCATCAAGCTCTCTACAGTACCTACTTCTCATTTAAAAAACAAAGATAAAACTATGCTTGGTTATTTTTATCCCAATTCACAGTTCATTAGAGTCATAAATTAGGGGAAAATTTGCTTCTAGAAACAGCCCAGTGACAGCACCTAGAAATAACTGAGAGTCCAAGGCAGAAGTAGCAATTAAAATAACTAGAAGAAGTAAAAATAAAAATTTAAAAAACAAATCTACATGGAATCACCTAGTTCAGGAACAGATATCTCTGTTCATCTCAATTAATACTATAGGTATTACCTCAGTATAGCAAACTATAATAAATTCATAAAAAATAACTCTGACTCTTAAAAAATATATATAAATAACACTCAGCATCTAGTACTTTAAGACAGAAAACTAATCACCAAGGAATGATTAAATTTTTAATATCTTGCCTCGTTAGAGATAAATATTACTTGACATAATTTTACTTACAACAAATACTTCCTCACTCCCAACTTTACTAAAAAAAAGGTTACTATAACCTTATTTTGCCAGATAACAAAAGCTCAAATTTCTAATTAGGATTTACAAAATACCTTCTATCCTCTACCTACCATTTACATACATTATTTATTCCTTATAAAGCTGTCCTTTTTTTTTTAAATATTTACCCTCCTTTAACAGAAGAAACAAATATAAATGGACAAGTTATTCACCCAAGATAACAGAACTCCACCATATAAGGAGTGACTTATTGATTTGTGACACAAATGTAAGCATGTAGTCTTAAAAGGATACTTTGGTTAAAGTATTACCATTCTTTCTCTAACACTGCAGGCCTAAAAAAATTATGCTGCATGTTATAAGTTGAATTTTATCTCACATAGCAATGTTTAAGCCAAAGAATCCTTGCAGAAAAGACGGCAAAGTTAGGGTTGGGAGAGCATTTTATCCCCCTTTCTTTACTGGCCTAAAGCTAGATATAAGTCTACAGTTCTTTACCCAACACCCTTGGGGCCAAATGTATTTTGGAAATCAGAACTTTTCAGATTTTAGAAAGGTAATACCGTACATACAACATATGTTCAATATTATTCTAGCAGGGACTGGGACAGCAACCTTTAATCAAACACATAAAAACATGAATATAAACATACAGTAAAAACATGAATATTCACACTGAATGAATCTGTACTAAATTTAAGGAGAAAAATGTTCATTTTTCAAAGTTTTCAGATTTGGGAATTAGGAATAAAGGATTATAGATATGTATCTGCCAAAATATGGTCATGGTTTTTATTAAAGAAAGCATATGTATCTTTTTTTTTCCAAAATGAAGCCACAAATAAAAAAATAAGTACTTTCCCTTTTTCTTCCCTCTTTTTTTGGGGGGGAAGGCGTGTTGCAAGATTCATCTTTTGCTTATAATTAAAATGATCTATATCATTCTTTTCACTGATTTTTTAGAAGATCATTAATCTGTTCCAAAAGAACCAAAGAAGGATACAAAAACTCGATTTGGTTTAATTTTGTTTAGCCAATTAAAAGGCTAACAAACTTACAAAAAAGGAGATATTAAAAAAAAGGAAGACTAGGAGAATCTATAAATCTAAATAAATAAATCCATAAATCAAATGGTTCTAATGGGTTCTAGGGCTCCTAGATTTTAATCATACCAGAGCTCTGGCTTAGTTTTAGATGTCACAGACATAACTCATGGTTCGTTTTTCTCTTTTCCAAAAATAACACAGACCATCATTACGGAAAATATTTAACAATCCAAGGCCAATATATCAAAGCAGGTTTTTGCAATCTCTACCTTTTATCTATTTATGCAAAATACCTGTATATATCACAAAAATTATATATATTACTAAGTACACAGAACTGCAAAACTCAGGAGGTAAATTTTTCCTTTCCAGAAACTGGGTTTTCTTTTTAAATCGTTTTATTGTGGTAAAATATATATAATATGAAATTTGCCATTTTAACCATGTTTAAGAGCACAATTCAATGGCATTAATTTTATACATTCACAATGTTATGCAACCATCATCTCTGTTTCCAAACTTTTCTATGACCTCAAACAGAAACTCTGTAACCATTAAGCAGTAACTCCCCATTCTCCCCTCCCCCTAACTCCTGGTAACCTCAAATCTACTTACTGCCTCTATCAATTTGCCTACTCTCTATATATATAAGTGGAATCATACAATATTTGTCCTTTTGTGTCTGGCCTATTTCATTTATCTTAATGTTTTCAGTGTTTATCCATATTGCAGCATGTATCAGAACTTCATTTCTTTTTATGGATGAATAGTATTTCATTGTACCTGTATACCACACTTTGTTCATACATTCATCTGCTGATGGACACTTGGGTTGTTTCCACCTTTTGGCTGTTGTGAATAATGCTGCTGTGAACATGGGTGTACAAGTATCTGCTTCCCTGTCTTCAATATTTTTGGGTATATGCTGAGGAGTTGAACCGTTAAGTCATATGGTAATTCTGTGTTTAGCTTTTTGAGGAACTGCCAAACTGTTAGAAATAATTTTTTAAATTATTTTAAAAGAATTTCTTTTCCTTAGGCACAATCTTAATATGCATAGTATAAAAAAAATTTTATACCATCAGCTTCACAGAAGTTGTCTGAGGAATCATCATGCTTGGTCCACTGAAGAACAGCCTTCTGTGTTTCTTCACTTTAAACAAAGAAAAGAAATACAGGTATTCTTTTTCTTAAGTTAACATTTCACATGAAAAAGCATAAAATACTACTGCAAAAAAACCCCAAACCTTAGAGATTCATCCACAGCTCCAAGTCGTTCGGCTTGCTCACATTCTTCAATGAGATTATTGGCTTCTTCAGAATACTAAAACAAAAGGGAAATAAACTGATTGCATTTTTAAAACTTTTAAAAAAGAATTTCAAAGGAATTTGGGGTTCTTTTATACCTAGCACCAACCCCCTGGCTTCAAAACTTAAAAAAAAATTAGCCCCACATTCCTCCTGAAGCTAAAAAATAAAAGTCTTTGCCCTTTGTCTTGTTGGCGAACATGATTATGTTCACAAAATAAAGAATAGTTTATAGTCTGATAACTCATTATCAAAATGTCCATTAAGAAAATCTTTGAGGTTAAAGAAATCACTTGGCAAGGAGTCATGGAGCAATGTCCCACTTTCCTAATGACCTGTCAGCATCAGTTTTCTCTTCCATAAAATAAGTGGTTGGGCTAGATCTTGTGTGTCTACGATCCATTTCAGCTCTAAATGCCATGATTCTAAAAATGCCCTGGAGTCTACCAAATCTTATAAAAAGTATTCCAATATCTTTAGGTGCTTAAAATATATTCTTTAACAACCATATTTCTTCTCAATGTCTAAATCACTATATATATTCTGCTAGCTGTGTACATGGCACAGGGGAAGTGAGTGTGGATCATGAGATTTCACAACACACCAGTCATAGCCACCATACAACTAAAGGACAACATTGGAAGCAGGAGGCCACAAATTCAATCACTCAATAAATATTAACTGAGTGCCTATTATGTCCTTATTGTTAGGATGACCACACAAATGACTGTCCAGACTAGGACTCTTTTGAGGATAAAAGGGAACACTAAAATAAGAAATGACACAATTTTCTGAAACGCTTATGTATTGAATTACAACGTTGTTTCATTACATTGGTCGACCTAAAGACAGTTCAATTCAAAAACTACTTTCAAAAATGAAATTCTTTTATACATAATTAAGTATTAATGCATAAAGGGATATGATATATTCAGCCTACTCTCAAATGGTTCAGAAAACAATAAGAATATATACAAAAAGCATGCTAAAACAAATGAGGCAAAATATTAAAAATTAGTGAATGTTTATAAAAAGTATATAAAATGCCTTTATATTAATATTGCTACTTTTCTATAAGTTAGATATTATTTCAAAATAAAAAGTTAAAAATACTTATCAAAAAGTAAACAAAATTGTTCAAAAGATAACATATACCTATGTATTTTAATATACCATGTATATTTAAAACAAAAATTTTTTAACTTTATTATAATTACCTGAATATTAAAACATAAGTTAAACAAAATAACTTTTCTTAGTTCCTACTTAATAATTTAATCAGCTTTGTAAGTCACATCTGTCTCAAAACTATGTCATTGGCATTTTTTCTGAAGAAAAATAATTTTTCCAATATGCTTATTATTTTCAATGTTTCATAAAATTGCCCAAATCGTCTTCAAAGTTAATTTTAAGGTTAATTTGAAATCATCCATACCTTCAACTGACTCTTCCCTGCAGATATAATTTTTAATTGGGAAAATATTATCTCTACAGGTAAATATATGAAAATGTTTTAGCCCACATATTTTCGCAGTTCTATTCTTTGCCTCTAAAGTAAATTTCTTCAGTAAATATTCTAAGACAAAACTCATTAAATAAGTTGTCTTTATTTTTTTAATTATTTTAAATGTTTTGCCAAATAGAGATGCTATGAAATTGTAAGTCTTCTTAATTTCATTCCATTTCAGGTCAGAATATAAATTTATCCAGCTAAAAGCAAGAGTTCATCAAGAGGAGACTCTTCCCACAAGGGGAGATTCTCCAAAATACAATTATAAAATTTCAGAATTTAATCTATTATACCATTTGAGCTTTCCTCACTTAATGTGTACAACTCCTCCCTTGTTTTCGTAGGAATAAATATTTAAGGTCTTTGTTTACAAGCTTTGTTATAATAAGTGCAACTTGCTAAACCTTCAAAAGCTGAAATTTGTTTTGTTCTTTTCTTTAAGCATTCCACTAATTCATACTTTGAATGATTTTCTACTGATTTTGAAAATGCAACCAACATTTAGAGGGCTCATTTATTAAAAATCAATCAACACCAGTGAAGGACTCTTGGGTTGTTTTACAAAATAGTTCTTCAAAGGCTCAAACATTTATAAAATTGGATTGATGATGGACAGCAAAGAAAGTCCTACTGCCATGCTAAAGTAATATTTTCTTCAGCATCATCTTCATTTCAAAACTTTAGAGTCATTACTTAGTGTATATATAAAAACAAAAACCTACATATTTTGACAGTTACCCCTTCTATCTTAAGTGGTAACATATCACAGCATGTTTGGATGCAATTATGAATTATGTATGTACCTCAACCAATTACAAATTCATTTCTGCTCCACAGATTTCTTGATTTAGTAAGGACATTGTTTTTACCAGGACATTGTTTTTATCAAAATCTGTAGGTGTATTATCACCACAAAACAAACGCTTTGTCTTCAATTTTGAACTTTAAATGAATTTATACTAACATTCAGTGACAAATGTTTTCCTTCAACAGAATGAACTTCCAAAAGTTTTACTCTGAGTCCATCAACTGAATGAAGAAATCAAACTATTTTTGGAATTAAATGATTTTCTATTGTTAACAGCTGATAATGGCATCATCTAATTACGTGCAAAGCTCTGCACTGGAGCCAACACATTAATAGCTATGACTTCACTCTGTATGAATAAGAAAACACGGAATCAAAAATGAGCAAAATTAGTTTAGATCTAAGGTGGAAAAAGTGCAGAACAGTGGTTGCCTCTGGGGAAGGAGTATGGATTGACTGGGACAGAGGATGAAGCAACTTTCTAGGGTAACAGTAACGTTCTATATTGAAACAGAAGCCTAAGTTACAGAGGCGTATACATTTAACAAATGCACACTTAAGATTTGTGCACTTCATTGTATATTAATTTTATGAAACATACACGTAAGCAAATATTGGACTCTACTTAATGATATACTTCCAGTTATGTATATATCTAGTTAATGACATATAGTGAGGGCAATGTGTACTGATGCTCACAATTTATTTGAAATGAATCAAAAAAATAAGATGGTTTAATGGATGGCTAGAAGGATCGACAGATGGACAGATATGTGGTAAAGTGAGTTTATGAAAATGTTAATGGAAGAATCTAGGTGATTAGTATAAGAGAATTCTCAGGAAAATTCCTTCAACTTTGCTGTATGCGTGAAAATTTTCATAATAAAATATCAGAAAAATTTAATTTAGAACAGTTATTTAGTCTAAATGAAAAATCACATATCCCAGAATGATATGTAAGTGCACTGTATCCAGCTACACGTGTCAAATTGTTGTCTTAAACACAGTCTTCTTAAAACAAACACTAACTTACAAAGTAGATGCTAAGGCTGTGTCAGCAGATCTGTGTGTTTGGATTTTCATATGATCAGTGATACTTCCATGGCCCTTATGGATAGTAAACAATGACCTTTGTGCAAGTTATATGTCATCATCAACTGTTCTAAGAAATGGAAATTCAGTACTTCATTTTTCACTAAACATGTACTTCCTTTTTCCTCTTTTAGTTATTTCAGGCAAAAGGATTCATTGTAAAATTTTAAAAGTAGTAATAAGTGGTTGATTTGCACTATGCAATAAAGGATAAGGCCACTATAACGGACTACTCTCTGTATGCAGGATTGCTCATCCTCTGTTTCCCATACATGTTTCTCATAAGCCTAACCTATAATTTCCCAGGTTTTTCACTGACCAGTCAAATGGCAGCTTGGCAGCTTAAGATATATCACAGGTATGACACATACCACAGTACAAATGGCTGCTAATTCCAAAAGACCAGCAGCACAGCAGTGGCCAATGCTTCTCGCCCCGCTTGCCAAGACTTTAAGGACACAGGGAAGGGGAAGGGGAAGCTAGGATGAAGTGAGAGAGTGGCATGGACTTATATATACTACCAAATGTAAAATAGATAGCTAGTGGGAAGCAGCCGCATAGCACAGAGAGATCAGCTCGGTGCTTTGTGACCACCTAGAAGGGTGGGATAAGGAGGGTGGGAGGGAGATGCAAGAGGGAGGGGATATGGGGATATATGTATACGTATAGCTGACTCACTTTGTTATACAGCAGAAACACATCATTGTAAAGCAATTATACTCCAATAAAGATGTTAAAAAAAAAGACTGTAAGGAGTTAGCTGTCTGCAGCCATTTGTGACTGACTGAAATTATTTTATCAGTAGTCACCTAGAATATTGTCTTTGAAAGAAAGGTTTAGTTTCCTTACATCTAGAAAAGGTCAGGAGAAGAAGGCCAAGTTATTATTGGTCATCTTTGTGTTGAAGTAAGAAGTCTTTAGTGTACATACATCTGAAATATTATATAAGAGAGAAGACAACAGAGGAAGCTAGAAATACAAAGCATTTGGTCAACCAAATCTATCCTAACTTATTTTAATGCAACTGTTAATATTTTATTTAAAAAATTTAAAACTCGAGACAAATAATAAATCAGACAGGATGCCAGAACAACAAGCATAAACTGGTTCTGTCCCAGGCAAACCTTGGCATATGGTCACTTTATTTGCTCTTGTTACTAAATAAGGGCTTTGGATTTTACTCCAAGGGAGATGGGAAACTTTAAACAGAGGAGAGATACAATCTGATTTCTTTGTTAAAAAAAAAAAAAATCACTCTGGGGCTTCGCTGGTGGCACAGTGGTTAAGAATCGGCCTGCCAATGCAGGGGACAAGGGTTCGAGCCCTGGTCTGGGAAGATCCCACATGCTGCGGAGCAGCTAAGCCCGTGCGCCCCAACTACTGAGCCTGCGCTCTAGAGCCCACGAGCCACAACTACGGAAGCCCGCGCACCCTAGAGCCCGTGCTCCTCAACAAGAGAAGCCACCGCAATGAGAAGCCCGTGCACCACAACGAAGAGTAGCCCCCGCTCGCTGCAATTAGACAGAGCCCAAGGGCGGCAATGAAGAACAAACACAGCCAAAAATAAATAAATAAATAAATAAATTTATTGAAAAAAATCACTCTGGCTGCTGTCTTTAGAACAGACTAATATAGAGAGCATGGTTAGAAGTAGGAAGACCTTTTAAGAGGCTACTGCCATAATCCAGACAAAAAGTGCTAATGACTTGAAATACAGCAGTAGCAATAAAGATTGTAAGATTCTGGGTGTATTTTAAAACCCTGTAATTAAAAATTGAATTTGTTCACCAAAAAGGCCTCGAAACAATGACAACCCAGTAAGAATTAGCACCGCAATGGCTCAGGTTATGACCACTAAACACCATTTCTCACTAAAAGAGCTAAGCGTTCCTTAGAAAAGTGGTTAATTCCAAGACTGAAGCACGAAAGGTACAAACTAAGCCTAGGACATCTTTTCATAATGGAAAGCAAAAAATCTACTAAGACTACTGGGATCATCTCAAAAGGCAACAATTCCTAACTTGAAGGAGCTTCTCATGGCCAAAGATGGAACTCAAGCATTGAAACAAATAATGACTAAATGACTAGAGAAGATTCCAATACATTAAATATGTCAAAACTTAAGTTCATATTAATACTTAAAAATAAAAACCTTACTGGGCAACTTTAGAGGGTGCTGGGGCATCAACTCATAATTATTCTGAAAACTGGTAAACAAAGGAAAAGAATGAAGCATTTATTCTATGTGTTCTATACAAACTGTATTTCAAGGCATCCAAAGAGTTGACAAGAAAAGGTCTTTATACAATAATAATGGATAGTTAGTATAGAAAAAATGATAAAATTAGAATATCAATATTTTCAAACCCCTAATAACGCAACTAGGTAATAATCATCAAGGCTGCTAAAACCTTAAGGTAAAAAGCTAGTAGGGAACATTATAATGGACGTATAATGACCCAAATGATCAATCTTAACATCATGAAAAAAAAGAGGAAACCAGACATTATGTGATGCAACTGTAAGTACACAGCAACTCTAATGAATATATATCAAAAAATTAATCTGAATCTGATAAGCCTTAATATCTAACTACAGGACACCACATGCAAAAGAATGAAACTAACCCCTTTTTTACCCCATGTGCAAAAATCAACTCAAAATGGATTAAAGGCTTAAACGTAAGACCTGAACCCATAAGAAAACAAAAAGGGTAAGCTCCTTGGTACCAGACTTAGCAAAGGTATTTTGGATTTGACACCAAAAGCAAAGGCAACAAAAGCAAAAATAAACAAATTGGGAATACGTCAAACTAAAAACCTTCCGCACGGCAAAGGAAAGCAGTAACAAAATGAAAGGGCAGCCTACAGAATGGGAGAAAAATATGCAGATCAGTAATCTGGTAAGAGGTTAATATCCAAAATATATTAAAGAACTCACACAACTTAATGGCAAAAAATCAAACAATTCAATTAAAAACTGGGCAGAGGAACTGAAAAGACATTTTTACAAAGAACACATACAAATGAGGTACCTGAAAAGGTGCTCAGCATCACTAATCATTAGGGAAATGCAAATCAAAACCATGAGACATCACATCACACCTGTTAGAATGGCCATCACCAAAAAGACAAGAGATAACCAGCATTGTCAGGGATGAAGAGAAAAGGGAACTATTGTGCATTGTTGGTGGGAATGTAAATTGGTGCAACCACTATGAAAAACAGTATAGAGGTTTCTCAAAAAATTAAAAATGGAACTACCAAATGCCCGAGCAATCCCATTTCTGGGTATATATCCCAAGGAAATGAAAACAGGATATCAAAGAGATATCTGCACTCCCATGTTCATTGCAGCATTATTCACAGTAGTTAAGATATGTAAACAATCTGTCTGTCAATGGTTGAATGTAAAAAGAAGATGTGAGATATATATATGATGAAATATTATTCGGCCATGAGAAGGAAGGGAATCCTGCCATTTGCTACAACATGGATGGGCCTTGAGGGCACTGTGCTAAATGAAATAAGCCAGACAGAGAAAGACAAATACTGCATGGTATCACTTATATGTAGAAACAAACAAAAAAAAAGGTCAAACTCATAGAAACAGAGAGTAGAAAAGTGGTTGCCAGGGACAAGGAGGTGGGGAAAGCAGGGAGAGGTTGGTAAAAGGGTACAGACTTTCAGCTGTAAGATGAATAAGGTCTGAGGATCTAATGTGTAACATGGTGACCACAGTTGATGTATCATTGTTGTTGTATTGTATCATTTATATTTGCTGAGAGTAGAACTTAAATGATCTCACCAAAAAAAGAAAGATAAATATGTGAGACGATGGATGAGTTAATCAACTAAATGAGAGGAATCCTGTCAAAATGTATGCATGTATCAAATCATCACAATGTACACTATAAACATCTTACAGTTTTATTAGTCAACTGTACCTCAATAAAGCAGAAAATAAGTAATTTTAAAGGGGAATCTGACTCTGATAAGCTGTAATACTTAACTACCAGTTTACGGAAAATGAAGAAAGTGATATGTTAAATGACATGACAGGGATACAATCACTAAATACATAATATGGGAAAGTCTATAGGATATTGATTCATTTCCTTCAACACATAAGTGGCAAAGAAAGAAAAAAGGGTGGTGGGGTGGGTAATGAATCTAGATTAAAAGAGACTTAAGAGCAGGAAATGTTCAAGTAGAACCGGAAAATAAAGAAGTGCTAACAAAAGGGAAAAAAAACAGTGATGGGGGTATGTCAAAGGGACACAGGAGCCAACTGAAACAGCTCCCAACTGCGAAAACTGAAACGATATGAACAACAAAATAAAGGAGTACTAGGTCATAATCCATGATAGAAAATAAATACCCACAAGACAAAGAAATGATTGAACAAATAAGGAAATGGAGGGAAAAGATAACAAATCTCTCACATTGAAGAATTCCAAACAATTTATATCCTCAAGGAGATGAAGCACTCCTAAAATGTGGGTGGATCCTAGTAACTTCCTTCCAAAGAATACAGTATGGAAAGGGCAAAAAAAGAATAAATCTGCAGTGGAGAAAGCTGACAAAAAATACCTCAGCCAGGTGATCAAGGTTAACATTAACAGTGATAAGTCATGTTGATAGTATGTACCCTTGATATAGGATGTGATGAAATGGCACTTTTTTTTTTTAACCTCTGTGGTCTTCTTTCCAAAAATATATAACCCCAGTCTAATCATGAGAAAAATATCCGACAAATCCCAACTGAGGGACACTCCACAAAATACCTGACCAGTACTCCTCTGAAACACCTTATCGAAAACAAGAAAAGTCTGAGAAACCGTCACAGCCAAGAGGAGCCTAAGGAGACATGACAACTAAATATAATGTGGTTTCCAGGATGGGATCCTGGAACAGAAAAAGGACATTAGGTAGAAAACTAAGGAAATCTGAATGAACTATGGACTTTAGTTAGTGATAACATATCAAAATTGGTTCATTAATTGCAACAAATGCACCATACTAATGTAAGAAGTTAATTATAGAGGAAACTGGGTATGGAGTATACGGAAAAACTGTACTATCTCTACAATTTTTCTGTAAACCTAAAACTATTATAAATTTTTTAATTTATTTAAAAAGAGAGAGAGAGAGACATAGAGACATCAATCAAGTGCAATGTATGGAATATGTTTGAATCCTGTTTCAAATCAACTATTAAGGCACATGTGAAACAACTAGAGAAATTGGAACCCTGACTTTGGTTATGTGGGGCTTTTTTAGTGTTTTTTGTCTTAGAGATGTATATGAAGTATTTGTAAACAAAATGAGTTATCTCAGATTGGCTTTGAAATAACTGGGAGAATGGAATGGGAGGTACAGATGAAACAAGATTGACCACATATTGGTAACTGCTAAAGCTGCGTGATGGGTACACGTTTTATTTTTATTTTTCCCCTTTACTTTTACCTTTCAAGCTTTCTTTAATAAAGGGTTAAAGAAAAGAAACAAAAGAATTACAGCCACTGAGTACAAATAACTTTCAAGGGGTTTCACTGCAAAGGGGAGCAGAGAAGTGGGGTAGTAGCTGGCAGGGGAAGTGAATTTTTTTTAGTTTTTGCTCAATACTAGACACATTAATAAGTATATGTACATACCTTGTAGCTTGCAGATTTAATTCCATCAGGAACTTCATCCTGAAAAAAAATTTTAAATGCTTTTAGATGACATTTATTCTATCTTCTGAAAAAATATTTTAAAGCTCTACGATTTATAAGAAAAATTCACAGAACAAATTACTGAAGAATAATAGAATTAAATTCTATTATTATGAAGACAGAAAAATTCAAAATAGGTTTTATATTTGTAAGTTTCAGTTTTTAATATGTTAATTTTAAACAACATTATATTTAACCTAAGGACTGAAATGTTATTTCAGTTATATTTGCCCCTTTCAAAAGTCACAATTATTCAAAAAAACATGTGACAGTTCTTAAATGTATACACTGTTCTTACCGATTGACAAAGCTTGACAGCACAATCCCTTCTTCCACACTGGCTGATCTCATTCCAGAAAGGACATGGCCTTTTCAGGTTTACCTGTAAAATAATATTAGCAAAAAGTTATAAAAGTAAGAATTTTGAGATTATAACAGACAGATGTGGAATTATGATACTATAACCGGGTCATGTTATCGGCTACAATTATTCTATTTCTTCCACTAACCAGCTGTCAAGTTTCAGTGGTGGTATAAGTGTGTAGCTGGTATGAATAAATTGGTAGACTTGGTTAAAAAGACAAACTCTGCTACTAAGCAGACTCTGAAGAGATGGCAACCAGGAGCCAAAGTAGCTCATGTCATCACTGCTCAACTCACAGTCTTCTTTTTTTTTCTTTTTCAACTCACAGTCTTTTTTTTTTCCGGTACGCGGGCCTCTCACTGTTGTGGCCTCTCCCATTGCGGAGCACAGGCTCTGGACGCGCAGGCTCAGCGGCCATGGCTCACAGGCCCAGCCGCTCTGCGGCATGTGGGATCTTCCCAGACCGGGGCACGAACCCGTGTCCCCTGCATCGGCAGGCGGACTCTCAACCACTGCGCCACCAGGGAAGCCCGACTCACAGTCTTTTAATGAAAGTAACAGCTAACAGACAATTGTGAACTCAGATTGTAACTACATACTCCAATGATGAGGTTTTCTAAACTCTTTCAATAGATATCTCAAGATAAAATGTCATGAGTGACTTGTTAAAACAATACAGGTCAGAAAAAGTCATGCTTCTGCTCAAAAATATTTCTCTTTTTAAATTAATTGGAGTAAGTCTGATGTTTTAGAATGTTATGAACAACTCATGACTTTGCTAACAATATAGTTTCTGTTCTGACTTCAATTTAACCAACTAGGTTCCAACTCTAGTGTTCAAAACTCAATTCCTGAAGTTAAAAGTATCCAATGGGTCATTTTAGAACCATATGGTTCATTCCTGTGAACTGCATTTTCCTAATATAGCCTTGCTCAATTTTAAATAATAAGCAAAATTTTGAAGCTTAGTGATTCCTAAGAAAATGTAATTACCCATTTAAACGTTAAGTGTTCCTATACCAAAAAAGAAATTGTTTTAAATACCTTGTAATATCTAAAGTAGTCGCTTTCCAGGAGTTTTTGAAGTCTTGGGAAAAGCCTGTAGTTATTAAATTTATCAATGGTTTCAACATCACAGGTACAATCATCCAAGTAACCACTAACCTGTTACAAAGAAAATGGAATATTATATCAAAATGTCATAGACGCAACAGGGTTTTTTCCTTACATGGTTATGATAAAAGAGCCCTTTACTCAACCAACCCCTAGCTTCCCTCCTGCCCGTAATCTTCTGAGATGGGACATGACCATAATCTAGTGATGCTATTGTTCTTACTATATACCTATAGGAACGCAGTGGATACCTTTTGTAGGGTGGGTGTACTGAGCTCATAATGACACACACAGCCCCAAAGAATTGGTCCCCTGCAGCCACTCTATAACCCTGCTCCCCAAGACTGACCGGCGGTGGGCATCTAAGCCCAAACAAGTCATGGTCCCCTCTTCAGGAATCAGGAATTGAGGCTAAGGAGGAGCAATGTCTCCCTCTGTCACTAAACCAGTGAACAAGTAAACTCGGACCATATTCCCTCACATGAACTGAGGAGCACGTGAGCCAGCTGGCAGAGAGAGGAAAGATTTTTAAAGACACAGAGAAGCAGAGATAGGAGATGGAGCACACATGCTAGCTGGATTCCCTAGGGTTTGCCTGCTGCCACATACACCATCTTTCCTGAAGCCCAGTGGCATTCCCATCCTTGGTTTTTCCGAGACTCTATATTCTTATAATTCAGTTGTCTCTGTCTTTCCTTTATTTTAGTTTCCCACAGGATGTGTAGGTCACAGACAAGCTTGGTGAATGTATAAAAAGAAGTGATATTGAATTTATAAGAGAAACAATAATTCATTATAAGGATCTAACAACCCTCAAATATTGGCCATGACGATTTTTATAGATTTGAAATGGTACTTAGAGATTACTTATCCTTAGCAACACTGAGATAGCAAATTAACCACAAAGTCAATCCTGATCTTCAAATGCTTAAAACCAATCTCTTAACTGTATTTAGTAAATCAAACTATTAAATCATGTTATAATTAGAAGCAATGGGAAATCATATTATAATCAGACATTGTTAACAGTTGTGAAGCTAAAATTCTGAGATGTTTATTTGGGACTAGGCAAACACCTAACAGAATTAATTAAGCAGTGCTTTAAGTAAGTAAAAAATATATTATGATTTTTTTGAACTAAAATTTTTATTTTTTTAATATACAGCATGCTGCAGAAAAGAGATCCTTATACTTTGGTCTGAATATTTACATTACAAACCACTTTGGATTATATTTTAGGGAGAGTTATTGACAATAAAAAAAAATTTAAAAATCTGTTGGTAAGGAAACAAATTAAGAATACTTCATTGAAATACTGAATTTAGGTGTTTTCCTTTTGGAATATGTAAAATCCTACACTATCTTTTAATTTTAGAACATCACAAAACAGTAATGGAAATTTTTCACCTAAGAGATAAGAATACTTGGGATGATGACGGCAATATTCAAGAGATAAGTTTTTTGTTTGTTTCCTTGTTTAGCCAATTTGCCTAGTCTTATTTTTTTTGGACTAAAGAATTCAGTTTCTAGAAATCTGCTCTACATATTTTGTCACTGTAATAACTATTTTCATTTCATATGCAAATGTGTCCTTGTTTCCTGTAAAAATTACCTAAGTACACAAGAATCTTAGAGTCCTAATTTTGGGTACCAACAAAACAAAAGTGCTTCTAACCCAGATGATTTGATTTTTCACACCTCTTTCTTTTGAGCCTTCAAAGCAAAACTTCTAAGAACATAAAATAAGCTACTGTTTCTCCCCTTGGATACAAATTATTGCACAAAGAACAACAGGCACAAAGGCTGCAAAGGCCAAAGAGACACATGCCAGATAGAGATATTAAATCACAAAGGAAAAAAACACAAAAATCTTAAGAGGAAGGGTTTGAGGCAATCCATTTCTCCCCGCCCTGAGGAATTCATTTTTAAGGTAAAAATCTATCCTCCCCTCTTTTGGAAAGCTTCCCCTCAGGTACCACTCACCCCCTGCTCAGTTAACTGTCTCTCCTATGTGTTCCCATGACACTCACATACTCCTAAACAAGAATTACCTCACTGTACTGAATGTATCTATTTCACTCCCACCCACTAGAGTTAAGACCCTTGAGAGCAAACTCACGTTTGTTCATTTTTGTATGCCCGGTACTGAGCACTGTACTTCTAGAAAGCACACAGTAGATGCTCAATAATTATTTGTGGAATGGGTTGGTGAATGAATTAATGAATGCTGGCCATTGTCACTCTCATTCACTGGAGCCCAGCACTGCACTGCCTAATTATAACTATGTACTTCCATGTCACCTATGGTGGTGCTCAGTGCCAGACCATGCCAACTCAGGGGGCAGGAATGCACTCACAGAGCAAGGAAAGCAAGCAGCAAAGGCAAACAACCCTTTGTGTCCAATATTCTACTGATCTATATCCTAATTACAAAGGGAATGATAAGAAGCCCCAAATCAGAAAGAAATGCAAGATGCCTCCAGAGCAGAGGTGGCTTATAACCTAGAGGCCACAGAGGAAGAGAAGGCAGGGCAATGGCAGATTTAAAAATCTTCTGCCCCTTACCTTAGAAATTGAGTAGGAGGTATTACCAACTACAGTGACAGGCCACAGGGCAGCTAAGGAGGTACAGCAGGGGGTGAAAGGAGTTTCACTGGATGGAAAGAGTCCAGCAAAGGAGAGGCAGGAAGATACTTGGAAATCCAAGCCATCTGACTGTTCAGATAAGCTTGCCAATAGACAGCAGAACCTGATCCCTGGAAGGAAGTCTGGCAGGTATGACACCAGGCCCAGTTGTAGAAATTAGAGAACCAGGCATGTTACCAGAATAGAGTCTCAGGAAAAGTCTAAGGCAGAACTCCAGTTGATGGACCCAGGGCAGAACCTTGAAAACAAAGCAAAGTCCTATTACCTAAACTAAGACCAAAAGACAGGTGCTGATCTATAAGAAGAATGGCTTGATGCTATACTTCAAAATGTACTACGGCTGCATAAGTAACCACTACACTATCTCCCAAAGTGAAATAGAACTCTGGCCCTACCACAGGAATCCGAATCTTTTAAAAATGCACCCCCCTCCCCGCCTCTGCAACATACACACAAAGTGCTTGATGAATGCTAAAATTTGAAGCTCGCTGCTCTAGACTTCAGGTGATAATCAACTCTGGTTTTGTGGAGGGCCAGACTAATAGGAAGCAATGGAAAGGCCCTTGTTGAGGGTGATAGATATAAGGACCAAGGTAGGCCTAACACACAATATCACCCAGTTTAAAGTTCTGGTCTCTTAAGAGCTGGAAAGCCTTTGAAGGCCTTCTCTTGCTATCTTCCGAG
The DNA here is from genome assembly GCF_002837175.3 of Physeter macrocephalus. NCBI lineage: Eukaryota > Metazoa > Chordata > Mammalia > Artiodactyla > Physeteridae > Physeter > Physeter macrocephalus. The sequence continues at coordinate 134,861,065 of NC_041224.1, forward strand.
CAACCCAGCAATCCCCTCCCTCACACACCCTCAAGGGGAGGTAGTGTATAACAGTGGATAGCAGGCAGGCTCTGGAGTCAGGCCTTCTAGGGTTGAATCCCATCTCTTCTACTTATTAGTTGTTGACATTGCCCCTGCTTTTTAACTTCTCTAGGCCTCAATTTCCTATCTGAGGACGAAAATAGAAGTAACAGTAGTTCCCATCTCAAAGAGTTGATATCAAGATAAAACCACCCAGAGTAAATGCCCAGTAAATGTTGATCATTACTATTACCCTACCACTGCTTAAATGCTTCCAGTGACAGGGATCTTGCTATTCCCCAAAGCAAAAGGCCAGGTTTGCAGTTAAAATTCTCCAAAAACTTTACATCTGAAGCTCCAGTGCAACACACAACTAGATAACCAAATGTTAGCTCCATTATTTCTCCATTGACTCTGATTGGTTTGGCCCAAATACCAAAATACAAAAGGCAAGGGAAAAGAAAATACACTGGCCTGCTTGTTCTCTAGTTTTTGGATAGAGGTATCCTTTACTTTGCAATGAAAGACAAAACAAAAAACACTTTCTAAATAGTCTTCCTGTGTCCCAACAACTTCCAGTCCTACCATAGATATTTTTTTTCCAAAGCACTGTAAGAATATATTCCTCATACTTGTATGAAATACCTTTCAAAAGTGCTCAAAATGCACCTTATTTGGCAAAGAACTGCAGTTGTGCTAAATTTTATTGAGTTTTATGACCATTAAAAAAAAAAAAGAACATGAAAAACATGCATTCACTGACAGAGCAGACTGGGACAACTGTTAAAGAAAGAATAGAGGGGCTTCCCTGGTGGCGCAGTGGTTGCGCGTCCGCCTGCCGATGCAGGGGAACCGGGTTCACGCCCCGGTCTGGGAGGATCCCACATGCCGCGGAGCGGCTGGGCCCGTGAGCCATAGCCGCTTGCGCTCCGCAACGGGAGAGGCCGCAGCAAAGGGAGGCCCGCATACCACAAAAAAAAAAAAAAAAAAAAAAAAAAAAAAAAAGAAAGAATAGAAACACCAAAAGGTTCTATCCTGGCTAGTAGGCACCATTCTAAGAACATGGAATGCTATGAGCTATTTCTTCTTTAAAGTCTTGGTCTTGCTAGGACTTTAAATTGTTGCTAAATGACCCAAAGTATGGCAACCAAAGTTAAATACACTTTGGTCCACGTGCTTTGTTCAGAAAAGCCTGGAATGTTGGAAGCATTCACAGTCAATGGACACCTCTCCAGTATAACCTGTTTCAAAGATCCCTCTAAGTATTAATCCTGGACTTATTTCCACCCACCACTTAGCATATTATCCAGTGTCTCTTCCATGGCCCAGCCACTCTAACAAAAACTTTTTTTTAAATTGACCTAAACAAGACACTCAGACAAGTAAGTCTGCTAAAATACATGAATGCAGAGTGTATCTACAACGCACTCCAAAGGAAAAATAATCCACCTTTGAAGTAGCTATTATGGATTATCTGAACTACTCCCCTTTCATTAACCTGATGGAGATTTACTGCATTCAAGCAAGTGGATCTGAGGGTTACCAGCATTTTAGCTATATTGAGAGATAAAACATTCTGAGTATAGAAGTTTACAAACTCATTTCTAATTAATTTTAAAAAGATGAAAAAGATGTCCATACTGCCTCCGTATCTGGGCTTCAATATCTCTTCTGAGGTGATTTCTTTAGAATGCATCCTGGCATTCCATGAATTGGGACTAAAGTTCTGTTACATTCGTTCTATCTAATGGTGCATAACGAGGAAATAATTGTCACAAAGGAATAAACTCTGAAAAATCTTCATTTACTTCAAGCCCATACCTACTACAGTACTATTTTGATTTAAAGAAAGGGTGAGTCCTGATTTATGGGGTTTTTACACAAAACTGTACATGTGTTAGACTTCATAAACTTGTATACCAACAGGGGGAAAAAAGCCAATTTTCTGTGTAAAAAAATTTTTTTAACATTTTTTAACAGAATGATACAGGGATTGGGGGGAGGGAATGTATATAAGGAAGATTTATAAGTTCCAGACAATTGATCACTGATTTTGAGTAACTAAGCTGAAGCACTGTTCTCAAAAGAACTTACAACATACAGTGAAAATGGTTTTAATAGGATGTGATGCCAACTAACAGGCATATGCAATAACTCAGGGGGCCCCAACCCCGGGGCAGAGGACCTCTACCGGTCCGTGGCCTGTTAGGAACCGGGCCGCACAGCAGGAGGTGAGCGGAAGGCGGGCCAGCAAAGCTTCATCTGCCGCTCCCCATCGCTCGCATTACCGCCTGACCATCCTCCCCACGCCACCCCCGGCCCCGGTCCGTGGAAAAACTGTCTTCCACGAAACCAATCCCTGGGTCCAAAAAGGTTGGGGACCGCTGCAGTAACTAAGTTTAAATATTCATTGGGGGGCTTCCCTGGTGGCGCAGTGGTTGCGCGTCCGCCTGCCGATGCAGGGGAACCGGGTTCGCGCCCCGGTCTGGGAGGATCCCACATGCCGCGGAGCGGCTGGGCCCGTGAGCCATGGCCGCTGAGCCTGCGTGTCCGGAGCCTG
>NC_041224.1:134863718-134922237 GCF_002837175.3 Physeter macrocephalus
AGGGAGGCCCGCATACCACAAAAAAAAAAAAAAAAAAAAAAAAATATTCATTGGAAGCTGTCAACCCATCTTTAATTAAGAATATACTTCAGCTCCTGTAGGGTTCACATCTTGTATTATAATTTCCCTAACATTTGCTGAGCACCAATTATTTACCAGTCTCCGTACTCTGGAGTGTCAAGAATTGGGACTAAATTGTAATTTTTTAATTTATTTTTTGATCTCTCAAAACTTGTTCATAGTAGGCCTCGATAAATGCTTATTGAATTTAGTCTGATTATTTGTAGAGCTTTGTAATTTTACTTCAGTGACTTTCTATGGTCAAATAACTAACTAGTGCTACTCTGGCTCAAATCAGAACCCCTACGAACAAGTCAGGCACCCATGCAACAGTGTGGTGAGGGGTGATGGTGTGGTAACTCAAGGCAGAGTGGTAAGAGGCACAGGCAACAGGAAGGAAGAAAGGGATATGACTATAAACAAAAAAAGAGTCAACAGGACTTTGTGGCCAGTTGGAAACTGCAAATAGAACCAGCCAAGATTTGAACTTGTATTTCCAAATCTCAGGTGAAAATTTAGTTTTAACTTGAGTTTCTAGCAATATTTACTAACTTTTTAAATTTTTAAAAAATACCTAGGATCCCCACCGCTTCCCAAGCCCCAAAGAACATGATTTGCTGAACTGTAAGCTCTTCAGGGCAGGGATTATGCCATAGTTATTTCTGTATTCCAAACTCTCAGATCAATGTACATGGTGTTTATAAATGTTTTTTGAATGAATAATTTGTTCCTCCCCTTATCTTTTCTTTCTCCATTTTTTTCTTTTATCTGTCTCTCCCTCTGTTTCGGTGTGCATGTCGATATGTTTGTCTCCATTTTTCTCTTCATGTTTATTCATCACAGTCCCCTCCCTCCCCTCCTCCCCTTTCCCCCATCCCTTCCATTACTGAACATAATAGAACTAAGGTATACTTGTTTCATTTATTGAATTGGAATTGATGGTCTCTGTTTTTAAGTTTATTTAACTAAACCATTTTAAATTTCCCTTAAATTTGTTTTTTACTCATTTTATTACTTTTTAATTTGGCTGTGGAAAGAAAAAGTCACTTTTGTTCTAAAAGGAAAAGAAAGAGGTCTAACAGATTTTTGTGTATTTTAATCTTGAAAATATTGTGAAAGAGTAAAAAAGCCTAACACTAAACAGAAGAAAAAGTAAATGAATATAAAAAACTAAAAAACTATGGTTATGGGGGAGGGCAGTGAACGTTTAAAAGTTCAACATGTACTTTTATTCCATTATCCAAATGTCTAGAATGTAGTTGAAAATGTTACAATGGACATCTTTCTGCACTGAATACCTTATTTTTAAGTCCACTTATTTCTAATTTACTTATTTTTAAATGTTTAAACTTTGTGATACGTTATATTTGTAAGCAGAAGAAAAATTACCCTTTTTCCTTTTAAGTACTTGATTGTGTACTGTTTGTAATCACTGAAGGTAAAGGAGCTTTTCAATCTCTTAGTTATAAAGCAGCAATTTTCTTTCAACTTCTCTTACACCTTCCCAGCTATCACTCACCCCAACTTCCAAATCACTCACCAAAAAATAAAATCCAAGAATTTAAAGCAGTGAAAGAGATGACGCTTCTTCTCATAATATTTAAATTCTTCTTTCTCTGTGAAATAGTATTACCCCCCACACACACATAAAATGTTATTTCTGATAAGTTAATAGTAACATCTACTTAAAAGGAACAATTTGGATACCCATATCTCAATTTTGTATAAAATGTACTTTTTATCAACAGAAGCCAACCAAAAGGTGACTTTAAGAATAATGATATTAAAATATCAGATACTGTGGGCACCAAAAACCTGTAACTTTCTTTGAATTTTTTTCTCAAGGAACCCACATCTCTTACTAACAGAAGGAAATAACCATAATAAGCTTGTAATTAAACTTGTGCACTGAGGACCATTCTCCCAATTCAGACCAGCAATATGGATGTCACGGTAAAAGAGTCTCACTACATTCAGGAAAAACAAAGGACACATAGGGCGAGTAGTCACAGGGCAACTGCGGCCCCCAAGACACCAGGCAGTTAGGCTTAGACACAGAAAAGCCACACGAAGCCATTCTCCTGCCTGACAAGGAGATCTGAGGGCAGCCCCCCTGCAAAAGCCTGTCCTGGCCAGAAAGGCTGAAGAAGACATCCAGCACAGGCACAGCCCACACTGTTCCAAGTCAAATTAGAAGTTAGGAAGACCCCGGTTCTGCGAAAATAGAAATAGTGTGAGTGTGTGTGTGTGTGTGTGTGTGTGTGTGTGTGCGCGCGCTCGCACCTTCCCCGGACAGGGAAGACCAAAGAAGACGCACAAACCAACTAGGTGGAAACAGCGGGGCACCCACACCTCTCGTCCCACGCCTGATCGGAAGCGCGGGAGGGCAAGCCGACGTCGGTTCAGGCTGTTTTTTTGGGGGGGAGGGGGACCGGTCCACACCAACCCAGGCGAGCTGCAGAGGATTCAGCACCTGCCAGGGAGCAGAAGCACAGGGGGCTCCTTCCGGAAGGGTGGAGATGCAGAGACGCACCCCCAGCACCCCACCTGCCCGGGCGCACGGGACAGAGAGCACGGCGGAGGCAGGGGTCCCGGGACCCGCAGCGCCGCCACGCACACCGCTCACCTGGCAGAAGCACCTCTGCGCTGCCGTCTCCGGGGGCTGCTGCCCGCCGTGGCCCGAGCCCAGCAGCCCCACGGCGCCCAGGAAGCCGATCAGGAAGCCCCAGCGGTGGTCCATAGCCGCTCCGGCCGGTCGTCGCGCCGCGCCTCGGAATCCCCAGCGATCGGGAGCAGGCCGTGAGTCCGCAGATGAAGCCCGCGCGGGCCTGCCCCCGGCCGCGCCCCACCTCCCGGCCGCCTCCCAGGCCCGCCCTCGGCTCTCCCGCCTCTCAGAAGCCGCCACCTCCCGGTGCAGCCTGCGGACGTGCCGGGGACCCCGCGCTGGCAGTCCGGGGCCTGAGGCCCGCTTCCTTCCCCACGCGTGAGGCTGACGCACCAACCGGCTTCCCGGCTCGGCCTCTCCCGGCGCGCCGCGCCCGCCCCAGGCCCCTTTAACGCCCGGGGCCCGGAGACTGGAGCGGGCTGTCTGCCCCCAGCCCCACGTGGCAGTCCGGGTCCTTCCCGCTCCGAGAGCCGAGCCGGAGCGAAAGCTGGAGGGGTCTGTGTCTTCCGGCAGGGCCCCGCCCCAGCCTGCTCACTCCCAGCCAATCCTTCCGTATCTCAGTGCGAGGAAATCAGACTGTGAATTACGTGTCCACAGTGGCCCTGGCTGAGTCCTAAGGCTGAAAAGGATATTCGTGATCATCTAGACCAGGGCTGCATATCTAATCTAGATTTTCTAGTAGTCACATCAAAAGAGCAAAAAGAAACAGGTGAAGTTAATTTTAATAATAGACTTTATTGAAACCATTATGTGCAAAATATTTCAAAATATACTCAGTAGTAGATGATTCATAAAATATTTTACATTTTTTATTTTTAGCTTTGAAATCTGATGTGTATTTTTTACGAACTAGCCACATTTCATAATCAAATGTGGCCAGTGGCTACTGTGTGGACAGAGGGGGAGATTACTGTTTATTTTATAGGAGGAAACAGGCCCAGAGAGGTGAGGCGATGTGAGCTAGGAATGGGAGCTGGGCAGTGAGAGAGCCAGGTCCTCTGATCCTAGCTGTAGGACTGGTCCATCAGCTTTTTTTTTTTTTTTTTTTTTTTAAGGATAAATTTTCAAGGTGAAACTGGAAAACTTTCCAACATCTTACACATTACATTAAAAGTTAAAATATTTCTATTTTTTTTTGATAAATCTTTTCCTGTTTGTTTCTGCTTTTGTTTTTTCTTAAAAAGCCATCACTTATTGATGTAACTCTAGGATATGGTAGGCCTCAAATAGATATTATACTCCTATTTTCTAGCTGAGAAGAATAGGCATAGAATTTATATACGTTATTAAAAATCACTTGGTATGGTAGGGGTGAGACTCAAACCCTATGCTCTGTCCATCACTGCCAAGTGAATTGACATCTAATTAAAAAGTCACCAATCATCTGACATCCTGGTGGGGCGGGGAAGCTCTGATCTTAATATCTACAAAATGCAATGTGTGCATATTAATACAATCTCTCACTTTACCCCGAAAGTTACTTTTTCACTATACTGTGTACGGGTTCTACTTATCCTTATAGGGCCAGACCCAGCTCACTCAATCCCTCATCATGAGTCTTCCTGGTTTCCTCTTCACCCAGTTCCACTGGGTGGAACTTACACTCTGCCAGATTGAGCTTGACATTAGAGATATAAAGATGTATAAAACCCAGTCCCTGCACATAGATGGACACCCCATGTAATTTAGTATGTAATCTTTTATGACAGTTCTACTTTATGTTTCTACCACTGAACTGTAATCTCTTTTAACTCCTTAAGCAGGGATTATGTCTCAAACATGCCTGTGACTCCCAGAAATCTTTGCACATGTTTGTAAAATGAATGAATATATTTCATATGGCTACCGTAATAATATCTGAAGATTAAGCTATCAAAAATGAGAGACACAGTATGAAAAGGGGAAAACTAAATGAATAAAGCCTAAAATTGCAGAAAGAAGCAATCTGAACATCATCAGCTCTGGATTTCACTCTGATGCAATAGCCCGTAATTTGGGAGAATTTAAAAACATCAATATTCCCAGGATGAAGGCTCTAGTCCATAAGATTCAAATTCTTGCCCAGAACAAATTTCTAGCAAACTTAAAATCAGAAACAATCACCATATAAGATAATTTTTAAAAAATTTATTGTCTTTTTTCCCCCAGCCTTATTGAAGTATAACTGACAAATAAAATTGTCAGATATTTAAAGTGTATATTTAACTGATTTGACATACATATACATTGTGAAAGGATTCTCCCCATCAAGTTAACCCATCTATCATCTTACATATCCTTTTCCCCTCCCTTGGTGAGAACATTTAAGTTCAACTCTCTCAGAAAATATCAATGATACAATACAGTGTTATCAACTATGGTCACCATGTTACACACTAGATTCTCAGAACTTATTCATCTTATAGCTGAAAGTCTGTACCCTTTTATCAACCTCTCCCTGCTTTCCCAACCCCCTTGCCCCTGGCAACCATTTGTCTACTCTGTTTCTATGAGTGTGATTTTTTATTATTATTATTCCACATATAAGTGATACCATGCAGTATTTGTCTTGTCTGACTTATTTCACTTAGCATGGTGTCCTCAAGCCTCATCCATGTTGTAGCAAGTGGCAGGATTTCCTTTCTCATGCTGAATAATAGTCTATTGTATATGTATACGACATCTTCATTATCCATTTATCTGCTGACGGACACTTAGGTTGTTTCCATGCTTTGGCAATTGCGAATAATGCTGGATGGACATGGAAGTACAGATATCCGGGTATATACCCAGAAGTGAGATTGCTGGATCTTACTTTATTGTCTTGAAAATTATATTTTTTCCTATCAGATTTGTAAGTGATTTTAGAATGTGTAAAATACAGTTTTATACATATTGTATAAATATTACTGACATTTCCCTGAGAACCCTTTGAGTTGGTCCTTTGTGTGAGTTCACTTCTTCAACTCTGCCTCCTCTGGCACCATCTTGCCTATGTTAAGGCCATGAAATAACCGATTAGTTATCAAATAACTAAGGAGCAGCCACAGGGTACATAGTTCAACCTTGGATTTCTGAAACTACAGCCTCCCATATATTATAACTTTGCTAAACAATAGTAAATGTTTTAGAGATGAACAAGGCCACTGTCTTGTTATTCTAATACTAGTGATCATAACAATAACATGACTTAGATTTAATGTACACAGCATTTCTTGATGGAATTCTGCTTACTCTGCAAATAACAGCTATTATTATTTTTTTAATGACCAAAGCAGGAAATGGCTTGAGTCCAATTTCTCAAAATGGGATTTCTGTGGGAAACTTCTCAGTACATGAACATTTTCTGACATTGAATTGACTAGAAGGAAATGATTAAGGAAAAAAATGTGATCAAGGAAAAGGATTATTATGACACACAAGAGGAAGAAAGGCTAAGTAATAACCGAAAGGTCTGCTTCTGATATTTGATTAGATCTATGTAATATTTACTGAATGTAAGTGTGCACATGCTGTATTGCTAGACTTTTCTATTGAGCTGCTTGAGATCATCTGAGTTGGGGAGACCTGCCACCTAAGCTCTGTCATCACTTTCTTTACCTCAGGTTCCTGAAAGAATGAACTATAAATAGTAACTGACTTCACCTCCTAACTTCAGGTTCATACCTTTGCCCAATGTGCAGTCTGGTTGCCAACTCCACTCTCTTACTCTTCTTTACCTGACCTTCTTATTGCCAAATCTAATTGCCATTTTTCATTGAAATCATAACATCTCTGCTGCATTTTGACAAAGCAGATTCCTTCTTTCTTTGATTCAATTTCCTATGCACTGAACATTCCAGATCCTCCTTATAGTTCTCTGATATTATTTAACTGTCTCCTTCATGGGCTTTCCCTGAGCCCTCCTGTAAGATGTGAGTGTTCCCCAGTATTCTATCCTTTCTTCAGTGCTTTTCCTCATCTATACTCTCCCCTGGAGAAACTTGCCCAATCTCATGATTTTAAATATTTCCTTTATGCTAATGACTCCCAAATCTATTTTTCCAGTTCAGATCTCTCCCTTGAGCTTCAAAATCCAACTGCCTATTGAACACAGCCATCTGGTTTTCTCAGAAATGTTTGATCACATTATCATACGTATCTAGACAGCTAGAAATCAGGAAACCATCCTCAGTTTCCCCCTCTCTTTCACCTTCCATAACCTATTCTGTCCTGCCAGTTCTGTCATCAGTTTATTTCCTCCTCTCCATCTTTATGACCAAGGACTAGTTTCAGCCCTGATTGTTGCTCACCAGATTTATTACCATATTTCCTTAACTGATTACCCAACTTCTAGGCTTGTACCCCTCAAAAAACAGTCTTCCCTGCTAGCCTGGTTTCTCAAAAATGTAAATCACACTTCTGTCTAAAATCTGTGATGCTCCTGACCTGATGCTTCTGAATAATTAAATTCAAGATTCTCAGCACGACATTCAAGGTCCCTATCTATTTCTCCAACTTCACTTCCAACACTTCTCTGCCTTATAGTTAGTGAACTGCTAACGATTCCTCCATAGAGACCTCGTTTCCAGCTGCCAGCGTTAGAAGTACTGATGAAATCTTCTAGATAGTGAAATAAAAAGACAAAAAGGCAGAAATAGATGAGAAGAGATAGAAAAAAATAGGGGATTAATTCAAGGAGAACAGTCTGACTAATAAGAGTACCACTTAGAGAGAACATGCAAACATAGGAAATAATCTTAGAAGTAATTCAAGAAAATAGCCAAAATGGAGGGATGGCTATCTAGATTCACTGGGCATACTAAATGCCAAGTCAGTGGATGGAAAATGCCCCTAACAGAGATAAAAATTTCAAAAAGAAGAAAGAAATCTTGGTTCCTGACAAAGAATTGAGAATCAGAAGGGCACTGCAGAAGCACTGGAAGCTACAGGACAATGGAGCAAGGCCTTCAAAATTCTGAGAATTCTATAGCCGGCCAAACTATTAATCAAGTATGAGAGTAGAATTAAGATATTGTTAGATACAAAGAATAATGTACATCTTTAAATCCTTTCTAGGAAAAGTCACTGAAAGGATATGATCCAACCAAACAAAGGAGTAAAACAAAAAAGAGGAGACCTGGGTATCAGGAAAGAGAAGATAGTACACAAGAGAGGAGCTAGGGAAGTTCTAGAAGGGAGTTATGCAGTATCCCTAGAAGAAGATGGAGGCCTCCAATAGGGGTGTCTCTAGTTAAAATTGGGACTGGAGGGATACCTGATTCGACTTTCTGAAAAACACTATTCAGAGGAATTTTACAATTGTATTGTAAATTTGGGAAGAAAAAGTGATTTTAAAAAATAGCTAAGCATATTTTTTAAATGAGGCAGCTTTTAATTATAGGATGTTCAAAACAGTTTTACAATAAAGCAAATGTAACTATAGTATATTGCTTGACTTGCATAGCCCCACAATAAGACAAATGCTGGACAGTGATTTAACCAAAACTTGTATATATTGTATATGGGGGGGTGGAGGTAGGGAAAGTGGGAATCTGGAATAATATAAAGGTGCTGAATCTTTATCTTTCTTATTAGGAAGTCAAAAGATAAAGCCTAAAATTGACCTAACAAGAAATAGCAGCATAAGCATATTAGTTAGAAATGTGGAGGTAAATACAAAAAAAAAAACAAGTTAAAGAATTGGAGGGGCTTCCCTGGTGGCACAGTGGTTAAGAATCCACCTGCCAATGCAGGGGACATGGGTTCGAACCCTGGCCAGGGAAGATCCCACATGCTGCGGAGCAACTAAGCCCGTGCACCACAACTACTGAGCCCGTGTGCCACAATTACTGAAGCCCACGCGCCTAGAGCCCGTGCACCGCAACAAGAGAAGCCACTGCAGTGAGAAGCCCGCGCACCGCAACGAAGAGTAGCCCCCGCTCGCCGCAACTAGAGAAAGCCCGCGCACAGTAACAAAGACCCAACACAGCCAAAAATAAAAATTAATTAAAAAAAAAATAATTGGATAGTGGGTCTCAGGGATAGAATAGGGTGGGGCAGTAGACTCCTCTTTTTCAATCTAAGACTTGTAGTACTAAAAAAAAACTTTATGTATTACTTTGATTAAAGAAGAGTATTTCCCAGAAGCTAGGAATTCTAACTTCTATTCCTACATCAACATCTTGCTGCTCAGCCATAGACACATTCAATTAAGTGCATTCTGATAAGTATTTGGGGGTAGATATTTGGAATGACAAATTTATTAAAACTTGAGTGTTAGAGCTGATGTGTGAGCAAAAGTAGTTGCTACTTGCCTATCTGGTACTGTTTCCCAATTCTCTCTAGAAAAATATCAGTTCCTGTTGTATTAGTTATCCGTCACCATGTAACAAATGACCACAAACTTAGTGGCTTAAAACAACAAACATTTATTATCTCAAGTTTTTGTGGGCCAGCAGTTCAGGAACAGCTGAACTGGGTTGCGTGACTCAGTCTCTCATGATGTTGCAATTAAGACTAGAGCTTCAGTCATCTGAAGGCTTGCTTAGGGTTGGAGGCTCTGCTTTGAAAATGGCTCACTCACATGGCTATTGACAGAAGGCCTCAGTTCCTTGCTGGCTGTTCCTTTCCGTGTGGGTCTCTCCACAGACCTGCTGATGTGTCCTCTTGGCATGACAGCTGGCTTCCCCCAGAGGGAGTGATCCAAGGGAAAGTAAGGAGGAAACCCCAACGCCTTTCATGACCTAGGCTCAATGGTTGTCTACTGTCACTTCCACTTTATTCAATTTGTCCAGAACAAGTCACTAGATCCAGGGGAGGGAAATTAGGCTCCACTTCTTGAAATGGGAAGTATCAAAGAATTTGTGTACATATTTTAAAACCACAAAACCCATCAATGCTACATTATACATTAGTAGGTTAGGAGACTATCCTTAAAAATTATTTTTTGAAGATCTAAAAACATCTCATCACTGTTTGTTATGACATCACTTTTAATGACCCCTCCTTCCAAAACTAAGATATACCTACCTTGTCACCTCACTTCTTCTCTATTCTACTATATTTTAAGTTCCTTGAGAACTGATGACATTTCTTAGTCTTTTTGTATCTCTGCTTACCTATCATAGTGTCTAACATATTCACAAATTCATTCAATAGTATATATATATATATCCATATTCTGGAGATACAATAGTGAGCAAGAAATAGTCATAGTCCTTGTTTTCCTGGAGCTTATAGTCTACTAGAGGGAAAAGGCACATTTAATTGCATTTAAACATTTAAGAACACTTATGAATGTATAATTACAAATTAACCAACATTTTCTGATGGACAGGGATACAGTCTTAGAGGTGCATATAAAAAGGAACAGGGCTGTTCTGTTGCAGGCATACCGAAGACAGACAGGAGTTTCAACTGAAGTTGGAATTTTGCCAGATGGGTGAGAGAAGAATAAGAGTCAAGGGAGTTTAAAATATTGGTGTGTTATGTTGAAATAACACACTAGTATGTGCTTATACATATTTATTGAATTGAATCAAACTGAGCTATATATATATTTTTTTCTTTGCCCCATCCTCTCTTCTTTACTTCTTGATGTCAGAGGTGATATTCTTTTGATATAGTTTGACCAGAATAGTTGCAGCTGGGTGGGAGAAGGGACTAACCCTGCTCAATCCACCTTCCTTGTTTAATGTCTAACTGCAATTACCAGTTATATTTAGAAAAAACAGAATAGAATAGTCACATAATATCCATAAGATTTTTTCCTAATAAATTTGAAGGCATCTTTTAATTTCCTAATAATTTTTTTTGTAATTTAATTCACTTAAATTTGCAATTTATATGTATATATAAGATATACCTATTTAAACTCAAACATCCAGGGCCACTGGATAAGATGAAATCAAATGGAGTCTGGCGAATGTGACTGATCCTTTTGGAACAGCAATAAATTCTCCCTAGGAGTAATGCTGGGAAGAGATGCAGCAATGTGGACCTGTCCCGCAAGAACGGAGGTCATTACTACCCTTAAAATAAACAATTTAAAATAACACTACTGAATGCATACTATGTGCCAGATGTTGTGTTGATAGCTTACAGGCACACTATGTTGTTTAATACTCATGACATCCCTATGAGATAGGTACAAATATTATGCTCATTCTACAGAGATTTTGAGAGATTAATTTGTCCAAAAGCACAGAAAGAAGGCATCTTTATCTTGTGCCCCTCATCTCTACAACCCGCCCCCTTCCAGGCTCATTGGCTTTCTTTCTGTTCCAAGAAATGAGCCAACCCCCTTTTCACCTTAAGATCTTTGCATTTGCTGTTTCCTCTGTTTGGAAGGTTTTTCTCCAGTTTGTTGCATGTCTGGCTCCTTATCTCAGATATCTGTCCTAAATTAGTTCTCCTCACCTTACTCTATAACACCACCATGTTTTATTTTCAATATAGTATAGTATTTATTACACCTTGAAAATTATTTTTTTATCTTCCCACCAGATGGAACCCTTTGTACCTCATTCACTGCGTGAATAAATGAATAGCCTACTCCTTTTGTACCTGGAGATCCTGGATAGTATTGGGTTATACCAGTAGGCTATCTGTGTTATACCGATAAGCCATCAGAGCTCTTTAGAGAGATATGTATATATTCCCTATTTCATTCTCATCTTGGTTTATTACAGTCTTTTGTGGTTCCAGAACAGCAGTGACTTAAAAATACCAAGGCCTTTCAGGGGACAGCGCCCTTGCTCTACCCAGGCTGACCTGCAGGGGATGGTGTACCCGGAGGTCTCCTTCGGTGCACGCCGGCACCCTAGCGCATACAGACGCGGACGTTGGAGAAGTGGAGTGCAGAGGCGGGGCAAACCGGAAGGGGCAGTGTCTTCCGAGAAACCCGCCCCTCCAGGGAGGCTCTCCTGTCTCGCCCCGCCCCTTCCCCCGCCCGGGCGGCCATGGCCATTCCCGGCATCCCCTATGAGCGGCGGCTTCTCATCATGGCGGACCCTAGAGATAAAGCGCTTCAGGACTACCGCAAGAAGCTGCTGGAGCACAAGGAGATCGACGGCCGTCTCAAGGAGTGTGAGTGCACCTTTCTTTGCACATAATCTCGTGCCTGGACCCGCTCCTGTCTCTGACAAAGCGGAAGCCTTTGGCCGAGCTCGGCAACCGAGCCCCGAGGAGAGAAGGCCTCAGTCCGGAGACAAGGCGCTTTGTCATCCCCGCCTATAGCTTCGGAAGCCGAGCCTCTTCGGGCGTGGAAATGACCCAGTCTGGTCCAGATGACAGAGAGAACATCCCCAGTTCTGAGATGTAATTGGAAGATGACCAGAGGGGAGTGGGGAAGAAGTGGGTCAGGGATGTTTCCAGGTTGAGGTGCAAGGAGTGCGGTGTTGGTGGAGTCCCGGGACCCGGAGACGGAAAGAGAGTTGAGTCAAAGAAGCTCAGGCAAGAGACGAGACTCAGGTAGTTGGCTTGTTAGTGGAATGGAAAGCCGAACGCGGAGTTTAAGAGAGAAGGGGTCCATCGGTGAATCATAGTCCTCTTCTTCTTTCCTCGTGTTTTGAATTGTACTCTGTCAGGCGCACAATTTTGCCTTACTCCTGAACCCAAAGAGTACTTATAATTTTTCTTAGTGCACCGTCACTGACAAACCTGAATGGTTTAAATAATGAATGAAGACCTTAACTGTATAATTCTGTGGCGCTTTATTTAGGTTAGAAAGCCAAAGAGTAACAGTTCATGTGGGTAGGTGAAGTGAGGAAGGGTCTAACTCTTTTATCATTCGGGTTTGTAATCTCAAATCCGGAAGTGTCAGAATGTCAATATCTGTTATGAATGTAACCTAATATGTGCTTAAACAAGTAAGTGTTGCCGATCAAGAAAATAAAAACATGGTGCTTTCTCTGTAACATTTCGTTTTTAAACATGTCTACAAATGGCATTTTTTTTGTGGTTTGATATAGTGGATATAAAATACACGTAAAGTGAAATAGACTTAAATAAACTTAAATAAAGTGAGACTTAGTGACTTAAACTCGCTAAGATTATTTAATTTAAAATGTTCAAATTATATTTTTCAGTAAGGGAACAATTAAAAGAACTTACCAAGCAGTATGAAAAGTCTGAAAATGATCTGAAGGCCCTACAAAGTGTTGGGCAGGTAGGTAATGGAGTTTGGGGTGTAGAGGGTGATGGTGATTTGTTTTTTTAGCTCTTGGCAAAAAGTAATGCTTTTTTTTTTTTTTTCTTTCTTAGATTGTGGGTGAAGTACTTAAGCAATTAACTGAAGAAAAATGTAAGTGTATTAGATTGTTAGTAAAGAAAAAAGAGCAGACTCCCCTCCCTCCCACCACCAACTTTTGAAATGCTTATTATTTTAATGACTGTAATGAAGGTAGATGATATTCTTGCATAGACTAAGTTGTCTTTCAACTCTTGTCTTTTGGAGAACAGAAATCTGCCATCAATGTGGGTATATTTATTTTTTACTTTCTATTTTTCAATTTGTTTTTTCATTTTCTTCCTCTAGTCATTGTTAAAGCTACAAATGGACCAAGATATGTTGTGGGTTGTCGTCGACAGGTAACATTTTACATTTCTGTAGTGCTTTATAATTGACAAAAGGGCTTTTATATAAGGTATTTAATTCTCAAGGTAAGCAGGTCAGGCATTATGCCCATAACTCCCAAAGGTGACTTGTTCAAATATAACTAATTATTAGCAAAGCCTGAACTCAAACCATGGGTTTGACTCCCTGTAGTCTCTACTTTTCTGCTCTATTGCATTGCCTCAGTCAGCTCTACACACTGAGAAATCAAAGAATTTTAGAAGTGAAAAAATCTCAGATTATTTTATTTTAGTGTCTTTTTTGAAGAGGACTTAAAAGTATTAGACCTTATAGATTACATTTTATATTTAAACATTCAAAAATATTACTTATAGTCTTTACTATAGGCTAAATTGATTTTGTATGAGTTCATTTAAATTAGAATCAGCAAATTGAAATAATTCCAAATTTTATCTTGCAGTCATCAAAAAACGCCGACAAATGGCTTTGGATCATTTAGTAGCCTCTGAAGCCAATTTATGTACTACCCTATTCATTAGGAAGTGTCTTTAGCGAATTCTTATTAACTCATTGGAAGAGCTTTCTAAACTGAGTATTTGTTATGTCAGGTTCAGGTTTTAAAACATTGATATGACATGGCTATAGAGTTGAATTTTTCCTAGGGACTAAATTCAATCTTAAGATTTTGCCTATCATGTAAGTGGGATGACATTTTCTAAATCAAAATTTCAGATGCCTAATCTGACAGAGGATATTTATGTCCCTTTCAGGGCCCTCTGGATGCCAAAAGTTGGCATTTCTAAGATATTTTGTGGTTGTATGAGGGGCAAGAGAGTATTTGAAAACTGGAAAATATTAGAAAAGCCAGAATATATATTCCCTATAGATGTAAATGTTGAAGTAGGTTCATATTCATCTCTATTTAAGCTCTTTTTCAAGTACAGTGGTCCCTTGTTATCCGTGGGGGATATGTTCCAAGACCCCCAGTGGATGCCTGAAACCTGGGCATATACCAAACATTATATATGCTGTGTTTTTTCCTCTACATACATACCTATGATAAAGTTTAATTTAAAAATTATGCACAGAAAGAGATTAACAAAAATAATAATAAAATAGAACAATTATAAAAAACATGCTGTTACAAAAGTCATATGAATGTGGTCTCTCTCAAAATATCTTGTACAAATTTAATGCCTTTTCCATCTTAACTCAGCACTTGTCATGCACTGTCGCCGTAACTTTTGCAGTTTGAGGCGTGACAGCAAAACTAGCACAGGTTTCTTTTTTCTTCTTCACAATTGCATGGATAGAAGATTTTTTCTTACTGTAGATTATAGCAACCTCAGCATATGATTTTTATTTCCTTATTAAGTCGAGAACTTTCCCCATTTCATTAGGAAGCGGTCTGTGCCTTCTCTTTGCCATATCTGAATGGCCAGCATCACTACCATTGTGCTTTGGGGCCATTATTAAGTAAAATAAGGATTATTTGACCACAAGTACTTCAGTCAGCCGGACAGTGGATCTGATAACCGAGAGGGCTACTAAGTGATTAACAGGAGGGGTACCCTGGACAAAGGGATTATTCACGTTCCAAGGACATAGCTTTCATCACGCTACTCAGAACAGCATGAAATTTAAAACTTAGGATTAGTTTATTTCTGGAATTTTTCATTTAATATTTTCAGGTAACTGAAAATGTGGATAAGGGGAGGACTACTGTACCTGGCAGTTATTCTTAGTTTAATCCATTATATTAAACCTAGTATTTAGCATATCTTCACTTCATTTTAATTGGCACTAAATCCTAAAGTAAGCGCTCTTTGCAAAATCCTGTGAAAAGTGGTCAGTAATTTGTATGATTCTGAAATTGTATTGGCAAGCAGTTATTTTTTTTGCACTTTTCGAAAAAACTAAAAAATTATAATTTTTTCGAAAAATAACTTTATTTTTGACAAGTAACAGCGTGAGTGTGATTTGAATCTATTTGGATAGATTCTCTCCACTTCTATCTAAATAAGTTAAATATGCCAATAAATTGTTTAGTGTGATTCAATTTAATATGTACAGTAATATATTTACCATAGTGTCTGGCATGTAGCAAAGGCTTGAATGAAGGTTGCTGGGGTTTTTTGGTTTGTTCTTTAGAATTTTAATAAAAACTCTCTAAGGGGAAATAGAGTCCATATCCGCCTTATCTCCTATGATCACATAACACATTCTTTCCAAAACTATAGTTTTTAAAATAAATCTAATGGACATACCTTTAAGATGCTTTCCTTTCCTTCCCCCCCCAAATGTTCATTAAGGGATTTCTGTATAAATGCTTTGGTACCAATTGCCAAAGTCACTGTACTACAGTGCCTAGATCAAAATAATGAGCAAAACTATTAAATAGTGAGCCTTTGAAAGTAAAATATTGCAGTCAATTCCTTCTTCAAAAACAAGGTTGTTGCCACCTCAGACTTTGTATATTAGTGATTTCTCATTTCACACTGAGATTGCACAGAAGGACACTCTTTTAAGGAGAAGAAGGAAGTAACTTTGAATTACTACTTTTTATAAACCCTTCCCTTGGGCATGGTGTTTATAATCTAATCTAATCTAATCTTAGTGTTCTCTCTGAAGGGTAAAAATGATTATTTGGCTTCTAACTATGCTCTTGTTAGAGTGTTATTCCCCTTTTCAAGTGTTTGTGTAACACCTTTTGTTTTACACAATTAGCTTGACAAAAGTAAGCTGAAGCCAGGAACAAGAGTTGCTTTGGATATGACTACATTAACTATCATGAGGTAGGTTTCTTGTACTATTTAGTTTATGTCTTATTTTCATGGAGGGAAGATTTTATCCAAAATGTATGCTTCTTGAGATCACTGAATATTTTGCCACTTTTCCACTTTTACTAATTTCAAATTAATTTAAACATGTTTTTTAAAAAAAATAAATTTATTTATTTATTTGGCTGCGTTGGGTCTTCATTGCTACGCATGGGCTTTCTCTAGTTGCAGTGAGCGGGGGCTACTCTTCGTTGTGGTGCACGAGCTTCTCATTGTAGTGGCTTCTCTTGGTGTGGAGCACAGGCTCTAGGCACGCGGGCTTCAGTAGTTGTGGCACGCGGGCTCAGTAGTTGTGGCTTGCAGTCTCTAGAGCACAGGCTCAGTAGTTGTGGCGCACGGGCTTAGCTGCTCCGTGGCATGCGGCATCTTCCCAGACCAGGCTCGAACCCGTGTCCCCTGCATTGGCAGGCGGATTCTTAACCGTTGCGCCACCAGGGAAGTCCCAACATGATTTTCTAAGATCACCTACAGGTGCTTGCATAAGCAAGTCATTTATACTCTATTTGTAGGCTGAGAGAAAATACATCTTTTAAAAGAAAAATACACACCTTATCATTACAGGTATTTGCCAAGAGAGGTGGACCCACTGGTTTACAACATGTCACATGAGGACCCCGGGAATGTTTCTTACTCTGAGATCGGAGGGCTGTCAGAACAGATTCGGGAGTTACGAGAGGTAGGTAGTGTGTGCTTTATTCTCTGAACTTAACTAAGAAGTAGTACGGGTTTTAAAATGCCTGAAGGGAGAAAGAGGATGTAAAATCACTTTGTCCAAATAGTGTTTACTGAATATTATATATGTAATATTTTTGCCAAGAGAAGAATAGCACTGAAGCTCTAGCTATGAAAATTATGGGTTTTTGCTAAATTTGGAGATAATTTGGTGTTTGAAAAATCCTGCTCTTTTTATGACAAAGAAGGAAAAAAATGCTAAGAATAATTGATGTAATCCAGTTCCCATACCATCTGGTATTTTGATTATCTTAGTAGTTTAGTTGGGTCAGAGCACATTTGGATAGTGTGTGTAATGTAGTTTTTCCCATAACCTCATTGATTTCCTATTGCCCTTAAATAGAGTAAGTTATCTGTGCCTTAAATATTTTATTTTGATAAAGCTGTTTGCTGTCATTTAAGAAAAATATTGGCTTTAGCGTGGCTTAAACTTTAAGTTCTTACGTGAAGAATCAAATCAGGGTTGCCTTGCTTCACAGCACAGATAGCTTCTTAACAATTCTCTTTTAAGCAAATTACATTGTTGTATTGATTTCATCTTAATTTAGGATGGAAATACTCAGGAATGAATTTGATTAATTGGAGTGGCTTACATTATCTGATTTAAGCCCTAAACCAGTAGTTTTCAGACTTCAGCACTTTAAATTTTCTGGAACTCTTATTAAAGATACAGATTCCTAGGCCCTCTGCATGGTTTTGATGCAGTGGCTTGGGGGTGGGGCACAGGAATTAGCATTTAAACAAGCATTCCAGGTGATTATGAAACCAAGTTGTTTTTTTTTTTAACCATACTTGAGGAAGCATTGGCCTAAGCATAAATAAAAGCCTATTCTTTTCACATTGTAGTTAATGAAAAGAGGAAGAACAAGTGCTTCATGAAACAGTGAAATCTTTTACAGTGATTTGCTGCATTAGCCGTAGGAGCAGAATGAATCTCTCACACACACAGACACATGCACACACACCAAGGACATGCAGTATCCACCTGCAGACAATTGCGAGTATTAATTTCTCACAATTTTGGCGTGTCTTAATCATACCTTATGGACAGAGTTAATCAGTAGAGGTTTATCTCTCAAGTGAAGGGTTTAAACTGGGCAGTCAAATCCTCACTTTTGCTGTTCTCCACTTTTCTTTCTTTGAATCAATCTTAGAACATTGAGAGCAGAATTTATGTTTTTTTTAAGACTACTATGACAAAACTCCAACATAAGAAAATTTTATGTACCATTTCTCTTAGTGGCAGTTATATCTTACCAAAGTTCCCCATTTTATAATTATTTTTTGTTGTTTTCAGATGCACAGTAGTGTAATCTTTTTGTTTTTTTGCTTAACTGATTTTTTGTAGTGTTAATTTTTTCGTTGAGGCTTAATTTACGTTCAGTAAAATTCACATGTTTTTAAGTGTACAGTTCAAATATGTTTGACAGATTATATGCCCGTGCAGACATCACTGTAGTCAAGTGTGTGGTTATTTTAACAAGTGTGCATCTACCTGAAGAAAAACCTCTAATATAAATGGTTTTACATAGCACTGAATTCTAGATCTATTATGAATTATGATGTATGTACGTAACTCTGCTGATAGTTTACTTAAAATATTTGAAAGTACATCAAAATCTTTACTAACTTTTTAAGAAACATGCAACTTCTTTTCTAGGTAATAGAATTACCTCTTACAAACCCAGAATTATTCCAACGTGTAGGAATAATACCTCCAAAAGGCTGTTTGTTATATGGACCACCAGGTTGGTATTAAATCGTGTCTGCCCCACTATGAGCGAATGAATGAATGAATGGAGTAAAAAAATGAGATGGAGATATTTAATGTGACAATTCCAACCTTCATTCTGTTCAGAGTAAGGAAGGGATTGGGGATATGTGTCTACTATTTTCTGAGTCTTGCTTGGTCCTCTCGTGCTTCATAGGGTATGTATATCTAAACATGCCATGTGATTCTAAGCAATGGTCTTGTGTGGTTCACAGACCTCTGGGTGTCCCAGAGACACTTTCAGGAATTCTGCAAGGTCAGAACTTACTCTTGTAATACTAAGATGTCAACAGTGAAAAAGAAAAAGGCAACTAACATCTGTGCTGATGGTGCAAAGCAATGAGGGTAAAGCTACTCATGCCATAACATGAATCAATTAAGTCAGTGGCACAAAATGGTATAGTAGTCATTGTGTTCGGGGCCACTCACATTTGCAGTATTTTTTTAAAAAGATGTCAGTTTCACTTTAAAATGTCCTTGCTGCTAAAGCATTAAAAATATTAACTTTTGATCCTTGAATAATGTCTTGTATTCTGTGATGAAATGGAAAATACATATAAAGTACTTCTGTTGCATACTAAATAAGATAGATATCTCCAGGAAAAGCATTTGTGTGATTATTTGAGTTGCCTGCTGAATTAGCTGCTTTTCACGGAATGCCATTTTTACTTGGAAGGATAATTTACAGTCGATTATCAGACTGGTTATTGGTTACCTTTCACACATTTTTTTTTAATTTATTTATTTTTGGCTGTGTTGGGTCTTCATTGCTATGTGGGGGCGTTCTCTAGTTGTGGCAAGCAGGGGCTACACTTCGTTGCTCTGTGCGGGCTTCTCATTGCGGTGGCTTCTCTTGTTGCAGACCACGGGCTCTAGAGCGCAGGCTCAGTAGTTGTGGCGCACGGTTTAGTTGCTCCATGGCATGTGGTATCTTCCCGGACCAGGGATCAAACCCATGTCCCATGCATAGGCAGGCGGATTCTTAAGCACTGTGCCACCAGGGAAGTCCCTGCACACATGTTTTTAAAAAAATGAAGTTAGCCAATCATGTTAAAGTAAACAACTGTAGCCACTGACACCATCTGTAGCCAGTGATAAAATTTGAGCTTTCAAGCAAAAATTGAGTTTTTGAAAACTTTACGTCTGGTATTATGAGCTTGACAACTTTCCAATGTGTTTGTTAATATAAGACAGGATGAGATAGAAGATGGTATTAACAAATGTGATTTTTTAATATTATATAGGAAAATGCCAGTATTTGGAAGATTTTCATAACCCACTGAATCAGTGGTTTCCAAATAACAAATACTTGATGTTACAATATCATACGTAGGCAGAGGTCCACTCAGTGTTCAGTATAGCCCAATGTATTTGAATGTACAAGTTTCCATCATAGTCTATTTGTAAGTTGGGTTTGATATATTTCTAAAGTTATGTATTCAGTTTGCTTAAAATAAAATTAGAAGGGATATTTTGAATAAAATTTTAAATTTTAATATTGAGAGTGGAAGTGCTTTGGGATTTTAAATGATTTTAAATGCTTTTATTTAAGACTTAGCTTCCATTTTGCAAAATTTACTATTCAGAGGATTACATTCTTAAAGACTTTTGAAAATTTGTTTTACTTTCCATTTAATTAGGACTTTGTCATTCCTAGGTACAGGAAAAACACTCTTGGCACGAGCTGTTGCTAGCCAGTTGGATTGCAATTTCTTAAAGGTAAAGGGAAGATTCTTTTTGTAGCTGTTGAAAATAAATTTTATTTGAATTGTCCTATGTTTACCATAATGTTTTTCCTTTAATCAGGTTGTATCTAGTTCTATTGTAGACAAGTACATTGGTGAAAGTGCTCGTTTGATCCGAGAAATGTTTAATTATGCCAGGGACCATCAGCCATGCATCATTTTTATGGATGAAATAGATGCTATTGGTAAGAATAACACTTTTTAAAATTTATTTTAAACTTTTCTTGAAACTTAGGAATATTTTTTAAATCTAAAAGAACTTTTTCCCTCTCTTTTCACCTCTAATTGCAACTTGTGTGTAGTAGCAAAATGAATTGAATGTTACTTTAAGAAAATTCTTAAAAAAGTTTAACCACTCTCAATAAATAACCTTTAATGTTGAGAAAATGATAAACATTATACCAAAATCAATTCTAATTTTGTCAGTGTAATTCTTGTTAATTAATTTTCATCTTAATGTTTTAAACCCCAGACACTGTCATTTTCATATTTTCTTAAATGATGCTTAAAGAGGAAAGGAGTAATTCATATGAGTTTCCACATCATTATTTTAGGTGGTCGTCGGTTTTCTGAGGGTACTTCAGCTGATAGAGAGATTCAGAGAACTTTAATGGAGGTAATATTTGGTAAAGCCTGTTTGTAAAGAAATCAGTGTTTATAAAGTGAAGAAGTAAAGATTGGATATTTGAAGGTCAAAATATGGACAATGGTTAAAAGAATGCACTTAAGTATGAAATTTGAAAGTACAGCATTGACAGGAGTGAACACTTTTCTTTACCACAATCTCTAGTAAGAAAATGAGTACTAGAAAATAATAGGGATATCTACAGAATTTCATTTGAGTTACAGCTGTACCGTTCTATATTTTTTGAGCAGACTGGCCATTTAAATAATTAAATTATAGATTGTACTTAACATTGTGAATGTGATTTTGTGTTAGTTTTATTCAGATATTTTATGAGTGACAAATATATTAAAACTAGTGGCAATAAATGAGTTGTAATTATGTATGAGGCTGCTCTAAAAATTACTAATACTTTCCTCTCTTTATTGCTGAGAATGAAAGGAAACTAAAATAGTTTTGATTATTGAAGATGGATGATGGGATATTGAAATGTATATTAAAGTCTTTTCCCACTCCAAATTCTGTGAAAGTAATGGCAAGATTCCAAACACATTTTCCAACTCCTATGAATAGATAGGTAGCATAGGTAATGCATTGTCAACTTCTGTCTCAGTAGGGGTATTTGAAAATTGTTTTTTATAAATTATATTGTCTGCTCAGAAAAGACAGTATTTTAAAATTAGTTGTAGAGTCTATTAGAAGCCTTAAATTGAGGTATTTTTTTAAAAACGCAGATACTAGTTTTATTCATGTAGCTGATATGTTGTTAGCTAACACTTAGGGTATGTTAGACATATTGACATGAAGAAATAGACATATTGTCAGGCTAGCTTTGTTTTAAAGAGTGTGTTGAATGCAGTTAGATTTTTCAACATTTATTCAAGAAAACTTTAGGAATTGAAGGAAATGTGTTAGGTATCTCAGTATTTCTGTGTATAGTAGAATTATTTGAAAAGATATATAATGGATTTATTATCAAGTTTGTAGAAAATCATTGTTTCCAGTTATCCTGATGTAAATTTTATGTCTGGCATACCATAAGCTCTTGAAACATTATTTTAAAAGTAATTGTAACAAAAAAATTCGAACGTTGGAATCAGACCCACATAACTTAGTTTTATAATTCTTGACTGGATGGATGCCTTCAGATTTATTAAAATTATCTGATAGCTATAAAAAGGTACATAGTTGAATAATCTATCTTGAAGACTTCCCTGGCAGTCGAGTGGTTAAGACTCCGTGCTTCCCCAGCAGGGGACACGGGTTCGATCCCTGGTCGTGGAACTAAGATCCTGCATGCTGCAAGGTGCGGCCAAAAGAAAAGCACTAAATAATCTATCTTGGAACTTTTAGGATGGAAAATATATCCCTTTATGTAAGAGAGAGAAAAAAATATTCCATCAGATGATCATTCTGCACATCACATATGTATCTGTAAGCAATACATTTCATGGTCTTAGTCATTTTATAAAAGGTGTGTGCTATGTGTTTTTTTAATGGTTGGGATGCTTTATAAAATGTACCTTTGATTTATATTCACAAATATATTCTTAGCTACTGAATCAAATGGATGGATTTGATACTCTACATAGAGTTAAAATGATCATGGCTACAAACAGACCAGATACACTGGATCCTGCTTTGCTTCGTCCAGGCAGATTAGATAGAAAAATACGTGAGTTAAGCTTTTTTGCCTGCTGTCCATTTCCCTTTGTCTATGTCCATTTCTCTTCCCATACCTCCTCCTCACCCCCTACTTTGTTTAAAAAACAAAACTCCTGACTGCAAAAGAACTTCTTATAATTTTCGTATTTTCAGATATTGATTTACCAAACGAACAAGCAAGGTTAGATATATTGAAAATCCATGCAGGTCCCATTACAAAGCATGGTGAAATAGGTAAGTAAATAACCTATTTTATATATATTTACATTTGGTAAATGAAGTAAAATGCTATTGGATATCACTGATAGTCTACCAAATCTAGTTTTAAATTCAGGAAACATGGTGGTCTCGAATTTAGCTAATAGTTATTGAGCATGTGCTGTATGCTAAGAATTGTTCTAAGTGCTGAGGATATAGCAATGAACAAAACAGATAAATTCCTGCCTTTATATAACTTACATTCTTGTCAGGAAAGACAGGTGAAGAAAGTAAAATATTCACTTGACCCTTGAGCAAAATGGGTTTGAACTGCATGGGTCTACTTATACGTGGATTTTTTTTTTAACTAGTAAATGCTACAGTACTACCTGATTGGGGTTGGTTGAATCCACAGATGCAGAACTGTGAACATGGAGGGCCGCTATGAGTTACGTGCAGATTTTTGACTGTGCAGAGGGTTGGTGCCCCTAACCCTCATGTTGTTCAGGAGTCAACTTTATGGTATATTAGATGATGGTAAGTCCTATTGAGAAAAATAAAGCAAGGAAAGGGGAATAGGTAATGCCAGGAGCAGGCATGAATGTATATACATTTTTGAATAGAGGTGGGGAGGAGGAAGCACAGGGAAGGCCTTACCAAGGTGATTTTTAAGCAGTGACCTAAAAGGTGAAGGAGCTAAGTATGGATATTGGGGGAAATCATGCAGAGGGAACAGCAAGTAAGAAGGCCTTGAAGTAGGTGCGTGCATGGAACGTTCCAGGAGCAGCATAGAGGTCAGGGTGTCTGTGGCAGAGTTATTGGGACAGTAGCAAGTGAAATAAATCATAGACGTAATGGGGATCAGATTGTGTAGAGCCTTACTGAGGCCATTGTGTAGGAACTTTGGCTTTTGTTTTTAGTGAAATGGATGCCATTGGAGAATTGTGAGCAGAGGAATGATATGATCTTTCTTTTCATTATTTTTAACTTTGTATTACAGAAAATTAGAAATATGTGAAAGTAGAGATGAGTATAATCTTATCAGGAATTCATCCCCCAGCTTCAGTAATTAACTCTTGGCCAATCTTGTTTCATCTGTAATCTCTCCCACCTCTTACCTTCTCTCTGGATTTTTAAAAAGCAAATTCCAGTCATTATCATTTCATCTGTAAATATTTCAAAATTCACTTATGTTATATAAGATCATTCTGGCTGCAGCTAGAGGGGACAAGGATAGAGACAAGAGTATCTATGAGGAGGTTATTTCAGTAATGCAGGCAAAAGATGATGGTGGCTTGGTCCAAGGTGGTAGCAAAATCTTTTAAAATAATGAGATTCTGGACATATTTTGAAAATAGAGGTGACAGGGCTTGCTAATGAATCAGATGTAGGGTGTGAGCTAAAGAGAAGAACCAGGGAAGACTTAGGTTTTTTACTCATGCAACTGAACAAATGGAATTGCCATCAATTAAAGCGAGGGAAGACTGGAAAGATTTGGTTTTAAAGGGAGAATGAGGAATTTGATTCTGGCAATATTTAATTTGAGATGCCAATTAGATAGCCAAGTAAAGATGTTGATTAGTAATTCTGTGTGCATCAATAGTTCGTTGGGGTGGTCTGTGCTAGAGTTATAAATATGGCTAATATCAGCATAAAAATGGTTCCAAGGAAGAGAATGTTGATAGAGAAGGGATTAAAAAACTGAGCTAATTCCAGCATTAAGAAGTTGAGAGAAAAAAAAAAAAAGTTGAGAGGAAGAACCATCAAAGGAGACTGAGAAAGGTTAGTCACAGAGATAGGAGTTAACCAGGACCTGATGGTGTCCTGGAGAATAAATGAAGAAATATTATAGGGAGGGACTAATTTCCTGTCAAATGCTGACAGTGGGTCTGATAAGAAGAGTTCTGAGATTGGATTTACTATGTGAAGATCATTGGTGACCTTATCAAAAGAAATTTCTTTGGAGTGGTAGCAGTGAGAGCCTTGTTCAAGTAGATATCAGAGAGATGGGGACAAGAGGCATTGAGTTTAGACACCTCTTTCAAGGAGTTCTCTAGCGAAGGGGAGAAGAGAAGAAATGGAGCTGCAGCAGAAATGGAGATTAGGACTTAGAGTTTTCTTTAAGATGCATGAACTTACAACACTTTTTTTTATGCTGTTGGGAATGATCTAGGAGAGAAATACAAGTTGATAATGTGCTTTTTTTTGAAGAGAGGTTGGCTTTGTCTATGAGCATAGACTTCTCAGGAGAATAGGAGGAAAGGCAGCATATATAGATGCTGATGATAACAGGTTCTTAAATATGGCAGGTACTTAGAGGATTTTTCTTCTGAAAAATCTTTTATTCTCTCAGTGAAATAGAAAGCAAGTTAAGAGTGAAAATGGGGAAGTACTGTTAGAGATTTGAGGACAGAGGAGAAATTACAAAATAGTTATCTATAGAAGTGAGAGACCGGACTAGTGTAAAGGCCAGCAAGCCATGTATTCTATTGTGGGCTAAATTCCGTATGCCTTCTGTTTTTGTAAATAAAGTTTTGTTGTAGCACAACCACTCCTGTTCATTTACATATTGTCTATGACTACTTTCCCACTACAGTGGCAGAAATGAGTAGTTTTGACAGAGACCATATGACCTACAAAGTCTAAAATATTTACTGTCTTGCCCATTACAGAAAGTTTGCTGACCCCTGGACTAGAGGCATCTAGTATAATTGCCAAGCAACTTTAAAAACTTTTTAAAAGTTAGTCGTCCAAAATAATTACAAATAGTTGACCATTGCCTTTCTCATTACTCATGTGAAAGTTCTGAGTTGGAAAGACTGAGTTGAATTTACCAGCTTCTTCCAATACTGAGCTCTTGCTAGGTGCCAGATGCTATGCTTAACCTTAGGAATTTCTGCTCTCCAGAAGCTTACATGAACTTGAACCTGAATGAAGACTAATTAATGAATTATCTGTGTGATTTCAATTAGAGATTGATATACTCCAGATTGCCTGACAAGGGTGTCTTATCACAGTTTTTCACATTGTAGTAGCCTGTGTGTCTCTTCTCTTGCTATTCTACATCAAGTCCATAACTGCTACCTTAAACCAGCAGCAGCTCTTCATTTCGTCCGTCACGTGGATAGAAAGGTCACTTAACTATTACTGTTATCATAGATCTGATACCTCAACACTTGGAGCTTTCACAGAAACCAGAAAAGCTAGCCAATGTTTACTCTAGCATTTAAAAATTCTGTATGATAAAATGATGTCTGAAGACTATTTTTGGTATATTTTATATTTGCCTTATGTGATTAAATCCCATTGTGGTTACAGTTGGTTTTGAATATTCTAGATTTATTCAAATTAGATACTTGGTTACAGTTTTAATAAGAGTCATAGCTTGACATATCTAAAGTTGACATGCGCTTAACAGTTTCTCTGTGTAGAAACAGGTTAAGATGCTTTCAGATCTTGATATTTCTTGGTTTTAGAGTTTTAGAAGTATGTTTATTTATGCTTGGTGCTGGTTTACTTAACAGAAGTATTGATTTTAGTTGTTAATATGTGGAATGTTAACAGAGATGATGCCTAGCTGACTAAATTCTAAGCAAGCTCTTAAGTTAAATTTTCTGTATGGGAATAAATCAAAAAAAGGTCTCCTATTATTATTTTTTTAACTGATTTCCAGTATTTTTCCTAAACAGATTATGAAGCAATTGTGAAGCTTTCAGACGGCTTTAATGGAGCAGACCTGAGAAATGTTTGTACTGAAGCAGGTAAGGGCTTAAAGTACAGTTTTTACTATTGATTTTGATTTGTTTAATTTGCTAAAAATGTGTTTGGGTTTGTCCAAAAGCAGAGCCTGAGCTTTGCAAGGATTTGAGTGCTTGTTATTTTCTGGGAAATTGATTCCAAGAAGTAGGAGAGAATAGGGCAAGTGAAATGGGAAGAGGGAAAGCTGTTATAAGGGTGCATCATTGCAGTAACTGTTGTAGGCAAGAGGGGTTTGATTCTGATGAGACCTCAGAGAAACATACAGAATTCTTTCCAGGATTATCTGGCTGAAATATGGGAGACTAGACATTTATTTACCAGCTGTCATCCTCCATTCCTCCATGGGATGATATTTGCCCTTGGGGATGTTAACTTCTTTGCACTTATGGATGCCTTAGGGTAGAATGTGGAAAGACATGCATAGTGATAGCATGCTGTCCCCCTGGAGTAAGTCTTAGATTGTACAGAGCTATCTGCCACACCTGTGGCTGAAATCCGACTGGGCCAGCACTGGGGGTATCTGCTACAAAATGGATGGCATGCCTTCTGATACTAGCCTGTCAGTAGTTACCTTTGAAAGATTGATTTATGAATTTTGTGTTGATTCAACTTGTAGAAATGTAGTAGTTTTTTAGTATAATTTTCTCTGTGGATTGTGTGATTTTATTTTTATTTCTGGTACCAAGTGGCTTTAAAACCATACATACAGTCATTTAGTTTTTGTCCTCCACACAGAACCTTAAAATTAAAAAAATAGCTACAGTAGATTTTATGGTTACTGACTTTCATAGGTTGCATATGAACACTTTTTAAGTATTACAATATGTGATTTCCTCTTGTTTTCATATCACCTTTAGCCTTATTTTAACATTTCTTGTAAATTCAACAGACAGTGTTTAAAGAGCCTGCTCAGACATGGCTTCTCCATAGGAGTATCTTCATGAGTATACTGTGACTCAGTATCTGGATCAAAGATCTGCAGATCCAGAGACTCTCAGTACAAATCACATAAATCATGCTCACAAAGACTTATTAGTAAACAAAATTAAGAGGTAAGCAGTCAGTAGCCTGAACTACTAGGGGTAACTTACGACATTCTCCTTTCAAAATCTACACTAGACCAAATTATTATTAGCAGATTGCTTTGGTGAAGATGGAATCCAAACAAAAGCAGTATCGAAATCTTAAAGGCTGATACCATTATATTCTCTTTTTCCACATATTTTTTAAAAGTTTACTTTTAGCTATTTCCAATAAAGAACTATAACTTCTGTGTGGATTAAAATTTAAGCTTTTTAAACTTCTCATCTGGAGACATACTGAAATTCTTGAGTTTTCTTTTTATTAGTCTTCAAGCCTTTTTCGTTAACATATCTTTCTGTGAGTTAAAATATACTTGATTCAATTATAGTTGTCTTTTTCCATTCACATCCTGAGATTGCTATCCTTTTGGATTAGAATGTATCTCAGATTCACTCATTCACTAAATAATGATTTGGAAACAGTAATATGCACAAGGTTTGGAAAAATAACTTGCCTAATTTAGTTGCAGCCTTCTAAACAGGTTTTAAAACTTCACTATTAAAAAACCAGTCATTTCCATTCACCTGATTTCTGAGGACAGCATAGAATGACTATTGCCAAGATTCCTTATGTAGAAATCTTGAAAGGAAAGGGAAGACAGGAAGTAACCCTTGCAATTTTCTATTGCAACCCACTCATTTTATGTTAGTGAAAATTCAGTATAAGCAGATCCTCAATGAAAATAGTAGTAGGATTTATTTAATTAGTAGATAGTGATAACTTACCAGCTTTAGCTTATCATGAAATTAGGATTGTCTCAAAATCTGGGACCCATATCTATGACACAGCTAATGTTTAAAAAAAACCCACAAACCTTTTACCTCCTTGTCAAGTAGTATTTGACAAGTAATTTGTCAAAAACTTGAAAGCAAAAACTGAATGGTGATATTTGAATATGAAAGTCATATAAAATACCAATTTGTACATAAAAGTAAATTTTCTCACATGAATAATGACACTGATTTTTGTTGACTTTCTTTAATTCTTATTCTCTATGCTTTTGATTATTAACAAGGAAAAGCTATGAAAATTACTGAGGTGTTTTGTGTTTTCCCAAAGCATACATGTGCCCCCAGCTTCCAGGGGATTGCTGCCTGTAGAGATAGGAAACTTCTGCCTAAAATGTGTATGTGTTATTGATAGTTGGGTTTTGTTTTGTTTTTTTTAAGATGACATTGGATACAGGGACTGTGTGAGGTGGAATTTAAGTATACAGATAATTGTCTCACTGTTTTCTAGCTTTTGGTTTGGAAAATAGTGCTCACTATAGTTACGGAAATTAATTGAACAATAATATTGGGTTTCAGGAAATTAGAACTGTTGGCTGAGAAGTAATACAGCTAAGCTCCTTCACATTTATTCCATAGAATAATATTACATTATTTAGTTTTCTTTAAAGTTTTTTTGAGATATAATTGACATATTAGTTTCATGTATACAACATAATGATTCACTGTTTGTATATATTATGAAATGATCACCATAATGAGTCTAGTTAACATTCCATCATCACACATAGAAAAGTATTTTTTTCTTGTGATTTACTCAGCATCTTTCAAATACACAGTGCAGTATTAATAAGTATAGTCACCATGCTGTACATTACATCCCCAGGACTTATTTATTTTTTAAGTGGGAGTTTGTACCTTTTGACCACCTTCACCCATTTCACCTACCCTCTCCCTTAGTTTTCTTATAATAAATAATTCACATATTAAATATAGCAGTCATGTTGTTTTATTCTCCACAGGTATGTTTGCAATTCGTGCTGATCATGATTTTGTAGTACAGGAAGACTTCATGAAAGCAGTCAGAAAAGTGGCTGATTCTAAGAAGCTAGAGTCTAAATTGGACTACAAACCTGTGTAATTTACTGTAAGACTTTTGATGGCTGCATGACAGATATTGGCTTAATGTAAAAAAGTTAAGGAAAATAATGTATGTATTGGCAAAAATCTCATTTTAAAAGAGTATGAATAAAAATGTGTATGAATAACATTGTAAAAATTAGTAATTCAGTAATTCTACTTTTAAGAAGTATGGAAGAAATTTGTATGTTTGTTAATGTTGCATTTATTGCAGCAGAAGTTATAAAAGAAGAGTATGTTGAAGCTTTTTGTATTTGCTGTGTATTTTGTAAAACCTTGAAAATGGTTTGAGACAGTAGTACCAGATAGCATTTCTTATGACTTATTTTATATCATTTGTTTTCCTCATCCTAAAAAGTTTAATAAAATCTGTTTGATTCAGTTCTCCTACATATATTCTTGTCTTTTATGAGACTACATTTACTATGGTCTAAACTATTTAATAACCAAGATGAAGTTGGGTTTAGATCGTAGACTTCTGAATTTTATTTTAAAACAGTACCTATACTCAGTGTTCATGAGAGCATCTTGTTATATGTAACATAGATGTGTGTCTATATATATTCCTCCTTCCAGAAAGCCTTTATTTATTCTCCACCTACTATGATTAAGCTGTGTGATAGTTAATTGAAATAGTACATGCACATCCATAACCATTTTTTAGATTATGATTAAAAGTAACATTTGCTATTTAAATGTGACTTGGTTTTCTTGATTTATGTGAGATGATAGTTCCCTTTTGAGGAGGTTTGTACACTCTTCTCAGAAGGATTCACACATACATACACACAATTTTGCATATATTAAAACTTAGGAGATTTATTATTTCCCAAGCTCACCCATGGACACTAGGTATCTATGGATACCAGGCTAAGGGTCTGATGTAGGGGCTGTTGATGTCAGAAATGTTCAAAACAAAAGTTCCGTTACCTATACACGATTCTTTCTCATATTATGTGGTAATTAAAGCTTTAACAAATTACAGTAGGAAATCATCATTGGGCATCAATTATGTTATTATTAAAGGTGCTGTTAAAAAAAACTGTCTTCAGTTTCATAAACACTGAAGAATGAATGATATATGACTCAGGTAATAATACAATCATTCTTCAAATTAAAAACTTGCTAGCAGAGTAATGTGTGCCTTTTTATAACTAAAAGGGAGAGAACAGTTTACATAGTGGTAGAGAAAATGGAGCCCTCAAACTAGCCATCTAATTAATACTCAAATTATTGAACAGTTCTATTTCTATATATGTTTAGTAGTGTATTTCATAAATATGACTATAAAAAGTATGTATGGTCTAGGTCAGATATCCATGTGGTCCTTTTTACTTTATCCAATGTAATCTGCAATTCAGTTAATGAATGACTATCTCACTTTTTTACTTTGGTGGTGGTGGTGGTGGTTTTTTTTAAAGAATCAGGTTGGTGTACAAATCTTTAAAGTTTATGTCTGGGTTCTTCCACTTCTAAGCTTGATTTTCCTCATCTGTTTAAAAACAAAAAAGATAACATTATCTCCCTAAACCCAGAGAAAGTAGTGGTGGTGGTGGTTTTTTTTAAAGAATCAGGTTGGTGTACAAATCTTTAAAGTTTATGTCTGGGTTCTTCCACTTCTAAGCTTGATTTTCCTCATCTGTTTAAAAACAAAAAAGATAACATTATCTCCCTAAACCCAAAGTATTATATACCTGAACTTTATTAACAATATAGTATTAACTGATTCAGACTCCTTTTAAAAAGATATTGAAAGCCATATAGTTTAATAATACTTTGAAGTGTTAATAAGCTTAGAATTAAAGGAAGAGACCTTCAGTATTATGTACAAATTAGTGGGCTATCAACTATTTCTATTTCTTAGGATTTTTTCTATTTGCCACTTTTTCTTGATATTTTCTAGTTGTCATATTCCCAAATATTCTTAAAAGTACACCGTTTCGATTTGCTTAAAAGTGATGGTGTTTCATTCTCTCTGTGGCATAACGTAATTTTCAGGTGTACTCTTCATTACTCTGGGTTATAACCTCACCAGATTGCGCAGGATTCTGAGAGGGGAGAAAAAGTTTCCTTTCGTATGCCAGTTTATGGTGGCTAGGATGTCTTCCCCGTTCTTACACCAAAGAAGGGATTTGCGTCCAATCCGGAAAGGGCAGAGCTGAGTCGTATTATCCCACTCCCTTTCCCAGGACCGTCCTTCATGCTTTCCCTCCTACCGCAGTCTCACCTCCTCCACACCCGGTGAGCTCCCGCCGCTGCGCCTCCGGGGGCCCCGCCCCCCGCGTCTGCGCTCTCGCGAAGGGGTGGGGCGGTGGCGCTCTGACACCTGGCGGCTGCGGGGGGCGGGCCGAAGGCGAGCGTGGGCTGGGATTGGCTGGGGCGGCGCGGGGAGGGCGGGGTGGAAAGAGGGGAGACGGTTGTAGGGCTCATGTTGGTGCGGGAGCCTGGGCGGCCTTAGGGGCGCGGAGACTCGGCGGGGGAGGGAGGCGGCAGCAGCATGGCGGCCGGGCACGAGCCGCCCAGCCCTCCTCTTCCCGGCTGTCGTCGCCGCCACCGCCGCCGCCGGAGTCGTTGGGACCCTTTAGTCTGCGTGTGTTAGTTGTAAGCCCGCTGCCTCCCCGTCAGTCCTCCGGTCTACCCTCCCTCCTTCATTTCACCGCCACTGCCAGCCCGAGTGTCTGGCCGGCGGGTAACTCCCACTCCCACCCCACCCCACCCACAAGCCCGCGGGCCGGGACCATGGAGGACGTGAAGCTGGAGTTCCCCTCGCTCCCACAGTGCAAAGAAGACGCCGAGGTGAGTGTGTCGGTGACTGCCACGCACAGGCCTCCCCCTGTGGCTCCTCGGCCGAGGGGCGACCCCAGGCCCCAACCGTCGAAGCCTCCGGCTCCCCGGAGTCCTGTTGCCTTTGAGGGCGTCCCGGGACCCAGGGGCGGAGCCTCGCACTCCGGGGCTGTCAGCCCAGACCCCGGTCACTGAGTTCCTCTTCCCCTCCTGAGTCTCCGGCGCCGGAGCCGGGTCTGGTCAGCTGAATTCAATGAGATGAGCAAAAGCAGCCCTTTCCCCCCAGGTTCGGCGTCGAGGCCTTACTTGTAGTAAGGTTCCCCTTTTATTGCCAAAGCAATGCGAGGGTAATGTTTTTAATCTCCTTTTGAGGGGTAATCTTTGGTGTCGTCGATTCACTTGTGGGACACACGGCCCCACGTGTGGAATAGACGTGGGCCCTGAACTTGCTAAGTGTGCCTTCAAAAAGTTTCCCGAAGTAGTTGGTTTGTTTTGGTTTGGTTTGGTTTTTGGTGTTTTTGAGGCAAGCCGTGACCAGCAGAGTAAATGTCACAAAGCTAGCTCGTTCGAATCTGAAAACTTCAATCCAAAACCTTGCCCTTTGGAGGGAAGTTAATATGGGGAATAAAATTCTTTATAACTTGTTCTCCTGATTTCTAATTTGGGGTTCTTTTTACCCCACCTTACTTCTTCCTTCCCTAACGTTTGTACTGAGTTTTTTTTCCATCTATTCCTAGTTTAGAATACTTTATGGTATTGCAGTATACTAAATTAGAATTTTTCTGAAGACTCAATTATAGCAGGACAATGATATTCAGATATGCTTTAGTAGGATCGAGAAAGAAAGAAATCTAAAATCTCTATTTTTAAGAGATCATTCAATTTATACCAAATATTCATTCTATTGAATGTCTTCATTTGTGGTTCACGTTTTTTATTGGGGGCGGATCTTTTGCTTGTGATAATAATACTTGAGAATTTCATGTTTTAAGAGTAGACTCTTAAATAGGAAAAAAAGTAGAATTTAGGTTAGGTTAAAAATGAATTTACACTTTTTTCTTTGTTTTATATGGAATAATGTGAATGAGGAGTATGCTTTTATATCCTCAAAATGATTCAGAAATTTCATCACTGGAAGCAACCTTAGAAATAATGTAGAGCATTCCTACTTTTAAGGTGAAGAAATTGTAGCTTACTAAGAATAAATGATATGCCTAGTACAAGACACAAGTGAGGACCTTGGTCTCCTCATTCTTAATTCATTGTCCTTTTTATTACACCTCAATTCTTCCCTGTTCTAATCTTAATAGTTCTAGTTTAAAATGTTTACAGACTTTGTATTTAATCTTTTATTGTGTAAATAATATATCTTATCTTTGCAAAGATTATAAAATCTTACCAGGAATATAGCTTCTTTCCTGTGTCGGACAGAAGTAATGCTTAAACCTAGTACATAATGATATTATCTACTGAAAGCCAGTTCATTCCCTATTTCATAGCACTGGATGTTTGTTATCTCTCGGTTACAAGAGACAAAAACCAGAGGAGCTTAAGCAAAAAAGAAAAGTAACTAAATCCAGAAAGTTTGGAGTGCAGCTGGTCTAAGGGACTTGACTAGATGGTATTATAATGCATCAGAGCTGCCCCTGCCTTTCATTAGTGCTTGTCTCTACTTTCTGTCAGGGTCTGTTCTTTTTCTTGGGCTTCTGCACAGGTATGGAGTTTGGCCATCAGTTGCTCGAGGGTCATATGCTTACAGCATACACATTGAGGAACAAAAGTGCCCTTCTCTAAGCTTCAGTGTTTAAAATCTAGAAGATTGGCCCAGTTTAGGTCATATGCCCATCCTTTGGATCAGTCAAGAGAGCCAGGAAGTGGTGAATACAGTGAGGGGTCCAGTCTAGGTCAGATACTCACTTTCTGGGCTAGGGGAATGAAGCTTATCATTAGTAGCCCTCCCGCCAAAACCATAGGAGCATTTCACGAAAGATGGAGGATGCTTTCTGGACAGACAAAACTGTAAATAACCATTAAATAGGGTGTATAGTTACTCATGATAAACTGACTAATAAAACAATGTAATTTTCTAATTTCCAGTGAGATACATAAAGTAGCAAACAGTTTTATATGGTTATGGTGACCAACCAGCATAGTTCCTTCCACATAGGAAGCACTACCAATCACAATCCAAATCTTGCTTAAGTAAAAAGAAATTCAAGTACAGAGATTTTGGTGAAGGCTCTTAATGATTGTTGTGATCAGGCTATGGTAGCTTGATGATCCTGTCACTTCTATAAAAATATTACTTCCAAGTTTCGTGAAATACTGGTTAGAGCACTGTTTACAAGATAGTTGTTAGCAGAAATTTAGCTGTGTTTAGATGGGTTTGCAAAAAGATCATCATTCCTCTAAAACTGCTGTGATTTCCCATTTTTTTAAAAACATCCTTATTGGAGTATGGTTGCTTTACAGTGGTGTGTTTCTGCTTTATAACAAAGTGAATCAGCTATACATATACATATATCCGCGTATCTCCTCCCTCTTGCGTCTCCCTCCCACCCTCCCTATCCCACCCCTCTAGGTGGTCACAAAGCACCACCGAGCTGATCTCTCTGTGCTATGCAGCTGCTTCCCACTAGCTATCTATTTTACATTTGGTAGTGTATATATGTCCATGCCACTCTCTCACTTCCTCCCAGCTTACCCTTCCCCCCTCCCTGTGTCCTCAAGTCCATTGTCCTGCCCCTAGTTTCTTCAGAACCATTGTTTTGAGGATGAAGTTCAAACCCTTAACGTCATCAGCATGGTCCCATGTGAACTGGCATCACCTGCCTCTCTAATCTCATGAGCTACTCTTTCCCTTGCTCCATTCTCTGTGTGCCCTATCCATAGTCATCATCTCTCAGTTTCTGGAATGCTTCAGTTTTTTCCCCCTCCCTCAGGACGTTTACGTTACTATTTCCCTACCATACTGCCAGCATTCCCCTTGCCCTCTCCTCATTTACTATTTGCTCTTGGGTTAGATCTCACTTGAGGCATCATTTCTTCAGAGAAACTTTCCCTGATTTTGCCAGTTCCTCCTGTCCCCTCTCCCATTCTCCAGACTAGTTCAATCCCCCAGGTTTATAAACCTCTGTAGCACTTGGTACTTTTACTTTTATACCTACCTTTGTAACAGTTATCATACTTATAATTTTGATCAATGTCTGTTTTCCACTATAGCCTAAAAGTTTCATAAGGAGGCTTGGTCACCAATAAATTTCTGTCTTATTTGCCACTGTTTCTTTCATTTAACAGTGTCTGATATATATCATAAGCTTGACGAATGTTTTTTGACTTAATGAAAGAATGTTGATTAGTTTTGATAGTAGAGTCTTACTTGTGGCAAGATTACAGTAGTTTTTTTACATGTGAAGAAAAAAAGAGCAGCTTACAGTAACAATTTTTAAACAAATTAGTTACATAGTTAGGGCTGTTGCTTTTATAATTCAAGAATTAATGTTTTATCTTCTTTTCAGATAGAAAGTGAGATATTTATTTCAGCTGCAGTTTGGCAACTTAAATGTTACCCTTTCCATTTTCTTTTCTCTTTCGATTCTCTTAGTACAGAAACAAAAATAAGAGTTGCTTAATGTGTCTGACTGAGGATCCCTCTCCTAGCTCCTTTAAGTTTAGAGTGGTGCTTTTTTAACCTGACTGTAGAGTAGAATCACCCAAGGAACTTTTAAAATAACCATGCCTGGGCCCCTATTCTGATTTAATTGGTTTAAGATGGAGCTAGATAATTCTAATGGCAGCCAGGTTTTGGAATAACTAATTTAGAAGCATCTTACTTAAATGCCCCTCTGTTTCTCCATATCCCCCCAACCCTCTCATTTTTGAGTAAAAATCTCTTTTGGTC
The DNA here is from genome assembly GCF_002837175.3 of Physeter macrocephalus. Taxonomy (NCBI): domain Eukaryota; kingdom Metazoa; phylum Chordata; class Mammalia; order Artiodactyla; family Physeteridae; genus Physeter; species Physeter macrocephalus. The sequence continues at coordinate 134,899,952 of NC_041224.1, forward strand.
CTTTGGTTTAAGTAAAGCTTGAGTTAGGCATGGGAACTAAAGGAAAGAGCTTATTCTGAAGAGGACTATTTTTTTTGGAGGAGAGAAACTGTAATACTACTTTTTCTGTTTTGTGAAGTGTACCAGCTCAGGTATAGTATTCTGATGTTTTGTGGGGTTTTTTTCCTGAACTCCCCCAACCTGTATAAAAAAAAAAAATCCTCTTGGTATTTCTAAAAGTTACATGTTTCAACCACCCTAATCCATCTGATGATAAGAATTAAGTTTTTATAGGTTACAGCCTGTGTCCTTTGGTGAATTTATTTATTTGTTTATTGGCCTTTGAACATTTTTATAGCATTTTTTGCTGTCCCCTAAATGTGATTTTATAGACCATGTAACTGCATTTGCTTGAGAAGGAAGAAAAGAGCCTGAAAGGTGTTTTAATATGTGGTACCTTCTATCTCATATTGATTGAAGGATTTTCACTTGAGAATTTCTGTCAGAAGCATGGTGTATTTCACAATTAAGGATATTTTAGCTTAGCAGGCTTGCTTTGGTGTGAGAAATATAGTTGGACTGCTTTGCTAATCATCGAAGTTTGGGAAGTTGATTCTACTAATTATCTACACTAGTAATTCAAAATAGATCATTGGCAGTTATAATGGGAGTCTGACCCATTAATACTCCCATCTCTAAATTGATGCATTTTAGGAACTGTGGGCAGGTTGAGATTAAGATTGAGTGTGATACACCCAAGACTTGGTTATTAGAGACATGTTCAGATAGATATGTGTCTGGTAGAGCACGACTGTAAGCATGAATGACTTTCAAAATCTTGATGTAGTACACTAAAGGCAGAATTGGTAGGCAAGGCAGGTTTAAGATTTGTTCTGTAGGTAGTAATCAGAGCTAGATAAACAAAGAGGGGTAAACTCCTGAGATCAGGAGTATTGCCTATTACAGCAAGTCATGCTCACTAAAGTAGGCTGCATGCTTGTCTGTCCTGTGAATAGGAGTAATTTTTCATTCTCTTCTATACAGCTTGCTTTTTACTCCTGTAATATTTCTTCTATAAATACAGCATACATGTTCTATTGAATAAAACCTTATGAGAAGCTCAAAATTTATATGAATCCTGTTTCACTTAAAAATTTGTGTAAATTTTGCGTTCTATTCCATATGTTCATGTTTGTTTTAATGTTTTAAATTGGTGGTCAGTGAAAATACTTTTTTTCTCCAGGAAAAAGAAAAACAAAAAACAAAACTTCTGATAAAATTGATACACCAGAAAGAAGCACATGTTTATCCTGTGGCTTTAAGTGCCATCTGGCATATTGCATAGTATTCCCTGGAATATATGTACACCATTTCCCTATATATGTTCCTCTGTTTTTCTTCTTTCATCACACATAATGTAGAGATTTCATTTTAGGTAAACTCAAAAGTACACATTTCTTTAATTGCTTTCTTCTTTCTCACAGCTCTGACGATTTTTTTCCGGAAGGTAAGGCTGACTGTTAGACTACTAGAGAATCTTTAAAAAAAAAAAAAAAAAAAAGAAAGAAAAAGAAAAGAAAAAGAAATAAGATCCATATCCATAGACTCTAGTACCGTGGATCTCCTCAGTGCTTATTCTCTGGCAGGCCCTGTGCAATGGTTAGCGGTTCTGTGACTAAAATGACAAGAATCTTTGACCTAACTTCTTTAACAGTTTTTCAATATTAAAAAGTTATTACATATTGGTAAGTTAAAAAAGCAGGTAAACATTCAGTCTGTACAGTTTGATTACATTTCCCCCTCTACTGGCTTGTAAATTATATACTTTTTTCTGTTCTATTAATTGCTATAAACTAATCATTATTATTATTTTATGTAGTCAGTATTTGTTTAAATATAACTATATGTTTGCCTTATAGTTCATTCTTACATTGAGAGGCTGTATAGTGTAGTGATTAAGAGAATGGACTCTAGAGTCAGACTACGTGAACCTGATGTCAGGTTATGTAGGCTCTCTGTACCTAAAATAGAAATGTAAAATAGAGACAGTAGTACCTTTTCTTCAAAAAAACATCTTTTAGAAGTTCCTTTAATAAGAGTCTGCTGGTAGTAAACTCTCTTTTGTTTGTTTGTATGGAGTTGTCTTTTATTTCACTCTTGTTCTTGAAAGACGATTTTCTCGATATATATTCTAAACTAACAGTTATTTATTTCACCACTTTGAATGTATTATTCCTCTGTCTTCTGCCTTTCCATTCTTGTAGTTGAGAAGTCAGGGTCAGTCAAATTGTCTTTCCATTATATGTAATCTGTCTTTTTTGTCTGGATGCTCTCTCTTTTTTTAATAGAAATAAAATTTACATAGAGTGTAATGCACGGATATTAAGTGTACAATTCAGTGAGTTTTGTTAAATGTATACACCAGTGTAACTACTGCTTGTATCAAGATGTAGACCATTTCTCCCAACATAGAAAGTTACCTCATATCCATTTCCAGGCAACCCCTACCCCACCCCACATTAGGCAACGAATATGATTTCTGTAACCATAGTTTAGTTTTGTCTGTTCTTGAACTTCATATAAATTGAATCATGCAAAATGGACTGTTTTGTTTATGGCTTCTTTCACTGAACATAATACGTGTGAAATTCATCTACATTGTGTTTATGGGTAGTTGGTTCTTTTTCATTGCTGAGTACTGTTTCATTGTATGAGTATACCATGGATAGACATTTGGGTTATTTGGGGTTATGAAGAATAAAGCTGCTTTGAATATTTTTGTACAAGTCTTTTCGTGGACATATGTTTTCATTTCCCTTTGGTAAATCTTAGTAGTGGAATTGCTAGATTAATAGGGTAAGTGTATTATTAACATTTCATTTTATACTCAGCAATGTTTGAAAGTCCCACTTGCTCCACATCATTACTAACATTTGGTGTTGTCACTTTTTAACTTTAGTCAATCGTGGGTATGTAATGGTATCTTGTGCTTTGAATTTGAATTTGTTGTTTTAATATAATTTGAATTTCCCTAATGTTGAGCACATTTTCATGTGATATTGGCCATTTAGATATCTTCCATAATGAGATGTCTGTCCACTTCTTTGCCCATTTAAAAAATTATGTTTTCACTTTATTGTTGGTGTGTATTTTTGTATTTTGGATACAAGTCTTTTGTTGGATATATGTATTACAAATGTTTTCTTTCAGTCTGTGGCTTGATCTTTCATTTTCTTAGCAGTGTATTTCCTTGAGCAGAAGTTTTTAATTTTCATGAAATCGAATTTACTAAATTGTTTTTTCCCTTTGTGCTTAGTACCTTTTGTGCCCTCTTTAAGACATCTTTCCTTTTCCCAAGGTTGCAAAGATATTCTCCTATGTTTTCTTCTAGAAGTTATATCATTTTTGCACTATGTTTATACACACACACTCTTTTTCGTTCATTCAACAATTATTTATTGAGTGCCTACTATGTGCCAGGTACTGTCATCAAGTGCTGGAAATAGATACAGCAATGAAGACAGATGAGATGTTTGTGTGTGTGTGTGTGTGCTCACATGCATGTGCATGCGCACACACACGTGTGGTCAGGATCAAGATTTGTTTTATTTTCCAGACATTTATCCAGTTGTTCCAGCACCACTTGTTGATAGACTTCTTTTTCTGCATTGAATTGCCTTGGTGTGTCTTTCAGGAAAAGTAATTGACTGCATATATGTAGGTCTTCTGGCCTCTATTCTTTTTCAGTCTTCTATTTACTTTTAGTCTGGAAAAAGAAATTCTCCTTTCTGGGTTTGCTGTGCTGCTGTTTCACTGTTTACCTGTGCATTTCTTCCCTTTATCCTGCTTGGGATTTACTGGGCCGCCTATTTCTGAGGTATCTTTAACTACTTTTGGAAAATTCTCATTAATATCTGGTGTAATATCTCTCCTTTATTTTCTTACACCTCCTTCTGGAACTTAGATTCTATGGATGTTAGACCATTTAATTCTATCTTAGATGTCTATTAACTGCTCATATTTTCCATCTCTGAATTTAGGTCATTTCATTAGTTCTGTTTTCCAGTTCACAGATTCTCTGTGTCCTTCTGTTTAGCCTATCTGTTGACTTTTCATTTCAGTTGTACTTTTTCAGTTCTACATATTCCTTTTGGCTCCCTTAAAAATTAGTTTCTTAATTTTTGGTCATACTTATGGTACTCTTATTTCTTTAAATATATTAAATGTGTTGTATTTTTCATTGTTGTAGTTAATATCTGCCATCTTTGTGGCTGTGATTCAGTTGTATCACTTTTCATGGTGATTTGTTTCCTCTTTTTTTTTTAATGAATTTTATATTGCAAGTTCATTGGAGCCTATCTGTTTGAATTATTTCTGATCTAGGTTTACGGTATGTTCCTCCAGAGAGAAAATGCATTTGCTTCTCCCAGGAGCCCATGGACACTATTTACCCAGGACCACTTGACATTAAATTTTCACTTGGCCTCACAAAGATAATTGCATTCTAATGCCAAACCTGAGTGAAGACCAGATTGGTTAGGAACACCCCACCCCACTACTACCACCACCACCACCTACTCAGAACCAAATCTAGGAAAGGCAAGAGTACTCATTTTTATGGGGATGAAGTGAGGCCCCACTCCCTCCACTTTATCTTTCACTGAGGGTGTTGCCCTTTGGGGGTCCCAGCTTTTTGGTCATGATCTGACTTTCAGCAGGTCCTAGGCTTTGTCTCATGTGCCGTGCCATTTAAAATTAAGGCCATAATGAGGATGTAGAACAACTAGAACTCCCATACATTCCTGGTGGGAGTGTAAATTGCTCTTCTAAAACTTTTGACAGTGTCTAGTAAAGCCAAATATAGGCCTACTCTGTGATTTAGTCATTCCATTGCCACTTGTATATCCAAGAGCAATAAATGCATATGTCCACCAAAGAGCATATAAAAGAGTTTTCATTGCACCTTTATTCATAATTGCCAAAACCTGGAAGCTATTTAAATCTCCACCAACAGGAGAATGAGTAAATTGTGGAATATTTATACAATACTATACTGCACAGCAGTGAAAAAGAACAAACTACTGACATACACAACAACATGGATGAATCTCACGGACATTAGATTGAGTGAGATAAACCAGACATAAAATAGTACTGCTGTATGATTCCATTTACATGAAGTTCCAGAACAGACAAAACTATAATCTGTAGTGATGGAAGTCAGTGGTCACCTCTGAAAACAGGAGATATTGACTGAGAAGAAGAATGAGGGAACTTTCTGGGATGATGGAAATCTTCATCTGAGTGGTGATCATATGGGTATATATGTTTGTAAAAATTGATTGAGCTCTACATTCAGATTTGGGCATTTTAGCACCTCATTAAGAGTTCTTTTATACCTACACTTTAAAAGAACAGAAAGAAATATAAGGCCATGAAAAGACTAGCAGATCTTTTCAATATGCTCTGTTTCAGTGCTTACTACCCTTGCTGGTTTTGTGCTTTCTTGTGTTTATGAGTATGTGTCTCTCTGGGGATTTCCCTCACTTCTTAGTTCAGCTATGCATTTAAAGATACTTTTAAAAATATATTTTAACAGTCATTTCATAGATGGTTTCTCAGGGTTTATAATCCGCTTCTACTACATTGCTGAGACCAATTTTCAAGATTAAAAATGAAAAATGTGGACTTCCCTGGTGGCGCAGTGGTTGAGAGTCCGCCTGCCGATGCAGGGGACACGGGTTCGTGCCCCGGTCCGGGAAGATCCCACATGCCGCGGAGCGGCTAGGCCCGTGAGCCATGGCCGCTGAGCCTGCGCGTCCGGAGCCTGTGCTCCGCAACGAGAGAGGCCACAACAGTGAGAGGCCCGCGTACTGCAAGCAAGCAAGCAAGCAAATAAATAAATAAATAATAAATAAATAAATAAAATTAAAAATTTTTTTTTAATTAAAAAAAATGAAAAATGTATTTTGTTTCTCTATTTTAAAAAAAATGCTGACTGTCTTTGTAGGAGTACTATTCTCTCTTTCCATTACAGAGATATAACATTTCTACCTTATATGTTAAAAATACTTTTCTGACTTGGGGAATCTGGATGGAGGGTAAAGGGAATTCCTTGTACTATTTTTTCAACTTTTCTGTAATTCTAAAATTATTTCAAAATAAAAAGTTTTTTTTTTTAACTTTTTGCAGTTTTAACTTTAGAAACCTAATTACTGTTTATAATTCTGAGTTTTAAGCAACCAAGCTAGAAACTTTTGGAATGTAGTCCATTTACAAATGAGGACTATCTGTACTATATTTGATTCTTCATTTCAATTCACTGTAATTGCTTTTTTCTTTTTCTTTTAAAATATTTTCTGTCTTTTGGCATTTTGCATTATTTTCCAACTTCTTTATCTTGGTCTGCATCCCAAGAATGAACTCTGTACTTTGGTGAAGTGTGTCTGTAAAGGAACTTGAACTAGACAGAATCTTAAGCCCAAGTGAGATATGGGAAAGGCTGTTTGATGAGCATCTGGCAGTTTAGATCAGGAATGGCAAATAAATGCCTACCACATTCTGTTCTTCTTTCATCATTGCAGATATTGCTCAATGACCACAGCACTCTTTACTTCCTTGAGTCTTTCTCCACACAGGGTTTTAGCTATCTACTGCCAGTTGATTAGAGTTGGCACGAATGACAAAAAGTCTATTTGACATTTCTGATTGAGAGGATCATTTTTGAGAGAAACTTCTGGAATACCTGTCCTTATAATTATTGAACTATTCCATCCATTATAAAGTAACATAATCATAATTTTGGAAGCCCAGTTATTTAAAGAATTACCTTAATCGTTTCTTGTCACTTAAATTTTTAGGTGTTTGTGAAGCCAATTGAATCTGCTATTTTTATAGAACATTCTATAAGTATAATGTATTTTTTCAAACTCCATACACTTGTATATCACATCTTTAACCTTTAATTGGGTGACTTTTTTCATAATGTTATTTACTTTTCTTATGTTTTCCTTCCATTTTTAAGGAGTGGACCTACCCTATGAGACGAGAGATGCAGGTATGACAACCTTCTTATTTATTCCAGCCAGCCTGTATTACTGTTACTATCATTGTTAAATAATTTAACCTAATTTCTCAAAGGATTTGAGTCCTGTTGACTCATGATCTGTAGGTTCATCACTGAGTATTTTAAATATTAACATATTTAAAGTTAATTGTGGCTCTTAAAAAGATGGGAGATGAAATTTCTTTCTTAGAACCATGGACATAGTAACATATGCTTGTGCTTAATGAGTCACTTTGTTTTTCTTCATCTGAAAAATTGGGTACAATATTTGTATTATTTCTGAAAGCAGTTTACTTTCTGTGTTTGTCTAGCTTAGATAAACTCAGGAGAGTTGACTGTAAAGCACATCACCCTTTTGACTAATTGCTCATCTTTGTGTCTGATTTCCAGTCAACTTTCATAGTGAAGTTCTCCAGAAGATTGAGTTGAAAATACAGTATGGAATGAATGAATTAGTGATAGCTAACCCACATAGCAGTACTTTTTTTGTTTTGCATTTCAACTTTGCTACTCCCAAGATCAAGCATTGTCTCCCCTTCTCAGGAATCCCTTGACTTCTAAATATCTGTTTCCTTTCTCTCTTTGTGAAAATTCACTTTTTAAAAGTATGTGATTACCCGTGGGGCATTTTACTTGGTGCTATGGGGAATGCAAATATGAGGAAAATTTAGTTTCTGCCCACAAGAAGCTATTAGAAGAAATCACACCTATACACAAATAATTCTGATGTCCCATAGAACCAAACTACAAAATTATATTAGTATATAGAGTATGATATATACTGTATATACTAAAAACTTTCTATATTGAATTCAAATAGAATTCACACTGAAAGCTTTCTATATTGAATTAACATAGAATAAATTTTAATTCACCATTCAGAAATTATTTATTTAAATTGCTGAAACTCTGTCAGTAGTCAATAGTCTTTTTTTTAAGCTTTGCAATAATACTTTACATAGATAAAAGTTGTAATTGTTTTATCTTGTACTACTTTTGATTTGACTGAATAAGGTGTTGTGTAATTCCAAAGGGATGATTTTCTTTATACCTATTTTATTTCTATACTATAGCAGAGAATAGAAGTAAAATTAGGGGTGTTTTAGTAATCTAAAAGACAGCAATACAATATAGTAATTCTACTCAAATTGTTTATAAAAAGCACTATGGAAGTTCAAATACCTGACTTTTCAGAACTACATTTCAACTTTAAAGGTGTCATTTGATTATATAAAGCACATCTGCATTTCTCTTCCCAATCATTTGCTCAGTGTGGCTAGAAGATACTCCCTAAATAACAAGCTTTTTAGCAAATTATTATAACAGCTATGAAAACACTCAGCTAATCCACTTATATGGTACATATTTTGTATAGATTTAAATAGCTGATGGTAAATAGCTCATTTTTTTTCCTAGGAAATTTTGCCTGGATTGTTTTTAGGCCCATATTCTTCTGCCATGAAAAGCAAGGTAAGAACTTTAGATTCATCAAGAGACCTTATTAACCAACTATTTGGAGTAAATTTTTTTAGTAGAAAGAGTTTTATTTGAGGAAGGGTGCACCGATATTGCATATTAACAGTAGTTGTCTCTCTGGAGCACCTACTTCTTTCCAAATTTTACTGGACCAGTGATTCTCATGTTTAACCACAAATCACAAATGAGTTTTTGTATTTTTTTCCTCATGAAATCCATGTATTTAAAAGACTTACCAAAAACTGACCTTTAATAATTTATTTACCCTCTAAGATATTAGACATCTGTAATTGCTAATTATAGTTTCTGAAAAATATGAGATACAGTTAAATCCCAAAATAAGGTTATTTAACATTTTAGTTAAAGGGTAAGCGAGTGTGCGTGCACGAGTGTATACGAATGCAGTCATACACACCCACATATTTTAATTGAAGTGATTCAAATCTTCTGTTCTTCCAGACTTTAGAGGTCTGGATGTTCCAGGTTGTAAAGTATTGTACTGTATATCTAGATGTCCTATATAGTTAACCTGAAATGTATTTCTTCAGTTACACAGTTAAAAGGGTAGAGCTCATTCAAATATATGTAACAGTGTTATTGTCACTTCTAGAGGATTCAGCCCTATGAATTATGACAGTGCTAATTCTCTTTGAATTATAATGTGAAACATTATATCACAAATGTTTTCCCTAATAACCTGCCTGTTTAGAAGTCAGTGTTCTTGTGTATACTTACCTGCAGTAGGTTTTATAAAAACTGTAGAATTTAAAGCTTTTATGAAATAATTTGATGTATTTACGAATTTTAGATGATTGGGAGTTTTTTAAAGTTAATGTCATTCCTTTTGGTACTGGAAGGCTTTTTGACTGTTGAGGACTATCTAAGAGTAACCCTAGTCATTTTGATGGCCTACAGCTAAGTTGGAAAGGTGGGACGTTGATAAAAAAAAAAAATCTATGTAAAGAAATACTAAGGAAAGAATATGGTAGATAACTATAGAATTAACTGTGACTTACTTTGTAAAAACAAAGTTATGCCCAAATAATGTAATATTCACAAATACTGGCCTTCGGGATGATTTTAGACTATTTACTTTTTGTATTCTCACTGCACTTTATAAATATACCTGTTATACTCTTTCTCACATTAATTTATAAGTGTTCGTTTACAGATCTATCGTCTCAAAATCTCTTCCCCCTAATTTCACCATAGTCTCATTGGATTGAAGAAAAGCTTCTATGGCAAAATTTGATTATTTCCCACCATGAGTCATTATAGTACAGCCCATATTTCTTTTCATTTCATCATCCAAAAGAATAACGGAGATAAAGAAACCTTAGGGAATAAACTCCTGTTCTAATAAACTCACTTAGTTTAGCCTATCTTTTATTACATTCAAATACAGTTTTAATAAAAGGGACATATTTAGGCTCTTTGTAAGTAGTGAACCATTTCTTTTTCTAAAATTTTTCTGTTGTTTGTAGGTATGAGATAAGGTCATAATTTGCTTTGTATGAATGAAAGTCTGTTGAAAAGTAAAAACTATTTTGTGTGCTATTACTTTTGGGTTCTATCTTAAGGTTTGTTTTTCACTTAGTAATCTAATATGCCATCCAGGCTTGTTAAAACATGTTTTTATCCCTAATTTTATATATGTCTTCTTGTAGTTTCCCACATTAATAGAGTAGATATGAAAACGTCACATATCATAGATCAGTCATAACAAAGGAATGAATATTGAATTTACTTTGGAGTTTCCATAAATGTGAATATGGAACATTGATTTATTATTATTTTTTTAAGATTTGTTTTTTGATGTGGACCATTTTTTTTTTGAGTTTTTATTGAATTTGTTACAGTATTGCTTCTTTTTTTATGTTTTTTGGCTTTCTGGCCACGAGGCATGTGGGATCTTAGCTCCCCGACCAGGGATTGAACCTGCACCCCCTGCATTGGAAGGTGAAGTCTTAACCATTGGACCACCAGGGAAGTCCCCATTGATTCATTGTTAATCCTACCAAATGCTTACCTCCTTTCCCCTGTCTCAGGATGTACTCAGGAAATACAAAGATAATTTAACTCTAATCTATGCCAGACATAGGAAACCTAGCTGCAAAAATTAACATTTAAAAACCACATTTTCTTAGCTTAGGCTGCTTTAATAAATACCATAGACTGGATGGCTTCAACAACTGACATTTATTTCTCACAGTTCTGGAGGGTGGGAAGTTTGAGATGAGAGTGCCAGCATGGTTAGGTTTTGGTGAGGGCCCTCTTCGTGGTTTGCTGCCTTCTTGCTGTATCTTCACATGGCAGAGAGTTGAAGCTCTGATGTCTCTTCCTTTTCTTGTAAGGGCACTAATTCCATCATGGGTGCTCCACCCGCATGGCCTCATCTATATCTAATTACCTCCCAAAGGCCCCACCAACTAATACCGTTACTTTGAAGGTTAGGGCTTCAACATAGGAATTTTAGGGAGACAAAAACATTCAGTCTATAACAAATAGAAATTATTCTTTGACTTCTTTCATGAATTATTAGTATTGCTGTTCTGGACTGTTTATTACAGAAAGGGAATTAAATATATAGGATTATAAACTGAAAATAGAAAACTCAAGGTTATTAATTCTGATTCTTCATGATTTGTTCATTCGTTTCTTGAACATATAATTATTGAACAAGTTCTATGTTCCAGGCACTGTTTTATACATACTTAGAATGAATCAGTGAACAAAGTCCTTATTCTCACGGAATTTATATTCTAACTATTAAAATAACATGTCACCTGTAAATTTCACTGAAACCTATAGTCACTTGCAAATAAAAATTTATTTGATAGTTCTTAGAGTTGTCATGTTAAATTGTTTTAAATGTAGAGCCCAAAAGCACCACAGAATATAATATCCTTTGGAGTTGCCAGTTTTAACTTTAGGAGAATTTTTAAACCATAAAAGGTTAATTAGTTTTTGTGAATTGTATAACTTAATTCTGGCTTATAGTAGAAAAAGTGTACTGGGAGAGGCAGGGAGTAGTCTAGAGATCAGTGATGTTGAACAACTGTTTATGTCATAGTAGTCCTCTCTAAAAAATAAAATTGTAGTCAATATATGTAACTGCCATTTACTGAAAACCCTTGCTGTGTGTCCCAGGCAGTATGCCAAACATATTTTCTTATATAATTCTCACAACCACTCAAGTGAATAGGTAGGATTTTCCTTATTTTCATGTGAGAAAATTGAGCCACAGTGCTCAGGTCATTAGCAGAGCTGGGATCTAGAGCTTGGGCTCTCATGACTCAAAAGCCCGTGCCTTTAACCACTATATAGTATTATAAATAAATAATAAAGAGTATATAAATGTAAATTATAAATAAGTAATAAAGTATATTACACATGATACAAAGGTCAAAGTGTACAATAAGGTATATAATGAAGGTGTAGTATTGTTTCCCAAATAAATTATCTTTAAGGTCATATCAAGCTCTAAAATTATAGATATAAAATAATCCTGTTAGCCTTTTGAGGACATGTAGTGTATTAACCTTGAATCATTGAAATATTTTGCTGATCACTTCAGGTATGTTATTATGAAATTAGCTTTGATCCCCTGTACTTAAAGCTCAGATGTGGCTACATTAGTTCTAAAGTTGAGTCCTGTGTATTTTCAAATATCTGTTTTACAATAAGATGATGTTTTGTATTTTAAACTATTTCTCCCCCTTTTTTTTAATAGCTACCTATACTACAGAAACATGGAATAACTCATATAATATGTATAAGACAAAATATTGAAGCAAACTTTATTAAACCCAACTTTCAACAATTATTTAGGTAAGAATTGTTGCTATAATTTATAAAAATGTTAAGGGTAGCAAACATGTCATGTTTTTATTTCAAGTTGATTTTATTATATTGGATTTTTCTTCTGTATATATATATGTTTTATAAAGATGGGTCATACAGTACATCATTTAAAGAATAAACTTCCTTTAAAATATTTTTTAAAAGTAATTAATGCACAGAATGTGGAATTCTAAATGTTCAAAAACATGTAGGTTTCCCTATTCCTGTCCGCTAGATACTCAGTTCTCCTCCCTGCAGGTATCTGTTGTTTTTGAGTATGTTTCCAGAGGTATGTTACATATATAAACATATTCTTACAGATCAAGTTAGCCTTTTTAAAAAATTATGTATTTTGGAGATTGCTTCATATTATTTCTTAGCTGCATTCTTCTTTTTTTTCCCCCCCACACTGCACAGCTTGCAGGATCTCAGTTCCCCGACCAGTGAAAGCCCAGAATCCTAACCACAAGGCTACCAGGGAACTCCCGCATTATTCTTTTTAAGTTGCACAATAATCCATTGTTTTACTGTACTAAAATTTATTCAACCCATCTCCTCTTGTTGGACATTTAGATTGTTTCCAGACTTTTGCTAATGTAGTGAGTATCCCTGTATATATCATTTAATTCATATGTGAATACATCAGTAGGATAAATTTGTAGAGGTGGAATTGCTGGATTAAAGAACGTGAGCATTTAAATTTAAATTTTAATAGATGTTACAAATTGCCCTCCAGTGAGTTGTATCAGTTTACATTCCCACTGTAAAGTAAATGAGAGGGACTCTTTCCTTGGTATCTCTCTAAGACAAAATTATAAAACATTTTTAATTTTTCCCAATCTCCTGGAGTAAAAATGGTATCTTGTGTAGTTTTAATTTGCCTTTCTCATTTATCTTAAAATGATGAGGTTGAGCATCTGATGGTTTTTAATGTTCTTTGTTTTAGCTTCATTTAAAAAAATAAAGCATATATTACACATGATACAAAGGCCAAAGGGTCAAAAAGGAATATAAGGAAAATGTCTCTTTCCTCCCCTAAACCCAGCTACCTAGTCTATCTCTAGCTAGGAGGCAGCTACTATTAACTCTTTTTTTGATATCATTCTAGAAATATTTGTATAAAAGCATGTATGTTAAAACTGTTTTAATGTTCTGCTTTATTGTTTGTAAGATGAAAGGAACCTGAATGTCCATCAGTATAAGAGACTATAAAATATATTGTGTGAATACACAATAGAATACTGTAACCATGAAAAAGAATGAAATGTTTCTTTGTGTGCTGATATGGACTAATCTTCAAGATTTGTTAACTGAAAACAGCAAGGTGCAGAGCCATGTGTTTAAAAATATATGCAGTACATTAGGCATATATTCTTGTATATGCATAGAAAATTTCTGGACTTACAGACTAGAAACTTGATAGTAGTTACTTCTGAGAAGGGAAATTTAGGGTCTGGGATGGTAGAGAGACCTAGGTTTCATTGCAGATGTCTTTATACTGTTAGAATTTTTTACTGTGTGTACACATTTTTCAGTTAATAAAAACTAGTTTTAAAAAGGGAATATCTGTAATCTAAAATAAAATAGATCGAATTTTTTCTAATTGCAAAAGAAATACTTGTTCTTTATAGATATGTTGGAAAATACAGAATGACCCAAGAAAAATATTTTAAAAGTCATCCATAAATCCACAACCCAGAGGAACATAACTTTAACATTTTGGTATATTTCCTTCTAAACTTTTTCTACTGTATATGTGTATTATGTATACACACATATAGACTTGTGTATATTAAAGAAAATGAAAATGTTATATTTTAAAATGCCATACTATATAGCTTTCTAATTTGTATAGAATTTTTGTTTTTAGTGCCAAAATGTCCTGGATACAGCTTCTGTGTGATAAGCCCTGAATTTATTGAAGTTGCTGCCACCAAAATGATCATTAAAGCAATATTGACTTTAAATTTTATAACTTAATTACTTAACTAAGTTGTGTTAATAAACAGGTGGTGTTGGATAGGTTAGAAATGGAAGTTTTTATTTTTTATTTTTGGCCGTACCACGCGGCTTGTGGGATCTTAGTTTCCTGACCAGGGTTCGAACCCAGGGCCCCAGCAGTGAAAGAACCGAGTCCTAACCACTGAACTGCCAGGGAATTTCTAGAAATAGAAGTTTTTCACAAAATAAGGCTAGTATATTAAAATGACTTATTTTAAATGTTTTTGAAGGTGTAAAGTTCCAGGACAGGTGGTCTTTGTTGCTTGTTGCTCTACTGAAGTTTAGTTCAAACAATGAATGTTTGACTCACGGCTCTGTCAGACTGCTGCCTTCTATTTTGGTTAGTTTCTTCTCTCTCAGACTTTGGGCTTCCTCTGAATTGTGCTCTCTAGGGTTGTGAGGAAAGGTGGCAGGGCCATCCAGAGAAAAATCTTTTAGTCGTAGGGAAGTTGGTAGAAATAGAAGAATAACAATAAGGAAAACAGGCAATTTTTGTCTTTATTTTCCAGGTCCACTCTGATCTAGAGGAAGGTTTCTTCCTACTTGTGATTTTTCTATTTTAAGCAGATAGATTTTTTTTTTATACTAAGGTATCAGAGAATGTTAACGTGCTATTTAAGGCTTTAAATGCTATCTGTGCTTTCAAGCAGTATAAAATCTATGGCTCGGTTCTTGGGAATATGATATTTTGAAAGTTTTGCATTATTTTCATGGTTGCCAAGAAATTTTCATATTTTTTATATATGAATAGAGTTTTATCTGAAAATGTGCTTATCACAAAATATTCTGTTTTCAGATATTTAGTCTTGGATATTGCAGATAATCCAGTTGAAAATATAATACGTTTTTTCCCCATGGTAGGTATCAATATTTTAATATCATTTAAAATTTATTTGTGATTTGACCTCTTAATTGTGGTTCTAAAACTTAATGAAACATGATTTTCTCCTATACTACTTTTACTTTGTTATGTCTGAAAATTGTGGGATTATATATTTTTTTAATTTATTATTTTTAAAACCTTTTTATGATCTCCAAATATTTGAGAAGTCACACTTCGAATTTCTTAAATTCAAACTAATATTTAAACTTGTAATAGTTGTATTTGTAGCATTTTGGAGATTTTTGACGTAAGGTAATTTTTATTCATATAAATAATCAGGAAATTATTTTCAGTATATTTTGTTTCACTGTATGTATGTATGTATGTATGTATTTTATGCTTATGTTACTCCACATGTTTTATTATAACACATTGTCTTTTGCCTTCAGACTAAAGAATTTATTGATGGGAGCTTACAAAGTGGAGGTAAATAATATTCCTTTACTTAGCTTATGTTTATTTTTAGGAAATTATTTATGATAGTTAATTTTTTAGTTAGTATTTGTCTTAATTACAGCTTTCATATTCTGCATTTATGTATAATAGACTTCCCAAATTTGTATTTTCCCAACTTCTTGTTTCATTTGGATAGGCTTTCTTAAATATCTCTATAGAACTACTTTTCATGTTCTGGGTCAGCTTTAAATCTCTTTAACCTAAAAGTCTACTGTAATCTCCACACAGGTAATATAAATAAATTCAAGGATTTGAAAATTAATAAGTATCCAAGTTGTATATATAAAATACATAAAATGTTTACGAAAAGATTTATTTTATTGTAGTATGATACCTAGTTTCAATATATTTTAGCTGCTGAATGAGGTATCTTTCTATTAGAATAACTATTTCTTGTTTTTCAGGAAAAGTTCTTGTCCATGGGAATGCAGGAATCTCCAGGAGGTATGAAGTTAAGAGATAATCTTTCTTTCTGCTGCATTTAATTAATGAGTTGTGTTTTCTGGTTTTTTCTAAAAATTTTTTCCCCCTCTTCAGTGCTGCCTTTGTTATTGCATACATTATGGAAACATTTGGAATGAAGTACAGGTAAGAAAGTACTCTGAAACCTAGCCACAATTTAGATTCTCATTAAAATAAAGCTTAATGGAGATGGTTTAGGAGCTTTAAGTTAATAATCTCCTGATTTTGTCATCTAGTCATGTTTGATTAGGCAGGCCCTTTTATCCCATGGTTAAGTCTCTTAATCCTTGTAGCTTGTCTACCTTGTATAGATCCACTTAGGCTAATGTTTGTTATTTTATGGAGCTAGTGCTAACTCTTGTTATTTTAAAAACCAAAGATAATTATAGTTGGAATAACCCATGGAAAACTGCTTGCTTACTACTAGGGAATTGGTTAATCTGAGTTTTAAAACTCTTAGACAAAGATGTAATTGCTTGCTTTGTTTAAAAGATTAATTTATTATGTTTTCCTTTAACAGTAGTTGCATGAAAAATTACCTAAGAATTGTTTTAGTGTCTATTCAGTACTCATTGTTTGTCGTATCCAAAATCATCTTTTCCAAGCATATTGCATAGACAAAAGAGAGACAGAGACAGGCTGATGAGCTTTTCACCCTAAAACAAACCAAAAAAGCTGGCCAATGTACAGTATTTTCTTTCTTAGTGTGTCTTGTACAAGTTTGAAATCTGTTGTAATCATTGATACCTCCTTCTCTTTCACTCCTCATGTCCCAAACTGATCCTTTACCAAATCCTGTCTGTTTTTTGTTCTAAAATATTCCTTGAATCTGGCTCTTTCTCTTTATCATTATTTAATGTCCCTAATCCAAGCTCTAGTCATATTTCCTTTGGACTCTTCCAGTAGTCACCTTCTTAGTGGTCTCATGTTTTCTTTCCTTCTCTAGTCTGTTCTGTTCTCCACACCACAGTGAGAACGATTTTCTCAAAAGATAAATCTGATCATATGTTACCTTACCCTAAAAAGCTTTCAAAGGTTTCTGATCCTTAATAATTCTTAACATGCCAGTGAAACTTCACATGACATGCCCCTATCAATCTCTCCATTCTAATGCTGTGTTCCCCATTAACCCTCTCCATTTGAGCTATGTTCAGCATTGGATCCACATGCCTCACATACAGTAGACATTCAAATGCTTTAGTTTTTTTTTTTCCCAAGTTACCTTTAATTTATTTATTTATTTATTTTTGGCTGCGTTGGGTCTTCTTTCCTGCATGTGGGCTTTCTCTAGTTGCGGCGAGTGGGGGCTACTCTTCGTTGCAGTGCGTGGGCTTCTCATTGTGGTGGCTTCTCTTGTTGCAGAGCACGGACTCTAGGCGCGCGGGCTTCAGTAGTTGTGGCTTGCAGGCTCTAGAGTGCAGGCTCAGTAGTTGTGGCACATGGACTTAGTTGCTCCACAGCATGTGGGATCTTCCCGGACCAGGGATGGAACCCGTGTCCCCTGCATTGGCAGGCAGATTCTTAACCACTGTGCCACCAGGGAAGTCCCAAATGCTTTAGTTTATTTGGTATTTTTTATCTTAAAATTATAATGGAAAAGTTTGCTTAAAAGTGTTAATTCTTAAATATTATTTGAATACAAATGCTTTTATTTAACTGAAAATGATTAATGCCTGGTAGATTTTGTTTTATATATTCTCTTTATTATTTGGTGTTGTGTCAGTAATAATATTAATAGTGAAAATAACTTCCATTTATTGGGTTTCTGCCATGTGCCAGATACTATTCTAGGCACTTTTATCTCAACAACACACGGAAGTCCCTATACTTCTCATATCTGAGCATGTACTCTGTGACAGATGCTGTACACGATGTGTTATACTTATTATCTTCCATCTTTAGAGTAGTGCTCCAAGATAGGAATTATTATAATGCCTAATTTACAGATAAGAAAAATAAAGCTTAAAGAAGCTGAGAAGTGTCCCCTAGGACACACAGCTGGCAAGCAAGCGAATTGTGATACTTAGTCTGACCATGCTTTCGGTTTTTCCACTACAATTCACTACCTCTCTGTAGTACAAGCTGTATGATTATGGTTTTCTATTTTAGGTAAATTGTTAGGTAAGTTCCTATTTTAGATAAATTCTGGAAAAATTTAGATTAATTCATGAAATAATATTATCACCTTAGTTTTTTCTTTTTTTGTTTTCAGAGATGCATTTGCTTACGTTCAAGAAAGAAGATTTTGTATTAATCCTAATGCTGGATTTGTCCATCAGCTTCAGGTAACTTCTCTCTTCTTCCTCTTTAAGGCAGTCAGAAAGTAGGATAATTAAAATCTTATGTTCGTGTAATTTAGTTGTAGTATTTACTTTGTAAATACTTAAAAATTGCCATAATCTGATTAATTTGATTCTTTGTTCAAGTTTACATCTGTATTTAAAATTATCAATATTTTCTTACAAGCTACCGTTAACAAGAAAGAGTTAAAGGCACATTTTTCAACCTAAAGTAAAATAATTGATGTTAGAAATGTCTTCAATTACTTCTTTATTTTAATCACACATACAGAGCATAAGAGAGTTTTGATTCTAAACATATTATGTATAGCAGTTTTTTCTGTTTTATATGCTTTATTTTTTCCATATTCTTTCACATTTTGATGATGCCTAGAAGATGCACTAAAAAGACAGTAAAGTAAACCTGTGAATTTATCTGATTAATTTATTTAATTTTTTTCCAAGAAGGAAAATCATAGGTTGAAGAATGTGCTCTGGCTGATTCCATCCAGTTATTCAGGAATAAATCTCACATTGAGACATCAAGAGCACTACAAAATGGGTTGTCTCAGTTACCAAACTTTAAATTTTACTTCATTTTTATTTTTAATTCACTTTTAGTTTTTACTTCATTTAAAAGAGAAAAAAATACGGTTAAAAAAATAAAAATTCAATAATGCCTAAGAAGAATACTTGAAAAGTAAGTCTTCTTAATAATATATCTTGAAGATCATATATAGCTCTACCTGCATAATATTTTTATGTGTATATGTACATAGATGTATGTATGTATCACAGTTTTATATGACCAGTTGCTTATACATGGACCTTTAGATTGTTTCCAGCCTTTCATGATTTTAAACAACATTGGAAAGAATATCCGGGTAGGTACATCTTTGTTTACATGTGTGAATGCACCTGTATGATAATTGATCAGAGTAGAATTGCTGGGTCAGAGGGCGTTTGAAATTTGATGTTGCCAAATTGCCTCTAAAAAGGCTTCAGGAAACAAGGGGTACCTGTTTACCCATACCTAATCAATACCAATAGTGAAAGTGTTTTATGAAACTTCTTGATCATTGTTATCATGGTGGTAAAAGTGGCAACTCCTTATGATTTGCCTATTTTTCTATCAGGTTGTTGGTCTTTTTCTCATTGGCTTGTAAGGACTCTGTATATTAAGAAAATCTGTCTTTATCCAACTGATTTGAAATGTCATTTTTATTATATACCAAATTCTGATCTATACTTGAGTCTGTTTCTGACCTTGTATTTTGTTCCATTGATCTGCTTATTGCTGCACTTGTATCAAACAGTTTTAAATACTCTAATATTATGTAAGTAATTTATATTACTTATATCAAGTAATTTAATCAAGATCCCCTCATTAATGTTTTTTCTGGAATTTTCCTGGCATGTTCTTAACACTTATTTTTTGGTGTGAACTTTACTGGAAAGAGTCCTGGACTTGTTTTTAATAACATTATCTCTACATTCACAGTTCAGAAGGAATTGACACCTTTAAATTTTTCTCAATATGTTCCTCTCTAAGAGTATGTTCCATTTATTCAAGTCAATTTCTATGTCTTTTAGTGTTTTAAAGTTTTCTTTATGTAGAATATATGCATTTCTTATGAAATTTATTCCTATTTTCTTTTATTCCCATTATAAATAAAATGGGTTTTTCCTACAGTATGTTTTCTAATTGCTTACTTGTATATAGGAAAGCTATTGATTTTTATTGTTTTCAGTTGGCAACCTTATTAAACTAAACAATTCTGAAAAATTTTCTAGTTGATTGTCTTAGATTTTCATCTCCAAATCATAATAATTTTGCAACTTTTCTAATTTTTTTTTCTTTCTCATTGGATGGTCATTGTATCAGAACCATGATAAGTAATAGTGGTATAGTACTTGTACTTTATTCTTTATTTCAATGTCAGTGCTTCTAGTATTGCACTGTGTGTGTGTGTGTGTGTGTGTGTGTGTGTGTGTGTGTGTGTGTGTGTGTATGTATTCATCTGTGCCTATGTAAAGAGTATTTGCCAGGAATAGATGTTGATTTTTAGCTTAAAAAAAATTTTTTTTATGGAATGACTGTAGTTTTACTCCTTTAAGCCATTAATATGGTGAGTTGAATTATTGGATCACATTATGCTAGATTTCTTAATTTTGAATCATCATTTTGGTTCACAAATGGATCTCACTTGGTTAAGGTAGACTATGTTCCATGAATGTGTTGCTAGATTCTATGTCAGTATTTTTTTTAAGATTTTGGAATTAGTTGAATAAGTGATAATGGGTTTGTAATTTTTTTCTATACTACCCTCTTCTGGTTTGGGTGTTTATCACGTGATTCTCATTTTTAAAATGGAAACTTGCTTTCTCTTTATGTGCTCTAGAACAATGTAAATTAGATTGGAGTTACGGGCTTCTTGGTGTTCTGATATATGGTACCTGTGAAATCATTGGACCTTGATTTTTTAATTTAATTCAGTTATTCATTATTTCATTCATTTGTATATTTTGAGGGTGGACCAACTCTTGGACAGCTTTTCTTCATTTGGTAGGTTAAGTCTGATTTTCATATACTCCTCAGGTCACTTTGGATGGTTTCATAATCTCCTATATAATCATTCATTTCATAAGATTTGAGATAAAATTGAGGAAAATATTTTTCCATTCTTTTTTCTAATTTTGTGTATCTGTGCTTTCTTTTTTCCTTGATCTGGTTAGTTTATGTAACTTTTCTGTATTTGAATTTCTGCTTGCTTTCTGCTTTCCTTAGGTTTTTGTTGTTCGTGCTGCTGCTGCTGTTATTCTTTAGTGAATTTCCTGAGTTGAAAGCTTAGTTTTTCATTCTTTCAAGAATTCAAGACTGTGAATTATCCTCTTAGCATTGCTTTAGCCATATTCTACATATCGTACATAGATTCTGCTATGCAATATTTTTATTATTGTTATAGCTTGATATTATGTGATTTCACTTTTGATTTTATTTTTTACTTAACACTTGTTTGAGAGTTTTTTTTTAAAAAAAAAAAACTAACTATATAGGTGACCAGGTTTATTTTCTATTTTTGTTCATTTCTAATACTATTTACTTCTTGAATTTTTTAATGTTCGTGGCCTAATATACAGTTGTTATTACGACTGTCTCCTGGGCACTTGAAAAGAAGATGTATTCTCTGTTTTCAGGGCATAAAGCTCAATATACAGTCGTCCCTCAGTATCCGTGGGGGATTGGTTTCAGGACACCCACCCCCCCCTGCCCCGTGAATTCCAAATCTTATATAAAATGGCATAGTACAGTCAGTCCTCTGTATCTGTGGGTTCTGCATCTGTGCATAGAGGGCTGATAGTATTTGTTCGCTTCGTCTGTCTTGGGCTGAGAGGTGAATTGAAACTCCTTTACTTTATTATGTTTCTGTTTATTTTTTCTTTAGTTCTTCTAGTTTCTTTGCCAATTTTGGTACTGTGTTATTTGGTAGATAAAATTCAAGTTAGATTTTCATTGTGGTTATATATTTATTATTCCTCCGTTCAATTATTTTACTTTGAAATTAACCTTGTGTAATATTGTTTGCACTTGCCTTGTGAGTTTCTTCATTCCTTTTCTTTCCACCTTTCTAAATCACTTTGTTTTATGTGCATTTCCTATATATGGTCTATGGCTGAATTTTGCTATTTGATTTGTTATCAGTATTTTTCTTTAATAGGTGTATTTATCCCACTTTCTTGCACTAAAAATGATATATACTTTTGTCTGTCATTTTATTTCATGTCACGCTTTCTCTCTTTTTTTTTTTTTTTTTTTTTTTTTTTGCGGTATGCGGGCCTC
>NC_041224.1:134922247-134942398 GCF_002837175.3 Physeter macrocephalus
CACAGGCCCCAGACGCACAGGCTCAGCAGCCATGGCTCACGGGCCTAGCTGCTCCGCAGCATGTGGGATCTTCCCGGACCGGGGCATGAACCCTTGTCCCCTGCATCAGCAGGCAGACTCTCAACCACTGCGCCACCAGGGAAGCCCTCGCTTTCTCTTTTAAATGCATCTTTTTAAAACTTTTCACTATAAAGTTTATGAATTTTTTGTATGTTTATATTCTTTTGATAATTTTTAAGTTTATTGTTTTTAGTTCTAATGGGCCCAATTGTAACTTTATCGTGAATATGTATGTTTCTTATCACTTTTAAATAACTATCAGTTGATTTCCACTATAAAAGATAAAAATTTATATACCTCTACTTCTTTCCTCCTTCCCCTCCACTACCTGTTTTGTTATTAGTCTTAGTTCTTCTAGGAGTTACCTCTTATACCTTTAAAAATATTTAAATATTATACCTCTTGTTACTTAGCAATACAAGATCATCTACTTAAACTACCTCCTGTTATATGTCCTGCCACCTCCTTTTTTTAAAAAAAAGATTATACTTTTTCTACATTGTTAACAGATTATAATATTTATATTCTATCCTATAACCACATTTTCTAGTTGTTCATCCTTAGTTCTACATTTAAATAGGATTCTAGCTTCTTTATTCAACTATTGGAGTTTGTCTTTGAGCATTATTTTCAAGAAGAGTTCTTGGAAACTATATTCCCTAAGTCCTGGCATTTTGGAAAATATTTTTCTGTTGCTTATGTTTGAATGACAATTGGCTAGATAAAAATTTTTTGTTTAATACTTTTTCCCTTATGGGTTTGTACACAGACCTGACATTGAATATTGCTCCAGAGAAGTCTGAGGGGAGCCTAATTTAAAAAATTTTTCCCCCTTAAAAGACTTGATTGGGAGGAGGAGGTGTTGTCTGGATGAACATAGGATGCTTTATCAAGGTATATCTTGTTGATTGTTCTATATTAACTTCTCAGTCTTAGTATGCCCTTAGCACTTACAGATTCACACCTTCCCTTATTTCAGAAAGTTTTCTTCTACTATGTATTTGGCTTCTGTTTTTGTTGTTCTGTTTCATTTGCCTGGTTTTTTCTCCCAGAGACATATTTTATGTGGGTTCCCTTTTTCTTCCATATCTGCCATTTTCTCTGTAATTATTTTCAACTTTGCTCTTTTCTCTTCTGGCTTGATTTTTCTCAAGCTTTTCTTCCCTTTCCCATACTTCATTGTTTCATCAAATGTTTATTTGGCATTGTTCTAGGCAATGACAGTAAAGCAGAGAACAAAATAGACAGAAATCTCCAACCTCATGAAACCTATTCTAATGAGAGAATTAAACAGTAAACAAAGTAAAATGTAGTAGGTCAGATGGTAATGGGTCACAGAGAAAAATAAGGGAGAGAGAAATAAGGCCATATAAGGAGATGCAACATGAATTGCATTTTTTAAAAATTAATTAATTTATTTATTTTTGGCTGTGTTGGGTCTCGTTTCTGTGCGAGGGCTTTCTCTAGTTGTGGCAAGTGGGGGCCACTCTCCATAGCGGTGCGCGGGCCTCTCACTATCGCGGCCTCTCTTGTTGCGGAGCACAGGCTCCAGACACGCAGCCTCAGTAGTTGTGACTCACGGGCCCAGTTGCTCCGCAGCATGTGGGATCTTCCCAGACCAGGGCTCGAACCCATGTCCCCTGCATTGGCAGGCAGATTCTCAACCACTGTGCCACCAGGGAAGCCCATGAATTGCATTTTAAAATGGTGATCAGAAAAGGCCTTATTGCAAAAATGATATTTGAGTAGAGACCTGGAGAAATTAGGAGAACAAGCTGTGCTGATATTGGGGGGAAGGCATCCTACGTAGCAGGAATATACGTGCAAGTGCCTTGAAATGGGAGTATGCATAGTATTTTCGAGAAGTGCAAGAAGGTCAGTGTGGCTGCAACAGAGTAATAAGCAAATAACGGTAGGAGATTAAAGCTGGGAGGTAAGGGGTCACATGACAGGCATTTATAGGCCATTATAAGTAAGGCCTTTGGCTTTTATTTTAAGTGAAGGAACAACTTCAGATTGCCTGCTGCTATGTTGAATTAGTATACTGTGTATATACTGTAGGGGTTGTTGGGGTTTGGACAGAAGCAGGTGCTTGAGTTAAGAGGCTGTTGCAGTGATGGAGTCAAGAGAGTATTGGTTTGAATCAAAGTGGTTGCAGGGGGAGAGGTGAGAAGAGATCAGATGCTGGATTTATTTGACAGTGGAGCTGACGGAATTTGCTGATGGATTGGATGTGAAGAGAGATTGGGATGAATTTAAGCCTTGTAGCCTGAACACTCGAAGAGGAACTGCTACTTGCTTGTATGGGAGAAACTGCATGAAATTTGAAGGGAGTAAAATCAAGAGTCGGTTTTGGTCATGTTAAGGTTGAGAGAGCTATTAGATAGTGGGCAGGTATACATATAAGTCTGGATTTCATGAGAAAGAACTGTATTTCTAGGGGTTATCAATATATAGATGCTATTGAAAGCTTTGAAACTGGATGAGATCACTAGAGAAGTGAGTGTGGATAGAGCAGGATTTCAAAAACAGGACCTTAATGTATTCCCAGCATGTAGAGATTGTGGAGATGGGGAATCAGCAGAGGAGGCTGAAAAGAGTGGCCAGTGAGTTGGGAAGAAAATCAGGATGGTCTGGTGTTTGGGAAGTCAAGTGAAGAAGGTGTTAGAAGAGTGGGGAATGACCCTCTGTTTCAAAGGTTGATAATAGGTTAAATAAGATAAGGGCTGGGCTTCCCTGGTGGCGCAGTAGTTGAGAGTCCGCCTGCCAATGCAGGGGACACGGGTTCATGCCCCGGTCCGGGAAGATCCCACATGCCGTGGAGCGGCTAGGCCCGTGAGCCACGGCTGCTGAGCCTGCGCGTCCGGAGCCTGTGCTCCGCAACGGGAGAGGCCACAACAGTGAGAGGCCCGCGTACCGCAAAAAAAAAAAAAAAAAAAAAAAAAAGATAAGGGCTGAGAATTGACATTAGGTTAGGAACATGATGTATTTGGTGCCCTTGACAATTTTTGTGGAAGGGTGAAGATAAGCATAATTGCTCAGAGTTGAAAGAAAAATGGGAAGAGAGGAATGTGAACAGCAAGAATAGATAATTCCAGGAATTATGCTTAGAAGGGGAAAACAGAAATGAAACAGTAGTTGGAGGAGAAACCAGGATTAAGAGGGGTGTTCTGTTTGTTTTCTGAAATGGTAGGAAATGGCATACTCATCTCTTTTATTGTCCTATTTCTTCCATGAATCCTTTTATCTCTTCTTTGAACTCATTTCAGAAATGCATATTCTCATTGATTTCATGGAGAATTATAATTTTCACCTGCTCCATGGTGTAATTTTCATGCAGTGTTCTTTATATTTAGACTTTTGGTTATAATGTTGCTTTTCTTTCCCTTGCAAACGTCTTTACATAAGACGTACATTGGTTCCTTTTTGATATCGGTCATCTTTGAACTGGAGACATTCTTCTTAGATAAGCTATTTGCTCAACAATAAAGTTGTGGGAAAGGGACCAGGGGAGTGGTAGGGAAAGGTAGGCAGCTTAAATTTTCCCAGTTGTCTTGGAAGACTTTCTCACCAACACTTTTCTCCAGTGGTATGACTCTACTTAGCCAGTGGGAAAAAAAAGAGGCCCTTTTGTCACAGGTTCTTCTTGTTTACATTGATAAACACTGCATGCACATTAGAATCACCTGGGGAACGTTACCCATACCAGTTAAATGAGAATCTCTGGGGTGGGGAGGAGAGGAGCTGACTATATACCTACAGGTTTTAAGGCTCCTCAGGTGATTCTCAAGTATAGCCAGGCTTGAGAATCAATGGTTTAGCCTTTACTTTCAGCTGACCAAGATCAGCAGATGCTTGGCGACATGCAACCCAGTTTCTCCTCCACGTTGCTTGCAGAAATGCCAGGTGTGGATGTTCACATTTTCCTTAATATGCCCTTCCTCCTCCCACAGCCCATGC
The DNA here is from genome assembly GCF_002837175.3 of Physeter macrocephalus. Lineage (NCBI taxonomy): Eukaryota > Metazoa > Chordata > Mammalia > Artiodactyla > Physeteridae > Physeter > Physeter macrocephalus. The sequence continues at coordinate 134,926,268 of NC_041224.1, forward strand.
ACACTTCCTGGCTGTATCATACTAGGCAAGGGCTTGTTAGGTTTGTCAGCTGTACCCACTCTGTGTGATATCCGCAGTCAGGCGTCTTTTGTGCATAGCTTAGTCTGGTTCCATTTTTTTTAATGTTATTATGAAATATAATACACATATATAAAAATGCATAAAGTGCGAATAAACATCCATGTAACTGCCATCCAGGTAAAGAAATTGAACGTTTGCCAGAATCCCAAAAGCCCTCTTGAGGCCTCTTTCTAATCATAATTCTCTTTCTCCCATCATAAAGGTAGCCAGTACCCTGACTTATTTGATAATTAATTCCTAACTTTTCTCTTCATTCTTCTCATATTCAGGGTTATGGATGTTTCCTAGTTTCTTCGAATAAGGATTTCTCTATTTCTTGTTTTCAGAAAGGGGAGAGGGATAGGAATGCCTTTATTACTCCATCTTTAACTGGAAGTAGAAGACCTGATTTTAAGGAATTAGAACCAAATATATACTTGAATCAATTAAATGCCTTATATTAATCTGATTTTTTAAAATATTTTATTTCTTTTTATTCTTATAATCATTCTATGAGATTGCCAGTTTGGGTTTTGGGGGTATGTATGTGTTTTAACAGATGAAGTGAGATCATATAGCTTATGCCTGGTGGCAGAGAATACATACTGACTGGCAGTTCAGTGTACAGTGCCTTAATGCAAGCTATTTGCTTGACTTGATTTATAGTCTTATCAATAAATGTGAAATTATAAGATAGGAATTTTAAGCCTTTCTCTTACAGCAATATGGCACCAGAGTTTTCAGTATAAACTAAGAATACCAATAATGTATGTATTAACCACTTTTTAAATTTTGTTTGGTTTTGGGTATCCAAGAATTTAAGTATGTATTCAAGTTCATTAAAATCTTTTCTAGGAATATGAAGCCATCTACCTAGCGAAATTAACAATACAGATGATGTCGCCACTTCAGATAGAAAGGTCGTTATCTGTTCATTCTGGCACCACAGGTAAGGATTTTTTCATTTTGGAGAAATTTGGGAAGAAAGATGATGGTAGTGAAGAATAGAAGAGAAGAAGCATCTTTTGCTTATTAACAAGTTACACTGAACAATTTAAATTGTTTAGAAAATTTTTGGATGGACTATTGAATTAAAACAAGATAATTTCAAAATTTAACTTTATAATTAAATATGTATTATATTGAGCTGTGTATACACCACTAGTTAATTAGAACCTGTTGGTTGGAAGATCAGATTTCTACTTTGTTGAGTTTTAAATCTTTAAGTAGTATAACTGTGTTGCAAAGATTAAAATAATAAGAGGGGTCTGGAGCTGAGGCCCTAAATACACTTAGGTGATCTTATTAAAAATGAAAGGTGGTTAGTAAGTAAAAGCAGGGTGACTAAATGTAAGCTACCTCAGTTTTTCTCTTGCCGTAAGTATTTGAATCCTTTCTCCTTTCCCTATTGCAGTGTCCCCTCCCCCATTTTAAAAGTTAATGATCCAGGCATGCTCTCAAAATCCTAACTTTTGTCATCCTCTCCAAGACCTTGCTACCCTTTTTTGTCTCCTTTCTTTTTATTAGAGCATTTATGGAATTTTTTTAGTTTATGGTTTTTCTCTCCCAGAGTTCCTTTCAGTCTTACTTGAACTTACAACCTTGGAAGTTAGGAGAAACAGGTTACATATCTGGTTAGTGTTGGACCTGGAAATTTAACACTGGTGATCTGCTCCACAAGTCCAGCACTATATTGCACTTCCTTAGTGATAATACTATATACCCATCCTTCAGGCTCAACTTCCCAGTTGTCATTGACTCTTTGCAACTTCTATCTAATCATTTTCCAAAATGGGATGGTCTGTTTCCTCAGTACCTAGAATTCCCTCCCTCTTTTATAGTACCCTTAATTTCGGTCAAGTTCAGGTCCATATTGGCCTCCTATTCCAACTCTTGTTATTTAGTCTGTTCTGTACATTGTGGCTAGACTTATTTTCATGAAAGATAGTTCTAATATTCTTCCCGTATAAAAGTCTTCATTGGCATAATTTTTTTTTAAATATTTATTTATTTATTTGGTTGCACCAGGTTGTAGTTGCAGCAGGTGGGCTCCTTAGTTGTGGCGTGCGAACTCTTAGTTACAGCATGCATGTGGGATCTAGTTCCCTGACCAGGGATCGAACACGGGTCCCCTGCATTGGGAGTGTGGAGTCTTAACCACTGGACCACCAGGGAAGTCCCCATTGGCATAATTTCTACTGAAGAAAACACATCATAGGTAGTAATTAAAGGCCCTTTTGATCTTTATTTATATCTCTCACTGTACCTCTATATATGCAGTCCAGAAAATGGGGCTACTAATGGTTTCCTGTGCGTGTCTTCTATTCTCCACCTAGAAAGCATCACCTTCAGTCTCTCTGTCCTTAAAAACTTGGTTCAGATGTCATCGCCTCAAGAAAACATGATAATTAACTTACTCTTCCTCTAATCTCTAGTTATTCAAAACTGCCAGAGAGCTTTATCTGTACCTCCTCACTTTCTGCCTTGTATTAGTTACCTATGTCTCTTACCTCCCTTCATAGAATGCAGGTGCAACACTGCATCTGAAACTGTTACAACCACTGTATTTAGACTTATGGCTAGCATATTTTCTTCTCTAGTCCATCAATACTGTATTTCTATCCTTAATTTTAATCTTACAGTGAAACATTAGTTTTGTGTTGGAATCCACCCTCTGTATTAACATTATTACCATGATTTAGCACAACCTTTAGGGCATAAGTTTAAGGTCATGCGATTGTTAGGCAGATAACACAGCAAACCCTCTACCAGTTCAGTTGTTCCCTAAAGTTTTCCTCCATTGCGACTCAGATTTCTTGATTATAACTGTTGGGCATATGGGGATAGCTCTGACTCTGTGTGGGAAATTTCTGTACTAGCAGACTCTGATGTGAAGAGTAGATAAAAGAAAATCTCTTATCTGCTACATGCTTCCTTTCTCCCAACTCTAGACTTGTTGGTAATAAAATCATAGTTTCAGTGTAAAAAATATTTTTGGCAGCATCTGTGGAAGCAAAAGGATAATTACATCTACAAAATAAAACTGTACAAATGTACAGTGTCCTAAGTCACATGTTTATGGAGCCTAAAAAACAAACTCAGTAACCAATTATGAACTGTTATCCCTTTAAAAATTCTATTTTCAGACTATTTTAAAAATTTATGTTCATTATATAAAATACCTTAATACTTAATTCTTAAGAGGGAAAATGTCATGAAGATATAAAGTTCTTTGGGTAGTTTATAACAAAAGAATTTACAACAGTTTACTAAAAATTCAGTCATAGAATTTTCATAGTCATATATATGGTAACACTTCATGAAAAATGAAGCTTTTGCTAGTTGTAACATTCTAATGAATGAATTTATTTAAGTTCCCATTATATGTTATGTTCATGCAATAACTTTTAGGCAGTTTGAAGAGAACACATGAAGAAGAAGATGATTTTGGAAACATGCAAGTGGCGACTGCGCAGAATGGCTGATTCAAGAGCAACAGTATAGAGGATGTGAATTTCTATTTGGGAAGGAGAAAAATACTACAGACAGTAATAATGTAAAATGGTAAAAACACAAGTAGTTTCTTTTCAATTATATGTTGCTTCCAGACGTGTTTCTCTGCAACTTGTTGAGCAACATTTTAAGATGGCGGACTTCTGCAATAGATGGCACTGATGGTTTTATTCCTTTTTTTTTTTTTAATTCTTTACAGTTTTATTATAAACCAAGAATTTTGGACTTGCAAAGAGGTATTATTGCAATAATGCACTTTTCATACTTGAAATTTATTTGTATGATATAAAGTTGTTACTTTAAACAAAATGCAAGTTAGGGGGGACTTGTTTATAAAATCTGGGTAATTTATAACAAAAGAATTTCCTAAAGTTTGCTAAAAATTCATTTTGTGTTCTACGTATTACATTTTAAAAATAATTTTACAGTTCAATTTTATGATGGAGCCTCTTACAGAAACATTAACAAATGCAGGAATCTGCCACATTTCTTTTTTAATATAATTCAGTAGCTTAATTATCTTTTATTTTTTTTAACTTCTTGACCCCATCTTAATAATCTTTAAATCATGACGTTAGCCAACTGTCCTTACTTTAACATGATCCAAGTATTGCTTCTTTTCCTACTACCTTCCTAATTTTATCCTATAGAAAAAAAAAGTTTAACAAAGGAAAATGTTTTGCTTTATAATACCAGATGCTCAAAAACAAGGAGAGTTTTAAACTCGTGACTTTTCTTTAGCATTCTTAAAAGCCAAATGTTGTGTTTGTTCTTTTGAGTTGTGTAGCCTGTTTTTTCTTTGTCCAAAATTGTTCTAAATAGAATATAATAAACCAGTGTAGCACTATTTTTTCCTAAACAAAGCCCAAAAAAGAAAAGTGCCTTGCCTCATTAGAAAATATAAAAAATAAATCCTCATGTCCTCTAAATTAGTATGTAGAACAGTGAAAAGTTTTGAACATTTTTCTGTAATTTTTTTTAAACCATAAATTAGTTCAAACTGAAAGTCTTAAGGCTTGAAGAAACCTTAGTAAATTATTTGGAATATGGAGTATTTACTCCATTTTTATGTTGTCTTAATGATTCTGTGAGATTGTTCTGGCTCAGAGAAATGCTTTTCTTTGAGGATGCATTTATTGGGGAAAAGTGATTGTGGGAGACTTCAGTGTATTATAAATTAGTGTTGTAATAAGTTCTTGGCATTGCGTTAATCCAAATTTCCCCCATAATTTGCATTAGCAAATTCACTTTATGGATCCTAGGTTCTCCATGTTTTTATTTATACATATAAAAATTGTTCTAAGTAAAACATTTTTGCTATTTTAAGTATGATGTTGGGGAGGAGAGGAGTGTTTTTAACTTTTTATAGTTGGTGATTTAGGGTAGCACAAACAAAACTCCTTTGTATCTCACTTTTCTCAGTCCTCTCTTGAGGTGCTTTACTGATGGGACTTGTAAGGTAGCAAGTTACCTACTTCGCTTTCCTCCCTAACGTGTAATAATACAGTAAAAGCTTTTTTATCCAGCATAGCAGGAGAGTGGCAGTGAATCAAAACTGCTTTGTTAATTAAGCGTTAATTCTGCTGCCCCAGGTGGTATTCCTCTTCTGATTTCCCTTCCCTTCCCTATTTTACCACCCTAAAATAACAGCATATTGTCAGTCCCATTGTAGTCTTGTATTCTGTTGTGTGATTAGGTCATTGGGTGTGGTGGTCTAGTATAGTCAAGATTTGCAGAGTGTTCAGAAATTCCAGCTGGTGAAGTGCCAGATAATACAACTTTCCTGTATATAGATCACTATTGGTTAGTTCAGCAAAGATCGCGTTTGCAAACTGATAATCTGTGATGCTTCATTCCACAAAAATGGCTTAAAAGAATCTTCGTAATTGTCCATTTAGGTTTTAAAAATGAGGCAGTTAAGATTTTCTAAATTAATTTCTTAAATACACATATCCTCTCTAGTAGTCTGGCCAAGAGTACAGGTTTGGTTATTAATTTACAATTGGTAATTTTCCACTTTTTCTAACCACTGTTAATTTTTATGTTGGCACTAAAGTGCCTGCCCAGCACTGTATATTAAAGACTCTCACAAACACTAGAAAAAAGGACTGTCATCTTCTTGAGTACAAATTAATATGGACAAAAAATTTATTCTTTCTATAAGAATACTGCAAGTTTGTTTTATCTTGGGTTCATTCTTCCACCCAGTGTTCAACTAGTTCTTCTGGTAGCTCTTCCTATTCTTCTGTTTGGTTCCATTTCTATAATTCCTCTGTTTCCACTGATGTTTTGTGACAGCTAACTACAGTACATTTAACCAATCATGATTTATTTTCTAGAATATTTGAATAATGTATGAGTGACCCAGCACCCAATTTTAAACATTAAATATTAACCTGGGCACAGAATTTAAAATGATATTGCATCAAAACAGGAGAACTGCTTTATTGTCCATTTTGAAAGTATGAAACTTGAATACTGAAAATATTCAAACTGGAATGGCAGTATATCTTACCTTGTAATTTCAGTCCATTGATTCCTGTTAATTTCTTATCAGATGTTTAAACAGCAGTTACCTTTGTTTATTTGTATTTACTCTGTGGTGGAAGTATTAAACCATGATACCCTTTGCTACCAACTCTCAACCACCTAACTTTCAGAGCAGACTATTTGTTTTGGGAGGATTTTGTGCTTCATCTGAGTTTAGAAGTAATGTCAGAAAATGTTAAGCATGGCCTTTTAAAGGAAATATAAGGTTTATAATTGTCTTATTACCATGGTAATTTAAATGAATTAGAAGTATTTAACTTCAATCTTGAATTATAAAGTTGGGATGCATATATAGAGATACATATCAAAATCTCAACTTGATGTAAAGTAAATGAGCAGTTACCTGGCAGACTTTTTTTTTTTCAGATAACTGTTTAATCCATAATTCCATAACAAACAGCTTCACTTCAATATTTATTTTGTCCATTTGTCAGTGCTCCAATAAGTAAATGATAGGAAATAGCTGAAAATTACTAAAAGATTTTATTTTTTTTTATTGATTAGAAAAATACATTTCTAGGGTCTTTGAATGCTGGATTTTTTTTTTGTCTTATCCATCCATGGCAGCTAAAAAAAAAAAAAATCACTCAAAATATTCAGGTTTACATGCTAGCTCTCTCTCATAGAGAGTTGCCATACCTCACAGTTCAAAGTGTATTTTGTAGATCAGTAACATTATACTGACATGTAATTGCAATTTACTATGCAGCAAAAATGATTCAAAAAGAAAAATAACCTACAGTGTCTATTTACCTTTGTATAGACAATTGCTTAAGTTACTCTGCTTTTAACATCTGTACTTGGATCAAATGCTTATGTATGTATAGGAATGTCACAGTGCAAGATGCTGCTAGCTCAGGCACAAAGTATTAAAATTATTTTGTGAAGATTGGTGGTTGTATTAAAACTGGTGTGCCATTATACCTCAAAAAGATTGAAAAGCTCATTTATACTGCTCATGGCTCAGAACCTCTTTACTTAGATTGTCGTCTTCTAGGTAAAAGTAACCCAGTTTTAGTCCCACACAGATTAAGAAGGATGAATGAACATTGGATATTGAGAAGCACTTAAGAGTATTTTCTAAAACATTGTGGTCACACATAAAAATTATGGTCAGTACAGGGAAGGCCCAAGTTTCAGCTCAAGTATATTTTAAACAATTAGTTGAACAAGTTTGGAGTTGAAAGTGAGGAAATTTGTGACTGAAGGAAAGGGTAAGGCCATCCATAGAACAGCTTCCAGCTCATTAAAAAAATACTTTTTGCTTTTAGTTTTCCCCTTGTTAGCCTACCTACATAATATTCTTCATCAAATCTAAGACATCATCATTAGCATCACTACACCATCTTTTTGATCCTACCAGAAGGCAAAAAATATTGCTGAATAAACTAAGACAAGCCACTGATCATAAAATGCATCCAGATTTCCAAATGTTACATGTAAAAAAGAAAAAAAAGTGCTTGAGAGTCAGTGAAATACAAATATATAAAATACATGGAGCAAAATAAAAATCACAATTGCCACTTTGTTATACCTTTTCAAAAGTAAACAATGCTCAAAAATGTATATATTGAAATGTTCGATGCAGTTTTTTTCACACTCAATTTTACCCACAAAATGGCTTAGAAAAATCAAATTTCTCTGGTTAACTAAAGCTAAATACAGATCATCAGCTTCCTCAATGACACAATTTTTATGGATTACACCTTACCTACAACTCTATTTCCTATAGGGGGGGATTTAAGATAAGACCTTAAGAACACTATTTAAAGGGATTTATTGAAATAGCCACCTTATAGTTTTACTTCAAATTGTTCAGTGGTAAGAAATGAAGCATTTAATTTTGCCTTTTATTAGGGGTTTTTTTTTTTTGGTGGTGTTTTTTTCCTGGCCACGCAGCAGAGCATGCGGGATCTTAGTTCCCCAACCAGGGATCGAACCCATGCCCCCTGCAGTGGGAGCGCAGAGTCTTAACCACTGGACCACCAGGGAAGTCCCTATTAGGTTTATTTGTTAACAGAGGTTTTAAATTACCAGACTGTACCTAGTAAAGCTGCTGTTACCAAGGTTATAGGACTCCTAAAAAAGCAAAACTTAGCTTTGTTGTTTTCACTAGGGACAAATCAATTAATCTGCCTATGTCATCAGCAGGTAAGTAGTACACCTCTGTTGGTGAAGCATTTCTGTTGTTTTAGAAAGCCAACTTTAGCTTTACTGCATGGAGGGAAATCTGAAATCTAGTTGAGGTAGGTGTGAATCAAAAGGACGAGAAACAGGTGGTCTTTACTTTCTAAGCTCCTTTTACAGAGGGTACACAAAACTAAGATTTTATGAACCATGACTTGACCTAATAATTCAATAGACAACTCAAGAAAAGCACAGAAAACATTCGAATTCTAACAAAAGACTATTCATATGAACAGGTTTAATGTAACATGAAACGTAAAAGATTCGAACCAGTAGTGAAGTATCTAATTCTTATTTCAACTTAAAAAAATAATTAAAATAAAATCAAAATAGGAACAGTGACCAGAATAATAGTACCATTATAATCACATTAAATAGAAAAGGTTCCATCAACATTTTAAGAATGTAATAAATGCAGTATGATACATTTTAAAATACTCCACTCAATTTTGTAATTCATTTTCATAAAAATGTTAGAAGAGAGGCTTGGACACCCCTGGAAAAATGAGAAATCAGCTTAGAAATACATAATATGCCAGGATTTACTAATTCACTGTTAAAAAGTACCTTATATTTCTCTTAGATATTTTAAACAAATGAATAATTATTATATTTCACATATAAGACAGGTGGTACTTCAGCTATATTAGAATTATATCAACTTTTAGATGTACATTTAAATTGTCACATTTTATAAGAAGTTAATTTTCATTTCTCTTTATTTTAAAGGCTCACCAGGTTGTTTGCCAGTATAGTATTAGGATCAGCAAATGTTGGACTGAACTACATTTAGTTATAATATATCTAACATCCAATTTCATGTAATATATGTGAAATGATACACCCCTAAGTGATATTTAGATATATATTTCTTTGAAAAAAATATTAATTTTATGAATGTGATAAGAAACAGCCTTATTCACTGTATGCTTTTTTTTTTAATGAGCAGTACAGACAGACATGTAACTTCTTACTACCTATACTGACTACTAAGAAATAAAGCCAAACTTTAGAAAAATACAATGCAAGAAAAGATTCAAGTTAAAAATATACTCCTTTGGTTAAAAATCATCCCCTTAATAATTTCATCTGTAATCTAAACTCAGCATGTCTCACCAGCCCAAAGTAATCTTCTAAATGTCATTATACTTGTATTACAGTGTTTTTTTCAATCCAGTATTTACGGAGGTCACTGGGTTGCAGCAACAAAATATTTTAACTCTAGAAAGAGAGTGTAGCCTTGTTGCATCAGTTCCTTTGACAGATGTCTTTCTTAAAAGGTTTTACTTTAGAAACCTCTGACACATGTAGTTTTCTTCAGATACTGTATATCCAAACTTTTTATAGAAACCAGCGTTTTGTGGTAGACATTCAAGGGTAATCTTATAACAGTTCAGTTTCTTGCTTAGCAAAGTAAGGGTTGATAATAATCTGAAATTAAAGAAAAAAAAAGGTAGGCAAGGCATAGAGCATTTGTTAATAAAAATAGATTTTAGTAACAATGTGAGTGAATATCACATAAAACTTCAAGTTTGTATTACAAATAGGTTTATTAGATCATGGCCTTTCCCACTATATTCATTTAAATACTCAAATTGTAAGTGGTTAAACATTTAAATCACCCAAAGCATTTGATTTTGTTTCAAATATATGTTAGTAATCTCCAGCCCATTAATAAATAGAATATTACCCTAAACCCTGAACTCACCCTAAACCCTCTTTAAAAATAGGTTTTAAAATTAATATTAACACCAAAGACTAGAAACCTTTTAAAAACTATGGCCAAAATTAATCTTTTTCTCTAGACCTATTCAAACTATTTAGGAACAGCCAACATAAAATGGGTAAATAATTGCTTTGTTCTTTATCATTTTTAAAGTTACTTAAATATTTGTGAAAGAATGTATAAGGTTAACTCTGGATTGGTCTAATTAATATGAAGTGTAAACAAAGCAAAAATGTATACATCTTTGTAAAAACTAGGAAAGATCTACAAAAGTTTACCTGAAGGGTTTTCTCATGTTGTATAGATTGAAAAATCTTATTCTGAAGACAGAACCTCTTGATTGAAGTTACACAATTACAAAAGGTATGACTAAGTTACATGGACTAGAAATACTAGAAATTGGTCTCTTTTGTTCACTGATGTATACCAAATACCTTGAATAATATCTGGCATATAGCAGGTGCTTAATATTTACTGAGTGAATTCCTTAAAACTCAGAAGGGATAATATTAAAAAGCAAGTTCTATTTTATAAATAGGCAATAAACCTATGAAACTTACTTTAAAAGATTTAGATAAATGTATAGAGGATTACACTGTGAAGGCTGTTTCAGTAAATGGTTCTAAAACTTCCGTAACTGAGAACATTTCCTTTGTTTTTAAATATGACAGAGAAACGGACAAATTACTTGGCTCACCAAAAGTTCCTGTTTCCTACTACTATAAGAGTGCTACTATTAAAAGTTAATAACTAAGGTGTTGCTATTTTAACAGTACACTTCCAATTTCCAAACTTTATGGTAAACATTATATTAAAATACCTTATTTCTTCATTAAATTCAGTCTAAGCTATGGAGTGAGAATGAGTTCATAATTAATGATGCTTAAAAAACTTCAAACAGGAAAACATTTTTTAAAAAGTATCTTGCAAGAAACTGTAAACTGAAACACAAAGAGTATCTAATTTATCCAGGGTTACCTTGTTTCTGCCTACTTACAATTTGCCAAGCTGCTTTCCTCTGCATTCATCACTAACAACAACATCTTCTACTCTTCCTCTCTGAAAATATTTACAATGTTTAAAGGACTAAGCATGTAGTTTTGTTTTAGTTAAATCAACAAGTGACGGTAAGAATTAATTGATAAATAAATGTTTTGTAAACCTGAACTTTGCAAAATGCAAAATTTTTTAACTTACTATTATAAAGGAGATAATACAATCAATCAGTTTATGGCCTAATTTTGCTTTGTCTGTATCTTAAACCTTCCCACCCCATTATTTTAAAGCAAGTCTCAGAATCCACATCACCAAAATGTAATCTTGTCATGAATGTACTACATCCATCATCCTACTCCTTGCTTAATTGCAATTTATTTCAGACATCCAAATACAGTTTATTAATTTCTAGTACAGAAACCACACCAAAATTCATACTTCACAGAATAATTCCAAGTGTTTTCTATCATATTCTCATTGGATTACCTAGGTTTTGTTTTCTTTACTATTTCATGTGAGTCATGAGGAGTGAAGGAAATCTACAGGCATTAGAAGTGTCACAATTAGAACAGAATATATTATTCTGAACCCTTTACCACTGGGAAACTGATGGCAATTCGTGTTAATGTAGTATATTCAAAGTATTGTTTTTGAATAAAAATTAGCATTAGAGATTCCAAACATTACTGCCAAATTCCACGATACTGACTTGATTTCTCTATGTCTATTCCAATTCTAACACCTTACAGTACAATTTTTAGCAAATAATTCATATTAACATTTTCTTCCTCATAACTCTTAGAAGACAATGGGAAATTGACTGTTACTAAGTTATTTCTAAGAAGCAAAACTTTTATTCTAGCCAATATTTAGCTCTCTCATTTTACAATAAAAAGCAGTGGGAAAACAGACTTGTCTAATGGAAACTCAAAGTCGATTTTGCTAGAAAACATATCCATTTTACTCATAAGCATTAATATGAACACATACCTTAGCACAGGAATGGATGAATTTATGTTCTATTATCAGAGTTGCTGTAGCAACTATCTGTCCTAAAGTTACATCTTCCACAACTGTAACATAATAATCCCCAGATTTCTTCATGTGCTCAAAAGATTCTGTGGAAATTGGAAAATAGTGTTATGTGGTAGACATTAAACTTTATTAGGTGCCAGAAAAATACTAGAATTAGCTTACTTCAATAAATATTATTGAACATTTATAGCTGTTTTATCACAGTAATTTTAAAGAAAATATCAATTATTAAAAATGACCGGGGGCTTCCCTGGTGGCGCAGCGGTTGCGCGTCCGCCTGTCGATGCAGGGGAACCGGGTTCGCGCCCCGGTCTGGGAGGATCCCACATGCCGCGGAGCGGCTGGGCCCGTGAGCCATGGCTGCTGAGCCTGCGCGTCCGGAGCCTGTGCTCCGCAACGGGAGAGGCCACGGCAGAGGGAGGCCCGCATACCACAAAAAAAAAAAAAAAAAACAAGTAGTTGAAATATCAGCAATCAGTATCAACTGGAACATAGTCCATACATTTAAAAACTCTTCTAGCAAAATAAAGTAAGACTAATATAGCTATTTTAGATGAACAGCACTTAAAATACAAATAAATTGTACATGTTGCCGTTTCTGTGACTAGTGAATGAAAACTTTCATATCTTCATTACTAGTTAACTTTAAATTGATTCCTTTAACCTTTTCACTTAACAGATATTCACACAGAACAAAACTCTGCAAATTTTAACAAGAGAATGTTTATTTGTCTCCATTCTTTAATTTTTAGTCTTTTGATTTTTTTTTTGTTTGTTTTGTTTTGTTTTGCGGTACGCGGGCCTCTCACTGTTGTGGCCTCTCCCGTTGCAGAGCACAGGCTCCGGACGCGCAGGCTCAGCGGCCATGGCCATGGCTCACGGGCCCAGCCGCTCCGCGGCATGTGGGATCTTCCCAGACCGGGGCATGAACCCGTGTCCCCTGCATCGGCAGGCGGATTCTCAACCACTGCGCCACCAGGGAAGCCGTAGTCTTTTGATTTTAAAGTAACTTGACAAAGTAGTTTTCAATTTTCCCTTTGTGCTCTCAAGTGTTCCCATGATTACATGACCTGTTTTAGAAATAGAATCATCATTTTTGTTTGCTTTGAAAGCACCTTGTGAAGTAGATAAAAAAGTAAGTCTTCATTTCCCAGATTTTCCCAAAGCCACATAGCAAACAGCAGCAAAAGTGGAATAAATATCTTCCCCTCAAATTGACTTTTAGTACTTATATTGATGAGATAACATGATTTCTCATCTAATCTGATATGCCTGCAAAGAAGAATTCAGCAATAAAAACGGAGCCTAACAGTCTCAACATACTGTTTATTTCCACAGTCTTGTTCTAGTAATGGGTCTGGAGTGGGAAGAAATAAATTCAATGAAGGAAAAGAAACAATGAGAATCAGGAAATAATAATCTTCATCTCAGGAAGATCATATAGAGTACAAAATAAAATTACCTATTGAAGGAAATGAAGAAAATAGGAAGACACTGTTAGGAGCATTGGATGGAGTCAGGAAGGTTGTAGTTCTTTTCTTACCAATAACTACCTGTGATCTTGGGTAAGTCATTTGACCTCTCTTTTAATTTCCATCCTCTCATATGTATTAAAAAGGGGGAGGGATGAACTAAAAGATACCTTAAAATTCAATATAAATTAACCAAAAAATAAATTCAGAACGTATTTTCTTACATTTTTGATTGGGTGATGAAATTTCCGTGAAATGACCTAACCACATGAAAGGTAAACACTACAATAAAAAACAATCGCTAAGGCTGCCACACAGGTTCTATGCTACAGTAATTATCTAAAAGTAGCCAGGTATTTTGTAAAACATGGTAATTGCTACATTTGGATTCTAAAACAGTTCAGCCACATTAAACATTTAAATAAGAAAATAGCTAATTTGTTATTTGAATAATTTCTAGCTATTTGAACAAAACCACAAGTAGACACTGAACAGAGCTCTAAACAAAAAAATTGTTTCCCTTTATTTCTTTTCCTTCAGGAAAAAGAGACTGTAGGACTTACTCATAAATTGTTCCGGGTTGACAACTCCAGTCTCTGTCAGCTGACCTAGTACCTTAAAAAAACCTAGTTTTGAAAAACAGATTTCAAGTCATGAGAACAGCAAATGAAATACATATCAAAAGAAGTAATGTGTCAAGCTGGTGGGCAATTATTTTTTCAAAACTTTATGTAATGAATTATTTTAAAAGATTAAACTGAAACCCATTATTCTTTTATTATCACTAGGTAAAACAAATACTAATATGTTTTACCAATGTTTTTGCCTGCATAACATTTTTGGAATAGTGCTGACCTTAATACTCAATATTTACAGAACCAGCATGTACAGTTTTCAATGTAACTTGCATTACATTCAACGCGAGGGATGCGGAATTTTCCCAACTATGTGCTTTGGTTTTACTTAAAAATGCAAGATTCTCATTATGACCAAATATGATACTATTTGTAAAATAAAATATAAATAACATTGTTGAGACTACAGTTTTTAAAGATTCCTGATTAATTTCATTAATGTTACATTAAATTAATGTGAATAGCATAGAATGTTGAGAATCTTAACTTCTATACACCCAATAATTAATTTGACCAAAATATAATAGTTTCTTAAGATTTCCTACCAAGAAGAAAACTGTAAAAAGTTGATTTTTGATTACTGAAATTTAAGGAAATCATTTTGGAGAATTTAGATGTTAAAAAAAGGAATACGTGTAGACAAAACCTTTTGCAACTTATCCAAGGCAAATTATCTTTATCCTCATTCCCCATCCAGCTTCTTAGAGAAGATTCTTCCTTATGTGTCATTATACAAGATAATTTCCCCTTTTTGGCTGCTTAATTAGGAAGGAACACTGTTGTACTTAAGTCATTTGAAATACTGTAATACAGTACTGTAATACAGTAACATCTGGTCTATACACATTGGAATTGAGTTCTCAGTCACTTTAAAATTTAAGCACAAAAAATAATATAAAAGTCCAATAGTATTTTTTAAAATTATAGGCATCATCATCATGTTTGTGGAGAACACAGAATGCTAACTATAAGTCTAACCAGAATTTGTAAACTAAGTCCATACCTCTATTTAAGTCAGCAGTACAAAGAGGCCTCAAAACCAAACCTTCTCCAGGATGTGTTGGGGAAATGGCTGGAGAAAATGTAGCTGTATTCTGACTCCAATCCACTTCTTTGAGTAGACTTGGGTCAAACATAGGCGTTTCATCAGGTTTCATCTTTGCAGTAAGGTCTAAAATAAAATTTTAAATGTTAAGGCATTTTGTTTAATAGAAAGTTGTTGAGTGTCAAGAATGTCAATTTCTTAATAAAAATTAATGCAATTAGAAAAATTCTTTAACAGGTATGCAAGATATTTTATTTTAGCCTATCCTGACTCTAACATCAAATGCCACAGCTAGAGAACTCACAGATTCTATCAGACAGTAAACAAGTGACTAAATTTAGACGTTTTACACTTGAAAACTCCCTTTTCTAATAGGACTCTTAAAGCATTTTTTCCTCTGGGTCAGTGCTACTAGTGTAGCACTGTGAATAGCTGACTTTTCAGGAGCTTGCTCTTTTTTATTTTTATTTTTTTTTATATTATTGAATTTTATTATTGGGCTAAGGAGTAACTCATCAGTCTTACCTCACTAAAGAAGACTTACTGGGCATGTAACTTTTTTAAAAATTATGAACCATGAACAGAAAATTCTCTGCGTTCACTGGAATATTTGGTCTCAGCTATGATAGATTCACACCAAGACTATCGGATTTTGTTTTCACAGCAGTCTTTCTAAAAATCTGTTTCTCAGCTGCATCTAAGCAGCTTAAGAATAGCCAGTGTCACAAAAACAGAAATATAGATCAATGGAACAGGATAGAAAGCCCAGAGATAAACCCACGCACATATGGTCACCTTATCTTTGATAAAGGAGGCAAGAATATACAATGCAGAAAAGACAGCCTCTTCAGTAAGTGGTGCTGGGAAAACTGGACAGCTACATGTAAAAGAATGAAATTAGAACACTCCCTA
>NC_041224.1:134943000-135004051 GCF_002837175.3 Physeter macrocephalus
CCTAGGGGCAAGGTGGGAATAAAGACGCAGACCTACTAGAGAATGGACTTGAGGATACGGGGAGGGGGAAGGGTAAGCTGGGACAAAGTGAGAGAGTGACATGGACATATATACACTACCAAATGTAAAAGAGATAGCTAGTGGGAAGCAGGTGCATAGCACAGGGAGATCAGCTCGGTGTTTTGTGACCACCTAGAGGGGTGGGATAGGGAGGGTGGGAGGGAGAGAGCCGCAAGAGGGAGGAGATATGCAGATATATGTATATATATAACTGATTCACTTTGTTATAAAGCAGAAACTAACACACCATTGTAAAGCAATTATACTCCAATAAAGATGTTAAAAAAAAAGCCAGTGTTTTTCATGCTATTGAAAAATGATCAATTACGGTATTTTCCTCTCTTTTGAACATTCAGAAATGGTCAGGTTCTTATTAGGTGTGTTCTAATAAAACAGACTAAATAAGATATAATGATAGAAAGAATGAAAAACATATGAAGCACAAAAATGGCTGCGGGGGAAGGCGGTGTTTCCCTGGTGGCGCAGTGGTTAAGAATCTGCCTGCCAATGCTGGGGACACAGGTTCAAGCCCTGGTCCGGGAAGATTCCACATGCCACGAAGCAACTAAGCCCATGTGCCACAACTACTGAGCCTGCATTCTAGAGTACGTGAGCCACACCTACTGAAGCCCGTGCGCCTAGAGCCCGTGCTCTGCGGCAAGAGAAGCCACTGCAATGAGAAGCCTGCACACCACAACGAAGAATAGCCCCCGCTCACCGCAACTAGAGAAAGCTCGCGCGCAGCAACGAAGACCCAACGCAGCCAAAAAAAGAAAAAAAAGGCACACTTCTGTGGAACAGAGCTGCTGGAGGAAAGTCTGCCTAACAATTATTAGGAGATTGTAAGGCAACCCTGAACTTTGATTTGTAAGCCCATGCCCAGCTAAAGAAACCACAGTTGACCCTTGAACAACATGGGTTTTGGGTGCCAATCCTCCACACAGTCAAAAATGTGCAGTCGAAAAATCATGTACAACTTATAGTCGGCCCTCTGCATCTGCAGTTTCATATCCGTGGATTTAACCAACCTTGGAATGTGTAGTACTGTAATATTTACTGTTGAAAAAAATCCATATATAAGTGGATCCTTGCAATTCAAACCTGTGTTAAGAGTCAACTGTATTCTATGTGATACCTGCCTCTACTTCTTTGAAACAAAGAATTTAAAGATATATATTCATAACATACTACCATAAAACAAGAAAGCAATACCAGAAAAATTAAAGTCCACTTAAAAACAGAACAATTTCCCCAATAACGCAACTTCCAGATGTTCCTCATTTCATAAGTCACAATATGCTTAAGGGCAACTATTCTTAACTTTTCCTTAAAGGTCGACTAAACTGTATAACCCTATGTAACTATTATATATAGGTAATATATATATAGTATATATATACTCTGCTGCAGTATAGCAGAGGCTTTGGGAAGGTATTGTGATGTAATAATAGAAGTTAACATTTGTTCAGCACTTAGGTGCCAGCATTGTTCAAAGAACTTTACACATTACTAATTCACTTACTATAACAATCCTACAGGGTAGGGATGATTATATCTCCATTTCAACAGATGAGTAAATGCAGGTGTAGACAAGTTAAGTAACTTGCCCAAGGTCACAGAATTAGCAAAGCTGAAATTGAAGCCTAGTCAATGGAAAGAGCATGAGCTCTGGAGTCAGACCTGGTGTTCAAACGTCAACTGTGTGATGATGGCTAAGGAAGTTAAACTGAGAATGTTTCCTCATTTGTAAAATGGAGATGAAATTGTTGGAAGAAATGAATTACTGTATACAAGTACCTAACAGTGCCTGGCACAGGGCAAGTGTTCAACAAGATACATTGATACTTCAGTTAGCAACTAATTTAAAATTTATTTTTATACATTCTTGTTAACTTTGTTCACCTTTAATTCGTGAGTCAGGCACTGTGCTGGGTACAGGAGCTACAAAAAGATTATCCATTATGTTTATGTTAAACTGAAAGTTAGCATTCTTGGAAAGGAAAGAAAGAACTTTAAAAATAATAGTTACTATGTAGAATACTGAGAGGTTTGTTTTCTTTCCCTCAAAAAGGACTCAGAGGGGGCTTGCCTGGTGGCGCTAGTGGTTGAGAATCTGCCTGCCGATGCAGGGGATACGGGTTTGTGCCCGGGTCCGGGAAGATCCCACATGCCGCGGAGCGGCTGGGCCCGTGAGCCATGGCCGCTGAGCCTGCGCGTCCGGAGCCTGTGCTCCGCAACGGGAGAGGCCACAACAGTGAGAGGCCCTCGTAACGCCAAAAAAAAAAAAAAAAAAAAGGACTCAGATCATGTTATGCTGTAAAAACTATGCCTGGATCTAAGAATAGTAAGGAAAGGAAATTGTGATGATTAAAACAATCATTCATAAAATTTAACAAGCTTATGGTCCACTTGAAACAGATTTTTTTGTAGATTAATTTTAGTGCATGCACTTTAGTATTTGTCCCTGATAATTGGACCCCTGAGGCTTTTGGGTGTACTCTAATCTAAAAGATGGATAACAACATTGTTTTTCAGGTATACAGATAAACAGGCTAAATATTTATCAATAAAGTAAAATGTGTACATTAAATGCAGAAGTCAGAAAGTATTACAAATTTAAGTTCTTCAAGACAACATACCATTTAAACATTTTGATGTTCATGCTATTTAACATACAGTTGTAAGCATGAAGTTTAAAGAAAGCTCAAAAGGAAATGTGGATGGACATTAAGATAATTTAAAGTTAACTAGATTTCTTCTTCCTATAAAGTTGCCTGAGTTTACAATGAAATGTGCCTAGAAAACTCGCAAAATAGGGTTAATAATTTCTGAGAGAGAGGGGAGAGGTACACAGGAGAAGAATTAGGATTATGAAGCCTTTAAAGAATTTTAAACAGTAAATACTAATATTTTCCTATGCTTTTCTTTAATCGATGGTCTTATTCCATGAATGATACTGGCTAATATTTATTGAGTACTTTATATACAAATGAAAATACAATGAAAGATGGATCAGACCAGAAAGCAGGCACAGTAACTAGCTCAAGATAACAGAGCAAATAAGGAACAGTGAGGATTCACAACCAGGTACCAGGGCCAGCTTCAAGGACACAGGGCCCCGCACTTAATTCTCTGCTGCCACTGTCGAAATTCTTAATAATTTTTAAACAAAGAGCAAAGTGCCCCAGGTACCACAATATAGAAAATTTCAGTAAACAGAACCGCACAGTTGTTTGAAGCTGAATTTCACCATTATCATTGGGGTCTTATTTTGTTTTGTTTGGTTTTGGTTTTTTTTTTTTTTTTTTAGGGTTTTTTGGCCACGCTGCTTGTGGGATCTTAGTTCCCCAACCAGGGATCGAACCTGGGCCTACAGCAGTGAAAGTGCCGAGTCTTAACCACTGGACCGCCAGGGAATTCCCTCACTGGGGTCTTATTTTGAAGATTTTAGATTAATTTTAAAAAGTAAACCCTAACCCTTCTTAAGTATTTCTCGAGTACCTTTTCTGTTTAACTACTAAGTTAACAAGCATTTAAAGGCCCATATATGCCTAACCTTAGCCCAATAAATGCCCAGTGAATGAATAACGAATGGTATAAGACTTATCTGGAGATCACATTTCAGAAAATCTAGAAGAAAAAAAGATTACCAAACTGCTGCAAGTGATATCACCAAAACCATACACCAAATTCATTTTTACTAAGATCACATCGGGTTTTCAGTCGGTTGACTATTCTTTGGACAGTTTCAACAGGTTTCTCAGCATCTATAGTGCACTAGAATACACATGGGGAGGAGCTGCTGCTAGAATCAAGCAACTGAGAGCAACAAGTAATAAGATACTGGGAATGAAGATTTCAAAAGTTGATATAAAAATTTAAAAAACAATCTAAGGTCAAATCTAAATGGACTTTATATATCTCAAGAGCTTTCGGGGCATTACTGTATGACTTCAGTACATGGTTAAAGCAGGAAGGGGGCCCGTGTGCTGTTTGAGACTTTGGGGTTTGTCTACATACATTTTATAACTATTTCAATAGTAATTTGAATTGTGAATCTAAAGAACACTTCATTCGGTGATGATTTTAATAGGCCTAGCTATATTTATTAAATTATGCAATTACACTTGTTGAGAATTTTTAAATTTCCTGATAGTTTATTTGATCCCTGTGATTTAGGCATTATTACCGGTCTACCCATGAGCAAGCTGGAGCACATGGAGCTTTCAGTACTTGACCCCAAGGTAACACAGCCAATGAGTGAATTGGGACTAAATCCTCCGATGTTGTTCTCGCGTCTTGAGCTCTACAGTACCATACTCAATAGAAGCTAATATTTACATCATTGTGCCAGACAGGGAGGTGTCTCCCCTATTCTAAAAAATGTCAGTGAATCCTGCCTGCCTAATGAAACGGACCTAAATGATTTCTTGAGATCCATTCTAGGATTTATTCACGAGTGTACATCCTAACAAAACTATAGTCGCCCTTAAATTTTTTATGAAATTTTAAGAGTTCGATTTACATAAACAGCTCCTATAAGAGAAATCACAGTACTCAGTGTTGCTAGGGGTAGAAGCCCCCGGAAGAGACAAAGGATGTCCGTCTTTCCTGCGGTGAAAACCCCGATTTAGTCAGTGCAGGTGATCTTCGGAGCAGAATCATGTCCTCAAGTGGCTCCTGACCGCCGTGGGGTGCTACTCGGAAAGGAACGGTGGAAAACAGGGCCAGAGGCGTTCGTGCCCATTTCAAAACCGATGGCGGCAGAGGCTGTGAACAACTGTCTCAATCCCCACGCTAAAGCCTGACGAACGAAGAATTAGTTTCGACCCCAGTTTCTACCTGCCAGGGCCACCTCCTGCACGGCTGGACCACTGGCCATCATCCCTAACCTCTGCTCCACTCGTGTGTCCACTCAACTTGCTCCAAACTGCCCTCTACGCCCTCATACGCACCCAGCTGGCGAAGATAAATGCCCGGCTCCCCGAACGGAACCTTCCCCCGCCCTGGACCGGGCCTAGCTCGCCTCGCCCGGGGGTAGCAGTCACACCTGTTTGATAAACCTGAAGGGCAGGCCCAAGTCGGCACCCAGAGCATCCGGCCGGGCCCCGCTCTCTCTCCCTGACTCCCGGTCCCCCTCACCCGTAGAGACCTGCAGTCGGCGCTCCTCTCCAGGCCCGTCGGATTCTCACCCACCCGGGTACACAGCACTAGATCCACATCCGGCTTCAGCGGCAGCCCCACCTCCTCCACCTCCAGCGCTAGGCTCCCGCAAGGCCGCCGCTCCGCGAGCCGCCGCCAGGACGTGGCAGCACCGACACCTCCAGCCCGCCCCTGCCCGCTTACGCAGGGCCGCTCGCAGGCTGAGGAAGCAACTGCGGGCGGAGGCGGGGTCGAGAGCCTGGGGGCCGGGCGGGGGCGGGGCCTGCGGCCGACGTCAGCACGTGAGGCGGCGGCGGAGACGTCTCGGGGACTCCACCAGGCAGGCGTGCAGGCAGCGAATCCTGGTTCGGTGCGGCACCTGCTCCTCGCTCCCTAAGGCTTCCCTCACGGCCTCAGCGTCTCGGTTTAACTGGACATAATTTTGCCTCGGAGTCAGCTAAGCACTGTAAGTGGTGACTAGTGTGTGCATCTTTGGTTCTCAGAGATCAGAGTCTTGGCCTCTTCCCTCTTCCTTTGCCCCTCGTTGCACCTTCCCTTCGTAGTCAGTTCATTCACTGATTAGGACTTCGGCTACTCGCTGGAGGCTCGACGCTCCTCATCCCCACTTTTCTGAGTCACACATCCTGCCTCTATGAGGTGGGACCCCTGCATTCTACTGCGAGACTACGTTTTATTTCTCGCTCAGATCCTTTTTGGATGAACCCGGGGGTTAGAACAGTGATTCTCAGCTGCGGCGATTTTGCCTCCCAGGAGGCAGTTGGCAATGTGTGGTCATTTTCAACCTCAAGTCTGGGAGAGAGGTGTTACTGGCATCTCTCCAGATGTTAGAGGGTAGAGATCAGGCACGCTGCGACATGTTTTACAATACAAAGGACAGCTCCCCACAACAAAGAATTACCTGGCCTGAAATGTCAGTATTGCTGAAGTTGAGAAACCCTGGGTTAGGAGAAGAAAACTGACTTTTCTCTGAACTCCCACTTACAAAGCGTCTTACCTAGCTAGCACGTGCCCTCATTTTACAGATTGGGAAAGAGTTTCAGAGATGTTAAGTAATTTGCCGAAGTTACGTAGCTAGTAGCTCCCATTCCTTGCCTTGTACCATAAATTTCAACTTATTGAAATTGTTCTTAATACGGTTCAAAGAATTAACACCATATATAGTCCACCAGAAATAATATTTTCTGCTTATTTGTGAGACTTAAATTTCAGATAACTCTTTTGCTGATTGATGTATTCTCATAACTTCAGATATCTCTGTATCTATCCTTGTTTTTACCCTTAAGCATATAAAAGAATTAAGACATAAACAAAAATAAACACCACTAATCTTAAGAAACATATAGCCTTGTTTTCTTTCAGACTTCTGGCCCTATGTTTACAATGAGCTCCTCCTGAGCAAAAGAACCCTGTAAATTTTATCATTTATCAGAGTGAAACAATTAATTATAAAATGTATCAGAGACCACAGGAGTTCTAAGAGGTACCCCAAAAGATCTGCATTTGAGACATACTACTCCTTACCCTCATTGTGCCGTAGGAACCCAATTCCTCTTCAACAAAGTCACTCTGACCAGTGACCCTCTTTCTTTGACTGTTGCAATGAGCAGCCCAAGGTAGCCAGGTGACAACGTCAACTTCTAGTTTAATAGAACCGTTGGTATGTCCTCTGGTGATTTTTATTTATTTTATGGATTCTTTTTTTTAATAGAGATATAATTGGCATATAACATTATATTAGGTTTAGGTGTACAACATAATGATTTGATATATGTATATATTGGGAAATGATCACCACAATCAGTGTAGTTAACATCTATCACCACACATAGTTACAGATTTTTTTCTTGTGATGAGAACTTTTAGGATTTATTCTCTTAGCAACTTTCAGATATATAATACAGTATTGTTAACTATAGTCACCATATATCACATTATATCCCTGGGCCTTATTTATCTTATAAGTGGAAGTTTGTATGTTTTGACCACCTTCCTCTCATTTCACCCCCCATCCCCCTACTCTGGCAACCACCAGTTTGTTCTCTGTATGTATGAATTAGTCTTTTGTTTGTTTAGAGTCTACATATAAATGAAATTATATAGTATTTGTCTTTCTCTGTCTGACTTTTTTCACTTAGCATAATGCTTTCAGGGTCCATCCATGTTTTCACAAATGGCAAGATTTTCTTCTTTTTTATTGCTGAGTAATATTCCACCATGTGTGTGCATGCCTAAACTTCTTTATCTACTCACCTCACCTGTCAGTGGATGCACAGGTTGTTTCCATGTCTTGGCTATTGTCAGTAATGCTGCTATGAACATGAGGGTGCATATATCTTTTGATGTATAAGATAGAGATGTTGTTTCCTTTGGCTAAATACCCACAGTGGGATTGCTGGATCATATGGTAGTTCTATTTTTAATTTTTTGAGGAACCTCCATACTGTTTTCCATAGTGGCTGCACCAATTTACATTCTCACCAGTAGAACACAAGGGTTCCCCTTTCTCCAAACCCTTGCCAATGCTTGTTATCTGTCTTTTCGATGATGCCATTCTAACAGCTGTGAGGTGATATCTCGTTATGGTTTTGATTTGCATTTTCCTGATTAGTGACAATTGAGCACCTTTTCATACACCTGTTGGCCTTACATATGTCTACACTGGAAGCTGTCTATTCAGCTCCTCTGCCCAGTTTTTAATCAAATTGGGGTTTTGTTTTTTGGGGGGTTTTTTGTTTGTTTTGTTTTGGAGGGATTGCTGTTGAGTTGTATGAGTTCTTTATATATTTTGGATATTAACCTCTTGTCAGATATATAGTTTTCAAATGTTTTCTGCCATTTGGTACGTTGCCTTTTCATTTTGTTTATGGTTTCCTTTGCTGTACAGAAGCTTCTTAGTTTGATGTAGTCCCGCTTGTTTATTTTTGCTTTTGGTATCAAATCTAAAAAATCACTGCCAAGGCTGATGTCAGGGAGCTTACTCCCATGTTTTCATCTAGGAGTTTTATGGTTTCAGGTCTTATGTTTGAGTATTTAATCCAGTTTGAGTTGATATTTGTGTAGGATGTAAGATAGGGGTCCAGTTTCGTTCTTTTGCATGTAGTTGTCGCTTTTTCTAACACTGTTTATTGAGGAGACTATCCTTTACCCATTGCATATTCTTGTTTGTTTGTTGTAAATTAATTTATCATACATGTATGGGTTTATTTCTGGGTTCTTTGCTTTGCTCCATTGATCTATGTGTCTGTTTTCAATGCCAATACCGTATTGTTTTTAAAATAAATTTATTTATTTATTTATTTGTGGTTGCATTGGGTCTTCATTGCTGCATGTGGGCTTTCTCTAGTTGCAGTGAGTGGGGGCTACTCTTCGTTGTGGTGCGTGGGCTTCTCATTGCGGTGGCTTCTCGTTGCGGAGCACAGGCTCTAGGCATGCGGGCTTCAGTAGTTGCAGCATGCGGGCTCAGTAGTTGTGGCACATGGGCCCTAGAGCATGTGCGCTTCAGTAGTTGTGGCACGCAGGCTCAGTAGTTGTGGCTCGTGGGCTCTAGAGCACAGGCTCAGTAGTTGTGGCACATGGGCTTAGTCGCTCCACAGCATATGGGATCTTCCCAGACCAGGGGTCAAACCCCTGTCTCCTGAGTTGGCAGGCAGATTCCTAACCACTGTGCCACCAGGGAAGTCACTACCATATTGTTTTGATGCTACTGCTTTGTAATATATTTTGAAATCAGGAAGTGTGATGCCTGAAACTTTGTTCTTCTTTCTCAGGATTGCTTTGACTATTCGGGGTCAGATTTTAGAATTATTTGTTCTGTGTCTGTGAAAAATGCCATTGGAATTTTGATAGGGATTGCATTTAATCTGTAGATTGCTTTGGTTAGTATGAACATTTTAACAATATTAATTCTTCTGACCCATGAACACAGAATATCTTTCCATTTATTTGTGACTTCTTCAGTTTCTTTCATCAGTGTCTTGTAGTATTCAGTGTACAGGTCTTTCACATCCTTGGATATATATATATATATTTGTAGGCATTTTGTTCTTTTGATGCAATTGTAAATAAGACTGTTTTTTAAATTTCTCTTTCTGGTAGTTTGTTGTTAGTGTAGAAAAACACAGCTGATTCTTGTACATTGATTTTGTATCGTGAACTTTACTGAATTTATTGGTTCGAACAGTTTTTTTGGTGAAGTCTTTAAACTTTAGGGTTTCCTGTGTATAATACCATGTCATTTGAAAATAAAGACAGTTTTACTCTTCCTTTCTGATTTGGATGCCCTTTATTTTTCTTGCCTAATTGCTCTGGTTAGGACTACCAGGACTATGTTAAATAAAAATGGCAAGAGTGGGCATCCTTGTCTTGTTTCTAATCTTAGAGGAAAAGCTTTCAGTTTTTCACCATTGAGAATGATGTTTGCTGTGGGCTTGTCATATATGGCCTTTCTTATGTTGAGGTATGTTCCCTCTATACCCACTTTGTTGAGCGTTTTTATCAAGAATGGATGTTGAATTTTGTCACATGCTTTTTCTGCATCTTAGATGATCATATGATTCTTATCCTTAATTTTGTTAATGTTGTGTATCAAATTGATTGACTTGTAGATTTTGAACCATTCTTCCATCCCTGGAATAAATCCCACTGAATCATGGTGTATGATCCTTTTAATGTATTGTTGAATTCAGTTTGTTAATATTGTGTTGAGGATTTTTGTGTCTATGTTTATCAAGGATGTTGGCCTATAATTTTCTTTTTTTGTGGTGCCCTTTGTCTGGTTTTGGTATCATGGTAATACTGGCCTTGTAAAATTTGTTTGGAAGCATTCCATCTTCTTCAGTTTTTTGGAAGCATTTGAGAAGTATAGGTATTAAATTGTTAAATTTGGAAAAATTCACCAGTGAAGCCATCTTGGTGCTGGACTTTCATTGTTGGGAGGTTTTTGATTACTGATTCAATCTCCTTACTAGTCATTGGTCTAGTCAGGTTTTCTGTTTCTTCATGATTCAATCTTGATAGATTGTATGTTTCTAGGAATTTGTCCATTTCTTCTAGGTTGTCCAATTTGTTGGCATATAATTGTTAATCATATTCTCCTATAAACCTTTGTATTTCTGTGGTATCAATTATAATTTCTTCTCTTTCATTTCTGACCTTATTTGAGCCCTCTCCCCTTTTTTACTTGGTTAGTCTAGCTGAAGCTGTTGATTTAGTTTATCCTCTCAAAGAACCAGCTTAGTTTCATCAATCTTTTCTGTTGTCTTTTTTTTGTGGTACACGGGCCTCTCACTGTTGTGGCCTCTCCCGTTGCAGAGCACAGGCTCCGGACGCGCAGGCTCAGTGGCCATGGCTCACCAGGGCTGGCCAGGGCCCAGCCGCTCCGCAGCATGTAGGATCCTCCCGGACCAGTGCACAAACCCGTGTCCCCTGCATTGGCAGGCGGACTCTCAACCACTGCACCACCAGGGAAGCCCTCTGTTGTCTTTTTAGTCTCTATTTCATTCATTTCCACTCTGATGTTTATTATTTCCTTCCTTCTACTAACTAAGGGCTTGGTTTGTTCTTCTTTTTGTAGTTCCTTAAGATGTAAAGTTAGGTTGTTTGAGATCATTCTTGTTTCTTGATGTAGGCATTTATCACTATGAACTTCCCTCTTAGAACTGCTTTTGCTATAGCCCATAAGTTTTTGTGTGTTGTATATCCATTTTCATTTGTCTCAAGAAATTTTTTGAGTTCTCTTTTTATTTTTTCTTTGGCACATTGATTGTTTGGTAGCATGTTGTTTAATCTGCATGTCTTTGTGGATTTTCCAGTTTTCTTCTTGTAATTGATTACTAGTTTCATACCATGGTTGAGAAAAATGCTCGGTATGATTTCAGTCTTCTTAGATCTATTGAGACTTGTTTTGTGACCTAACATATGATCTATCCTGGAGAATGTTTTAGGTGTGCTTGAGAAAAATGTGTATTCTGCTACTTTTGGATGGAATGTTCTATAAATGTGTGTTAAGTTCATCTGGTCTAATGTGTTGTTGAAGTCCAGTGTTTCCTTATTGATTTTCTGTCTAGTTGATCTATCCATTGATGAAAGTGAGTATTGAAGTGCCCTACTATTATTGTATTGCTATCTGTTTCTCCCTTTAAGTCTATTAATATTTGCTTTATATATTAAGGTGTTCCTATGTTGGGTACATGTAAATCTACAAATGCTGTATCCTCTTGTTGGATTGACCCCTTTATCATTATATAAAGACCTTCTTCATCTCCTATTACAGGTTTGTATTTAAGTCTGTTTTGTCTGATGTAAGTATACCTACCACAGCTTTCTCTTGGTTTCTGTTTGCATAGACTATTTTTTCCCATATCTTCACTTTCTGTCTGTGTGTGTCCTTAAAGCTGATGTGAGTCTCTTGTAGGCAGCATATATTTGGGTCTTATTTTTCGTTGTTGTTGTTTTTAATCCATCAGCCATTCTATATCTTTCAATTGGAGAATTTTCTGAAGTCCATTTACATATAAAGTAATTATCAATAGGTATGAACTTATTACCATTTTGTTGATTGTTTTCTGGATGTTTTGTAATTCCTTTGTTCCTTTCTTCTTCTCTTGCTCTCTTCTGTGTGATTGGATGATTTTCTGTAGTGGTAACCTTAAATGTCTTTATCTTTTGGGTATCTACTATAGGTTTTTATTTTGTGATTATCATGAGGCGTACATGAAATATCTTTTAAGTCTATTTTAAGTTGATAATAACTTAAGTTTGAATACATTGTAAAGCTCTACATTTTTACCCCCCACCCACATTTTATATTTTTGATTTCATAATTTACATCTTTTTATCTTGTGTACACATTAACAAATTATAGTAGCTGTAGTTATTTTCTAGGTTTATAAGTGATTAACCTACCACCATTACAACATTAGATTATTCTGAATTTAACTGCATTTCATTAAGGTCTTTTTCTGGGAGTTTATCCTGTTCCTTCGTTTGGAACGTATTTCTCTGTGTCTTCCATTTTCTTTGACTCTCTATGTTGGCTCTAATGCCACCTCTCTCAGTCTTGAAGGAGTGGTCTAGGAGATGCAGCTTGTCATTCAGCCCTGCCCTAGCTCATGCTTTTCTCTTAAACCTTTGTGGTTATCCAGGCAGCCTTCCGTGTTCTTATAGGCTCCCGGCAGCTGAGGATGTGCCAAGCCCTGTCGGCGTCCCAAAGGGAAGGATCTCAGTCAGCACCTGGACGCAGACTGAATGGAAGCCAGACCCTGAGGCAGCACCTTTTAAAGGTGTAACTATACCTCCTCGGGGAAGGTCTAGGAGATGTATCTGTCTGCGCCCTCTGCGCTGAGCCCTGGGGGGGATATCCCGTTTAAAACTGTTTCTTTATTTGCTATCATCCCATTGAACCCATGAACACAAGGCCCGCTGGTCACCAGTGCCAGGCTAGCAGGAGGTGTGTCCTGTCTGCGGCAGTCCCACACCCCCGGGTGGCAGAAGTGTGCATAAGCTCCTTTCTCAGAGGCACCAGCAGTCTGGAGCGGGGCAGAGAGAGAGCATGAAGGTGGCCCCCATGGGCCTCCCTGGTCTCTGGAGAGGAGTGCAGCCAGCCCCTCAGGCCGCAATTATTAACAAGCTGATAGTCCTCTCTCCTGGAGAGACTGGGCATTTCGGCCTGCTGCCTCTGTACTGGGCCCAGGTGGGCTAACTGGTGAAGAAGTATTGATCTATTTGTTACAGTCCTATGGTACCCTTGAACAGAAGCCTCAGTGGCCACCAGAGCCAGGAGATCAAGTGGCATCTTCTGGGTAGCAGCCACTAAAATCGGGGCATCAGCAATGTACGCGAGCTCCTTTCTGGGAGATACCGGTGACCTGGAGCGAGGCAGAGAGGGAGAGTGGAAAGATGCACCCACCAGCCTCTGTGGTTTCTGGAGAGCGTTACAGTCGCCCCCTAGAAGTGTTTTAAATTAGAAGCCTGTCCCTCAGGCTTTTAAGGTAAGCGACTAGCCTCTTTCATGGAAAGACTGGGTGCATTTCAGTCTGCTGCCTCTGCACTGCGCCCTGGAGGATTAGCCACCGAGAATCCACGCACTCTAAGAACTGTCTATTCGATTAGTTCACTATAGCCTTGTGGGTCTCATGAATGCAAGCCCTGTTGGCTTTCAGAGCTAGATGTTTTGGGGTCCATTTCTGAGGTGGAAGTCTTAAAAGTTGTAGCACCAGCTGTGGGGTCCAAACCGTTCGCTCCTCAGGGAGAAGCCGAGAGTTATGAGTTCTCTCCCGGTTTTATGTCACTGCACGGGGGTGAGGTTTATGGTGAGATGGCGTCTCACCTACCCATTTTGATGTGGGTTTTTTGGTTCCTCTAATGTGTAAGAGCTGTTAGCTAGTTTCTGGATATCTTTCGAAGGAAATTGTTCTGTGTGTAGGTATAGATTCAGTGTGTCTGTGAGAGGTGAGTTCAGGATTCTCCTGTGTTGCCATTTTGAACCAGAAAAACATTTTACAGATTCTTACAAGAAATGCTGCATTGCCAACATTCTTCATGGAATAGGTATTGATATTATGTGGGAAAACATGAATATCAGTGATTGAATTGAGAAATGATTCAGGAATGTTGGACTCAATGAGAAGTTTTAAAACTACCTTAACCAATTTATTCCATTCATATTTTTCTCTCAGTGTGTGCGCAAGAACTAGATATTACAACCTGTGTCTAGTTAAATATAAAGGGCTCTTTTACTAAGTAGTAATATTCAAGTGATAGGAAAGTATGTGTTACAGTTTTTAATTGGCCATATTTTTCTTTCTTGGTGGTATATAATAAATTAACAGTGCATCTTACAATAGGTGTATCCTAAGATTTAATGAAATGTGGTTCATATCTTAAAATAATAATTCTCTAAAAATGATCATAAATTGTTTCATTTGATCCTCATATGAATACTGTGAGATAAGACAAATGAAACTCAGGTAATTTTGATTTTCTTATAGGTGAGGTGGTGTTTTATTTTATACTTTTGAACCTAACCTAAAAAAACAGTTCAGTGATTTGTTTTCTGTAACATTCAACCACAAATTTAAAGCATTTTTACTGTTGAGTAGATCATGATCCATAATGACACCTTTTTGAAACTGGGATATTATAAATGAAAGATGAAAGATGGGAGTTAAGCATAGGTGTTTTATGTGTGGAGTCAGGGAATACTCAGATAAGACAGAAATTCCTGGAGAGGAAGCAAAAGATCAAGCCTGGGAGAAATGTGGTGATACGAAAGTATCTCAAATCTGGTTAAAGTGCTTTTATGGCATTTATTATCATATTATAGATTTCTGCCTTGTTCTTGAATCCTTCAAAGGTGGCTCATTTTCTCCTAATACTGTGCCTTCAGATTATATAGCTGTCAGTAGCTACCGCCTGGTTGGTAGTCAGGTTCTTCTTTCCATGCAAAAGAAACCAATTCTGGAGGAGTTGTTAGTTTACAGAATTGGTGCGAAGGCTGGCGAGAACCAGACTCAGACAATGATAGAGGCCAAGAGAGTCCAGGTACCCAAGAACCGGTTAGCTGACCAGTCTGGGAGGACCAGTATTTTGGCCTTTCAGTTTCCTCCTGTCAAAAGTCATATGTTGTTCAATTCCCCAAATGGGGATTCAGAGCCTGGGCAGCCAGCAAAACTACACATATACTGGATTATTGTATATTATGCCATATATGTTTTGTTTAAATATGGCTGAATAGAACATTTAAAATACACACTTAATAAAGCCATGTTTAACTATAAGGAATT
This sequence comes from Physeter macrocephalus, assembly GCF_002837175.3. Lineage (NCBI taxonomy): Eukaryota > Metazoa > Chordata > Mammalia > Artiodactyla > Physeteridae > Physeter > Physeter macrocephalus. Next base: position 134,958,006 of record NC_041224.1, read on the forward strand.
ATTTTATTATTATTGCTTTTCTTTTAAAGAGCGCTCTTAAGTACAGTTAGCCCTCCGTATCTACAGGTTCTGCATCCATGGATTCAACCAACTGTGGATCAAAAACTTAAAAAAAAAATTCCAGAAAGTTCCAAAAAAGCCAAACTTGAATTTGCCATGCATCGGCAACGGTTTACATAGTATTTGCATTGTATTACGTATTATGAGTAATCTAGAGATCATTTAAAGTTTATGGGGAGGATGTGCATAGGTTATATGCAAATAATATACCATTTTATATAAGGGACTTGGGCATCTGCAGATTTTGGTGTCCACAAGGGATGCTCGAACTAATCCCCTGCAGGTACTGAGGGACAGACAGCAATACGGGAAAAACCACACAACATCCCCAAACTACAACATATATCCTGCTGTGGGCGTGGCCATTTTATTAATTCCTTCCTTGCCAAAAGTTAAAATATATAAGGGTATTTTTCTCCTACGAAACGAATCCAATTTTATTGTGAAATATAATATGATTCACTTTATTTGCTGAAATTCACCTATAAAACCAGGTATGCCTATAGATGGTAGAGGGCCATTTTTAGACATTTCTTAATTATGCCAAGCTCCAGTGGTCACTTGACTTCCATCTCTGAATTCATAGTCTTGAAGTATCTAAACATAATTTATTTATTTGTTTATTGCCTACTGCAAAGGTAATGAATGATTAAAAATTTGCAACATTGCAGAAATGAAGAACAAACAGTGATAAGTCTCCATAACCCTCCCCTCAGAGATAACTGAGTTTTGTTTTTTTATTGACGTGTAGTTGATTTACAGTGTTGTGCTAATCCCTGCTGTACAGCAGAGTGACTCAGTTATACATATACACACATTCTTTCTTTCTATTCTTTTCCATTATGATTTATCCCAGGATATTGAATATACTTCCCTGTGCTATAGAGTAGGACCTTGTTGTTTATCCATCCTGTATATAATAGTTTGCATCTGCTAATGTCAAACTCCTAGTCCATCCCACCCCCTGCCCCCTCCCTCTTGGCAACCACAAGTCTGTTCTGTATGTCTGTGAGTCTGTTTCTGTTTTGTAAGGGATAGCTACTGTTAACAGCTTGGTAGCTCTTACTCCAAACTGCCTGGGTTCCATTTCCAGCTTTTTCATTTAGCTGGCAGCCTTGGGCCAGTTATTTGTCCTCATGCTGCCTCAATTTCCTCATTGTAATAGTACTGGCTTACAGGGCTTTGTGAGGGGGTTGTGAGGGTTTAATAAGATGATATGTAAGATAATGGTTCCAGCTTAACCATTCATTAAGTGCTTAATGAATACAATTTTTTGTATATGTGTTCATCCCGATAGGCTAGATTATGTTGCAGTAACAAACAACCCCCAAAGTCTCAGTGATTTAACACAACAAAAGTTTACTTCCTGCCAGTGCTGCATGTCTTACACAGATTGGCAGGGTGGTTTCTCCATGCAGTCACTCAGGGACCCAGGGTAGGGAGATTCCACCATGTTGTGGTCACACGCTGGAATACAAGGCCACTTTAGTCACCATAGCAGTGAAAATAGACTGTAAAATCTCACATGGACTTTTTACTGCCTCAGCCCATAATTCTCCACATCCAATTACAATTTATTGGTCATAGCTGCAAGTAAACTGGGAAATGTGGAGTGTGGAGTGAAGAATATCTGGTGAGTGCTACTACCTCTGTCACAATCTACTTCTTTGCCTTCAGCATGGTATAATATTATTCAAACTGTGTTGCAATTTTTCAGTTTCTTTAAACTTATCATGGACCTCTCTCCATATCAATACATATTCATTCATTCATTCATTCATTCATCCATTATTAAGCCCTTCCATGTGTCAGACATTGTTCTAGGTACAGGATATACCAATGAAGAAAACATTTGATAATCCCTACTTTCATATAGTTTACTGCATTGCAAACAGATAGGAAATATAATATTTTTAAAGTATAATATGTTAGAAAGTAATAAATATTATGGTGTGAAATAGGGGAAATGTAGAGGGTGTTCTGAGGATACAGTTTTAAATAGAATGATCATGGAAGGCCTCTATGAGGTGATTTGAGTTAAATTCTGAAAGGTATGAAGAAGTCAGCCTTGTGATTATTTCTAGAGGATGAGTGTTTCAAGAAAATAAAATTATTAGTGTGGTTTGGTGATGTGTACAAGAAAATGCATTTTTCTATTTTCATATGTGTTTAAAATTTTCCATGAAAAAAAGTTAAAAATGAAAAAGTAGCCCTGGTTGTAAAACCCACATCCAAATTTTATACCTGCATTTTGGAAAAACAAAATCATGAAAGAAAATTTAATAGACTTTCTCAATTAAAAAAAAAAGATTTTATCAATTTACTTCCTCGGAAACAATGTTTTAACTTGTTTATTTCTCTGCATCGTCACTAACTCTGGGTACTAAACAATCTAGCATTTGATTACATATTGCTGTTTATCCCTGCATACTTTTGTATGTTAGTCTTATTTTTCTTATTATTTGTTAAACACTTAATCATTACCTTTTTATCTCCCTTTCTATCATTCCTTTAATGTGATTAGACATATTATACATTCTGTATGAAAATTATAGATTGAGAAATGAAACTTAGTGATGACCTTGTTAAATACAACATCAGTCCCTAATCATTCTTACAGCATGTTGCTATGTTGAGAATGTAAAAGAAAGAAAAAAAAGCTGCCCGAAATAGTACATCCACAAGCAATTTAAAAGTTTTGAGGATTAGAGAGCTGGCTCAAAAATACTTTAGGTACTTTTTTCAACTAATTGGCCGATGTGAGGTATAGTTTGAATAGAGACTTTTCTTAGTCACATCCTTATCATGCTTCTTCCACTAAAAATTTTGTCCTTCCAGTGATTTACTTTCCGTTGCCATGGAACTAGGCTACATTGCACCAACATTTTGAGTAAATTCTGTCAGTTTTTCCTTAAAATGACCAAGTGTCTCAACAATTAGATGATAATGATTGACGCAAAAAAATGAAATCAGCCTGGTTCAGCCCAAAGAGTTTACTGGACTCTCTCAAACTTACTTGGCTAGATTGTGAGGCCACACCCAGACCCCAAGGAGGAGTGTCTGAGAGATCACTGAACACCCCTGCATTTAAGGGAAGTGGTGACAGGCTTGGTCAAGCAGTGAGGAAGACTCTCATCAAGGGCAAATTTGGTCAGTGTTAGTCATACAACCAGAACATCATGTTTAAAGGAAAATGCATGACGCTGCTAGGAAGCTATTTTGGAAGAGCTGGGGCCAAATAAAAGAGAATTACAAATTTAGAGAGAGTTGCACTTCGGTGACACAGATAACTTGGAAGTCTGATGCATAAAAAGTTTTGTTTTCATAATTCAGTTCACCCTAGTCATGATGTATTTTATGAGGCAAGATCTCTGTTTTGAGAGCAATGTTACCTCAAGAAGGAAGGATTACTGCATTATACTGACATTCAGTTGGAAACATTTTTGGAATGATTTGGAATGATTAATTTTTCAGTATCAGACTGTCTACTCACAGGCCTTATTTAATCATAAAAACAGTTTTAGAATAGTGGCCATACCTCAATGTCAAACACAGAAAACATATAGCATCATCTTAGTTCAAAGGTCACAAAATTTTTTTGAGACCATGAACAGTAATTTTGATCTCTGAACTTAATTGCCTCATCTGAAAACTAGGGATACAGATTACCTTCCTTCTGCATTTTACTGGTATGGTTTGAGTATACCAAAATCCTGAGCCTGGTTCTTCCAGGCAGAAACCCGAACAAAGGGAAAAATAAAGAATCATAAAAGAACCATTCATGTGGCCCTTCAAAAGATTGTTCCCTATGTTAATTACTAATCCTTCTCTGAAGGGAGAATTTCCTTAGATTTCTACCTGAGGACTAGAGCTTTGCTTTATACTCCTTTACCGTATCACAAATTCTCTATTCAATGATCATTCTTTCTTTCTTTCTTTTCGTGTGTTGATCATTTGCTAAATATTAAGATCCTACCATGTGCCAAGTAATATGCTAAGGACTGGTGATCCAAAGAGGAATGAGATAGACAAGGTCCAGCCCTCATGGAACTGTTAAGAGAGCAAGGGACACCAGCATTATACAAGTATCTGTAAGTGCACTGAGACTGTGCAGTAGCAGAAAGCTTCCCGTGGGAGCTTTCAACAGGGGATTATGTAACCTATTTGGGAGGTCAGAATGGATTTTAGAGATATCAAAGCTAAAACAAGAAAAATGAGGGGCTTCCCTGGTGGCGCAGTGGTTGAGAGTCTGCCTGCCGATGCAGGGGACATGGGTTCGTGCCCCGGTCCGGGAGGATCCCACATGCCGCGAAGCGGCTGGGCCCGTGAGCCATGGCCGCTGAGCCTGCGCGTCCGGAGCCTGTGCTCTGCAACGGGAGAGGCCACAGCAGTGAGAGGGCCGTGTACCACAAAAAAACAAAAAAAAAACAAAAAAAAAAAAAAGAAAAATGAGGAGGAGTGGGCTGGGCGAAGAATAGAGGGGAAAGTGGTTTAGGCAGAGGAAACAGCACTGAACTGGTTTTGAAGTACTGAAAGGAGAGCCGGCAGGGCTGCAGTGAGAGAGACAGGAGCCAGATCTCTGAGGCCTTATTGTAGGTTTGGTCTCTATTCTGAGAATAATAGGAGGGAAGCCATTGAAGTTTTCTGTTTGTTTATGTTTTTTGTTTTATATGTTTAAGCAGGGAAGTGACATAGTCACTTGCATTTTTAAAAGATCATCCTAGGCACTGTGTACAGAATGGAGGAGAGGATGCTGTACAAATATATGTGGAGAAACCAGTTAGGAGGCAGTTAGAGGAAATGAGTTAGGAAGTTGGAAGAGAAGAGGAAGAAAAAGTGGACTGATTCAAGACATACTTAAGAGGCAGAATCAAGGCTACTTCCAGACTTCTAGGTTAAGCAAACGGGTGGGATGTCATTTATTTAAATAAGGAGTACTGGAAGAAGAGAAGGTTTGGGAAGGAGAGTCGTGAATCATAGTTGACCAGCACATAGCATATACAATAAGCCATTTAGAATACAAAAATCTCAGGTGCAGATTACATATAGATATGCAAATACAGATTCTCATCAAAATTATGCTTATTACTTGATCCCCAAGTCTTGCTTTATAAGTTTTGGGTATTTATATCCTTTTAGTGGTCTTTTACAGTCCTGTTCATGGGCATTTCAGATCCTTTTCGTCCAGGCATTGGGTGTTGTACTGGCTTTAGCTTGAAATTGCACTATTTAAAGCCTACCCTTTCTTACAGATTCTAAAACCATAATTTCTTGTTTTTTCTTATCCTTAAATCTCTCATGTAATGTCTGATTTCATCTGAAGATCACTCCAACAGGTTGAATTTTCTTCATTTATTATACTTTTTTTTCTCCATGGCATTCTAATATACTCAGTCACTTTCTACCCTCCAGCTGCTGATCTTCCCTATGTTTTACCAATTTCCAAAACTGAACAAAAAATGAGAAAACTATTATGAAGGAAGAAGCATATCTTTATGACAAACTATTATTGCCAAATGTTGCTGGGGGACACCTGTTTCACAGTAATGAAACAGGATTGAACTGAATGTCTACAAATCTTCACAAAAGCTATAGCTAAAAGTAAGACTATAGAAAGGTTGAAAACAAAAGCATGGAAAAGATATATCAGGCAGATAGAAGGGCTAGTATAAATCTATTAATATCAGAAAAAAGTGAGAATTTAAAGCAAAGAGCATTACTAAAAATAAAGAGGTTGCTAGATATGATAAAAGAATCACCAGGAACAATAAGGAATTGGAGACAAATCCCACAATCATAATGAAGGATTTTAACACCCGTTTCTTAATGAAAGATCAAGCAGACCAAAATAAAAAAAGCATCAAGAATATAGAAAATTTGAACAAAACAATGAATATACTTGATTCAATGGACACATATAGAACATTCCACCCCAAAATTGCAGAATACACACTTTTCAAGCAGAATATTTGTGACCGTATATTGGACGTCTGCACAAATTTCCAAAGACTGGTATCATATATATTGCTTTCTTTGATCACATTGGGATTAAATAAGAAATATGCACTGAAAAAATATTAAAAAGTTCATGTTTGGAGACTAAGAAACATACTTATGAACCACTAAGAAAATAATGGGAATTTGGAAATCTTTAAACTGAATGATATAAATATTGCATATTAAAAAATGATGGGGATTGCTGCTTCTAGACATGCTAGAGTAACTAATATTGGGCTTAGCTTTGTGCCACAAACAACTATGAAAGTAGCAAAATATACAAAGCAAGTGTTCTCAGGCAGTGGACAACAGCACAGGGCAATGATCCTTAACATAAGGGAAACATGTGAGGTGACCTGCATGTTTGCCTTGCCTTTCTGAATGGGAGCGCTTTTTTTTTTTTTTTTTTTTTTTTTTTTGCGGTACACGGCCCTCTCACTGTTGTGGCCTCTCCCGTTGCCGGAAGCGCAGGCTCAGCGGCCATGGCTCACGGGCCCAGCCGCTCCGCGGCATGCGGGATCTTCCCGGACCGGGGCGCGAACCCGCGTCCCCTGCATCGGCAGGCGGACTCTCAACCACTGCGCCACCAGGGAAGCCCGGGAGCGCTTTTTGATGTGTGGTACAGGGAGGTGGGCCCAAGTGCAGAGCAGCAGCCTTGCTGAGTAGAAGAGGCAGAGGTCAGATTTGGGCTGCTGAGGTGGCTGTAATTTGTGGGTCAGTATACCCGAAATGACAGAGCTGTGAAGAGGGTAGTCTCATAGGAGGTCATCTTCAGGACTATGGCTATGTGCTGGGCTGCCCATATGCAAGTCAAGACCATGTGAGGCCTGCCAGTAATGACTGTTAGGGGACTAAGAACGTAACAGAAATACCAGTGCTGAAAGAGTGTGGAATCCAATCCATTCAGACTGGGATCTTACTGAGTACCTTGAACATTCAATTGAAACTCCAGTAAGGTCCATGCCCTACATTAAGGACAAAACCGGAGCAACCTGCCAGAAAAAATACTCAGCACACTTTAAAGAAAGACAGTATCATACAGTTCCTCACAGTGCAGCAGCCAAAATTGTTCCACGTACAGGAAGAAACTCTTAGAAAAGTAACTCAAGAAGCAGGGGAATGTGACCCTTAATCAGGAGACAAGATAGTCAATAGAAACGTAAGTGACTCTGGATGATGGAATAAGTAGACATGGACTTTAAAGCAGCTGTTATAAATATGTTCAAGGGTTAAAAGCGAAAGATGAAGTTTTCCTTGAAAAGTGTGAGTGAACAGATGGGGAATCTCAGTAGAGAAATGGAAACTAGAAAAACAGAACTAAGTGGAAATTCTGTAAGTGAAAAATGACAGCTAAACAGAGCTTCAGGGGAAATTTATTGTCTTAACTCCTTCTGTTAGAATTGAAGAAAGGCTGGAAATTAATGCTCAAAGTGTAAACCTTAGGAAATTAGAAAAGAAACAGCAGAATAAACAAAATGTATGGAAGGAGACAGTAATATAATAAGAGAGGGAAGTAATAACATAGTAAACATATTTATACAAGGCCAATGTAAGAGTCATAACAACAGCAAACTTCTAGCAAGATTCATCAAGAAAAAAAGAGAATGCACAAGTAAACAATAATAGGAATGAAAAAGGAGGCTTAGAAATGCTTCCAACATTAAAAAGATAAGATATTAACAAGTTTATGCTAACAACTTTGAAAATTAGATGAAAATTGATAGTCTTAGAAAATATAACTTCCTCCAGCTATCTCAAGAAGAAAGTGAATCTCTGAAAAGTAGTTCCATAGCCATTAAAATACATTGTCAGTCAATTAAAGTCTTCCTGCAGAGCAAACTTCAGACCCAGAGTTCTACCAGTCAAGTAACAAACAGTTCCAATATTATATAAACTATATCAGAGAATAGAAAAAGAGATGAACTCCCCAACTCTGTTTATAAAATTGGCATAACTTTGATATCAATATGTCATTGTAACCTAAGACAGTAAAGGACCTGTCCTGAGCAGAGTGAAAATCTTAATAGTGAAAGTCTTAAATAAGTTCAGTTAGGAAATGGAATTTGACATATGTAAAAGTGATAACACATCATTACCAGGATGGGTATATTTCACAAATCCAGGGTTAGTTTAATATTAGAAGCAAAGCATGTATGATAAAATTCAACACACGATTTTTTTAAAACGCTTCTTAACAAACAAGGAATAAAAAGGACCTTTCTAACCAGATAAAAGTTACCTACCAAATACAGCAGCTAACATTATTCTTAATTTGTTATGTTGAAAGCATTCTCTTTAAGCTCAGGAACAAGGCAGGTAGCATAAAGGAGAGAAGATCTAAATGGATCTCAGGATGAGAGACACCCCTGGAACTTGACCACACTGTGGCCCAATGTAAGGAAGTAAAGAGGTGTATCATGTTTATTGAGTATAAGACTCAATATGATTTTTAAAATAATTTCTTCCCAAATTGATCTATAGATTCAGTGCAATTTCAGTCAAAATCCAAATGAAGTTTTTATGTGTATGTGTGTAACTTGTCAAGCTGTATCCATAATTGATATGTAAGAGCCAAAAATACACTTGTGAAGAAGAACAAGATGGGGAGAATTGCCCTACAGATTACCTTATTAAAATATGTAGTAATTAAGGAAGGGTGATGCTGGTTCAGGGGTAGAAAAAATGACCAACGTAACAGAACAGAACACCCAACCAGAACCCTGCCTAAATGGAAAATTGATTTGTAACAGGCTTGCTTTGCAGATCATTTGAAGAAAGAATGGACTTTAAAATACAATTTAAATGCATGACGCTAGACCCCTACCTCCCACCATGTGCTAAAATAAATTCTGAATAGATCAAAGGTCTAACTGAAAAGGGCAAATAATAAAACTTTTAGAAAAACACATAGAAAAATATTTTATGGCTTTGGAGTCCAAAAGGTTTTCTTAAAGAAGAGCCAAAAACTATAAATCAAAAGGCAAAGATGACAGCCAAGACAATCTTGAAAAAGAAGACCAAAATTGGAGAACTTACACTTCCCAACTTCAAACTTTACTACAAAATTACAGTAATCGAGGCAGTGTGGTATTGGCATAGGATAGACATATAGATTAATGGAAGAAAATGGAGAATCCAGAAATAAACCCTTACATTTGTGGTCAACTGATTTTCCGCAAGGCTGCCAAGACAATTCAATGGGGAAAAAATAGTCTTTTCAACAAATGGGGCTGGGACAATTGGATATCCACATATGAAAGAATAAAATTGGACCCCCTGCCTCAACTATACACAAAATTAACCATAAATTATCTAGATCTAAGTGTAAAGAAACTATAAAACTACTAGAAGAAACACTGAGTAAATTTTAGTGACCTTGAGTTAGGCAGTGATTTCTTAGATACCAAAAACACCAAAAGGACAAGTGATAAAAAAATAAATTTGAGGGACTTCCCTGGCTGTCCAGTGGTTAAGACTCTGTGCTTCCAATGGAAGGAGCGCAGGTTTGATCGCTGGGCAGGGAACTAAGATCCCCGATGCCGTGAAAAATTGATAAATTGGACTTCATCAAAATTTAAACCTTTATAGGGCAAGCTATACCATCAAGAAATTTAAAGACACCCCACAGAATGGCAGAAAACATTTGTTGAGGGTGGCAAAGAAAGCCCTCTAGCAGTGCAAGAGATGCAAATACTGGCAGTCAGGAAAGCAAGCCCTATTAATGTTGAGGCCTGAAGGCATATGGGCAGGGCACCAGTAGTACCTGCTGCACAGTCCCAGACTCTCTTCAGTTGTATTAGGCAGGCCCCAGTCTTAGCTTGGGTTTCCCCAGCAAGTATACATAGCCTGAGGCAAAAGGCTTATGTGCTATCACTTTATTAGGGCAAGCCGGTCCAAGAAACAGGAATAAGAAAAAGAGTGAAGCAAGGAAGGAGGGAGAACCAATATGAAATTGCGTTATGGAGTTGGCCGTTATTAAATGCCATTGCTTGCTTGATCTCTTGGAATAGTCCTTAAAAAGCCCTTGGACTTTATTATCCAAAGACCCAAAAAGCACCTGAATACAATTTTTAAAAGAACGATCAGTTTTCTCCCAAAGGTAGTTAATTGATATCTGTAAACTAAGACTCTCTTAGACCTCCTTCATACCTCAGGTTCCCTTTAATCAACATCCAACACATAATTGGTAGAAATGAATAGCAGGGATAATTGAAATCCACAGAATAATAGCTACCATTTAGTAAGCACAAGGCAGTTTTATATAATGTCTAATCCTCACAAAGTAGCTTTTGTTATACTGATTTTATTAATGCACAAACTGAGATTCAGCTAACTTAAGGAACTTGGCCAAGGTCACAAAACTAGTAAGTAGCAGACCAGGTTTGGGAACCAGATCTGTTTTTTTTTTTTTAAACTCCCAAAACAACGCTCTTTCTATTATACCATGAAACCTCTTAGAAGAAACGATTGAGATTCCTAAATCTCCTCTTTGCCAATTTTCTTAAAAAAGGTTATTTGTTTTTTAAAAATAGGTCATACAAACACATAGTTCAAAATTCAAGAAATAACAAAAGGGTATCCAGTGAAAACTCTCCTTTTAACCCTGTCCACCGTCACTCAATTCCTCTTTTCAGGAGCAACTGATGTTACCAGTTTCTTGTGTATCTTTACCAAAGCATTTATACATAAATATAAATAGTCTTTTTCACCCTTTTAACAGAAATGACATAAATACACACTATTCTCACCTTGGGTTTTGTTTTGTTTTTTTACTTAACAATATATCTTGGAATTCACATTCATGTCCATACACAAAGCTTAGCTAACACTTTGAAATGTTCTTGTCACTATACCTTTTATTATTAAAGAGTACAAGATATAGTATACTAAAGTTTATTTGCTATTTCCCCTGTCCTACTTATCCACCACTGAAAGAATAAACAAGAAGCAAAATCGTTAAGGATCAGGCAACAAGAAAGGAAAGGAGAAACATGAAATACACATAAGCTCTACAGTGGCTCTTAAAATACTTTTCTTGTCTTCTCTCAGGTTGCTTTGGCCCCAATGCATCGGTAATTTTCAGGTGTGTTTCATAAAGTACTCTTCCCTTCTGTTGTTTTTGTTTATATGTATGAGTGGAATGTGACTGTATGTTTGTCCTTTTGGCAGCTCAGACCATCTGGCCCCAATGTTCCAAGATGAGAAGATAACATGAAAGTGAACGGGAAGCCTAGCTCTTGTTCTCCAAATTTCATAGTCCTGAAGTCTCCATCACACAGTATAGCACTTGATTGCATTTAGTCTAATGCTTTTCACTGGTTGTTTCTTTTATCTAGACTATTAGAGCCTTCAGGGCTGAAACCATACCTCACAGCATGGTGCTAAAGCTGTAGTAGGTGCATATGAGTAAGTACAGGAAGGTAGAAGACAGATGTGGTGGTCCTGATACTTCCTCCTGCATTGAGAAGAGGCTAAGAGAGCTGGTGGGGGATGTGGAGAGAGTCGAGGATGGAAGTAGATTGGAATCACAAGGAAGATTCCTCAGGATATATGTGCTAGTCCACCCACACTCCTATATCAACATCTTAGTTGGGGAAGGGAGAGGGTAGGGGGATACATATTTTGAGAAAGCTTCTTAGATGATTCTCATATATTCCTCCATCCTCATACCCCTAATTCATAATTGTGGCTAAAAGAAAGGAGAGGCACAAAGAGCAAATACCAAATACCCGCTTAAGCTGAAAACTATTAAACAGTTTATTTTAAAGGGAAGAAGACAGGGCTTTCTTTTTCTTTCCTAATTTTCTTCTTGTCGTCATAGTAACACACAGAAAGGGCAAACGGTAATAGTGAAAGCTGCCCATACACATAATGTAAGAGGCTCGGATGGCCTGTTTTTGTTTTTTCCAGGTTATCTAGTTTGTTTGGTTAAAGTTGTTCTATCTTCTTTGTCTTATCTTTCCAAAAGATTCACTCAGAAACATCCCGAATCCATGACGTTCATGTCCACTAACATATACACTCATGTTCTCTAATTTTCTAGTTCAGTGGTTCTTAAACTTGAATGAACATCAGAATCACCTGGAGGGTTTGTTAAAGCACAGATTTCTGGGATCCATTCTCAGATTTTCTGATTCAGTAATGGAAGGTGGAGAGCAAAATTCTTCATCCCCAGCAAATTCCCATTTGATGCTGCTGCTGCTGTTTGGGGATCACACTGTGAGAACTACTGTTCTGGGTGTTATTAATTTCATACTTTCTGCTGTAGAGGGGTAGGGAATCCTAGGAAGTAGGAAGAGTGATTGGGAATGGCAATCCCAATAAATGTGAATAGGAGAAGATGTTACAATGCACGTTTATGAAGAAGAAATGCTCTTTTGGCATAGTAAGGTCCAGAAGTTTCTCCAGCATTTGGATGAGTCTTCTACATAGTCCTAGTGAGAGCTTTTGACCTAAAGTCCAACCTCCCAATGTGAGAATTCTCATTTAAAAAAAAGAAAAAAAGGTGAAAGGAGAAGGTTACAACCCATTTTGATGTTTCTTTTTTCCAATCCAGCATGAAATATGTTTTGGGTACACCTACTTTTCTCCATCTTTATTGCTGTGATCCTGTCGCTAATTACTGTCATCTCTCACCTGGATACTGCATGGTCTCCCAGTTACTTAACTTACTACTTAAAGTGTGGCTCATAGACCAACAGCCACAGCCTCGGAGCTAGGAGCTTTATGGAAATGCAGGATCTCAGACGCCCTCCCCCTCCCCCCCCCATGCCAGAAACAGCACTTTAACAAGATCTCCAGGTGATTTGTATGCACATTAATGTTAAAAAGCAATAAATGTGCCTAGCTGTTCTATCAGATATCATTTTTGCCCCCTTCAAATCTGTTCTCCACAGCTGCAAGAGTGATCCTCTCAGAACAAATTAGATCAGGCAGTTCCCCTCCAACAAAACCCCTCTGATGGGGTGCCATGGCTCTTGAAAGTCAGACTCCGTATCTTGGCCCATAAGGCCTGAGGTGAGCTGGTCCCTTCCTCTCTGATCCACCCTCGCCCTGCGTCTTGTTCCTCTCTCTCTCACTGTGCTCCAGCCAAACCTTACTTCTCAGTTTGTCTCACAGGTGAAGATCTTTCTTGCCTGCAGACAAGTCGTTCCTATTGCCCGGAACATTCTCCTCCAGCATCCATTGCAAAATCTAGCTCCTTCTCATCTTTCAGCTCTCAGCCCCCTCAGAGAAATTTACCTTGGCCATCCAATTGGTACCCCACTTCCCATTATTATTTATTTCCTTCATGGTACTAATTTATAATTATTTGATTTGTCTGTCGACTTTGTGGGTCAAACACCACCCTTATAAAGGGAGTAAGCCTCTCTTGGTCACAGTGTCGGGTACCCAGTATGCACTCAGGAAATATCTACTGAAGGAATGACCCCTTGTGTCTTTACTGAGCAAGGGAAAATTGGATTGGAGGAAGCGAATAGTCTAGGATTTTAAAGATCACAGAGGAGATAGGGCCTGTATATTTTGAGGTAAAGAAAGGAAGCGGGGAGTTCAAGAAAAAAATAAGAACAAAAAACAAGGTGGAGGGAGGTAACGGGAAAATTTTTGTTGGTTGAGGCATTATCCACATGGGGACACTCCAAAGGGACAGCTGAGCCCACTTATTCTGTGTGGTAGCGGGGCCAGGTTGGTGAGTTAGCTAGCTCCTTAGTTTGGTGCAACACCTGACTTGTGCTGCACTCACCACCTACTCCCAGCCCCTTGTCAGCTGAATGGTTTAAATTCAATGGTTTGAATTTGAAATCGTTGGCTACCAAGGATAGAGAAGGAGGGAAATATGCTTCCACTTCAACAGTGGCCACCTAAGATGCCCTCAGTGCAGGTAACAGGGATGCTCAGAGTCCCACCCTGTGTGGAGCTTGCACTCAAATGGTTAAAATTATATTTGTAACTAATGCTTCTCTCTCTCCAAAGGATATCGCCAGTCTTTCCCCACTCGCCCAGATTTTCTTTTAATGCAGTGATATAATTCTCATTTGCACTACTGCATCCTATTTTGTGGTTGATAGGGTTAATTTAGATTAGAATGCTGATGATCAGATTTCTTAAACATATCTACTTCCTTCTGTTCCTAAACATCTCGAATTTCTAAATTAAGAAGTATTAACCTATAAGACATACTTCATTCACGTGTCAATTTTGTTAATGCTGACTACTGATGTACTCAAAAGGTGGTTGTGAGTAGTACACCGTAAATAAGGTAGTGACAGGTTAGTGTGGGTTTTATTCTGTACTGATCCCTTAGATTTTTATAGAGAAAAACTGACGTGGTTATAAATACCTCAGCCAATTATTCAGAGCAGTGTTTTTCAAACTTGAGAAAGGAACAGCCCTCCCATAAATACTCCTTGTGAATCTCTAAGAATATGTCAGCAGAGAAATATTGACTTAATAAGCTAAGAAGGCTTTTTGTATAAAAATACCTTTTAATTGTGAATTCTGATGAAAAATGATTTATAAGTGGTAAACAACTGTTTTAAAAACAACCGGGAATTTGGGGACCCTAGTTTAAGAAATCTTGAGCTATGTACCAGGTGAGAGAGTGAAGCTGGCATAGTTACTCCTCACCACTGATGAAAGAATAGTTCCATAGGCTTCTTTGTCTCCTCGACTAAAATAAATAATCATTAGAACAATGTGGAAGGTTCACTAGAAGAGGTGGGAATAGGAGACACTTAACTCTGAAGATGACAGAAATCTTCCTGGAGGATGTGACATTTGAACTGAGTTTGGAGTTTATGCAGGACTTTAAAAAGCAGATGGAAGAATGAAAAAAATCCATCCCAGGCAGCAAAAAAAACAAACAAAGAAACCCATTATATGCAAAGATGGGGGTGACAAAGATTATGACTCATTTAGTAACTGCAAATTGTGCAGGATATTTGAAGCGCAAGACACATGTGGGGGAGTGGTGGGCAATGAGGTTGTTAGAAGTTAGATATTTCATCCAGAGGAGCTTAGACTTGATGCTATAAGTGATGGGGAGCCACTGGAGGAGCTTAAGCAGAGGCACCGTGATGAGATTTGCACTGTTAGACAGTGTACCTTGCCAGCAATGTGGAGAATGAATTGGAGGGGGTCAAAACAAGAAGCTTGGAGACAAATTAAGAAGTTATTGTTATAGCTCTACAGGAAGATAAGGAGTGTCTGAACTAAATAATTCAAAGAGGACTGAACAAGACTTTAGACATATTAATGGAATAGAATTGCTAGGACTTAGTAAAAATTGGATATGGGTATGAACATGAGCGAAGAGTCAAAGGTGAATCCCAAGAGTCTAGCTTGGATAACTGAGTGGTTTACGGTGTGATTAAACAATACGAGGAAATAATGAGGAACTGGTTTGGGAATGAGCTAATAGTTTAGTGTTGGGCATGTTGTCTTAGTTGCTGCGAGATGTCTATAGATAGAAAGGTGGAACAAGGGTTCAGAGAGGAGGTCAGGACTAGAGAAAAAAGACTGAAAATTCTTGGTGATCCCTACCAGTGTAAGGTTGCTGTCCATGCTCTTTAACCTTATCGTTGGGCCTGGTAGTTCAAGTCCAGATGGCGGGTATAGATGAGGTTGTCCAGTGAGAGTTACAAAAGGTGAGAAGAGAGCCAAAAACGAGACCCTAGGAAACACTCATGTTTAAGAGATGGATGAAGGAAAAGAACTTGCAAAAGAAACTGGGAAGTAGAGAGGAAGAACAGGTGAAATCAGCTGCCTTGGGGATGGGAGAGGGTGGTGCAGAGACAAGAAATGTAAATGAGTGAACTGGAAGGTTTTAGGTGTCAGAAATTAATAGGGAGTGATGGGTACTTTGAAAATTATGTCTCCTCCAAAGTGGGTAGCTGCGCCTTGTCACAGGAAAGTAGCCCTGATGTTTTCAGATATTTTGATTTTTCAAAAGACATCGGGAGTTTCGATTTTTATGCCAAATCTCTTCTTATACAAATGTTGATTCAAATTATAAAGACAACAAAAACTGTGTATGACCATGCTTGGTAGGATCTTTGAGATAAGAAAACCAGAGAATGGCACCATCATTGGATATACATTATTAGAGAATATTACATATCTGTACAAAGCTGCTTAGGTAAACCAAAAATGAAAGTTATATTTGATGATGGTATTTCCTGGGATTAGTCTACCAACTGTATACTACTGTTAGACATCTGAGACTATTAAAAAGAATGGCTATAGATTTTAGGTTTTTTGTATATCAGAATGTGTAAAAATAACTTTTCCAAGATGACAGCTTTTGATGAATTCTGTTCAAACTATAATTTATTATTTGCCATGTCCGACTATTACCTCTGTTCGATATAGATTTTAGGTTTTTTGTATATCAGAATGTGTAAAAAGAACTTTTCCAAGATGACAGCTTTTGATGAATTCTGTTCAAACTATAATTTATTATTTGCCATGTCCGACTATTACCTCTGTTCGATATAGATTTTAGGTTTTTTGTATATCAGAATGTGTAAAAAGAACTTTTCCAAGATGACAGCTTTTGATGAATTCTGTTCAAACTATAATTTATTATTTGCCATGTCCGACTATTACCTCTGTTCGATATAGCTTTTGTTTACCCTCTCTTTTCTGGTAAAGAGCCAGATACTAAATAATTTAGGCTTTGTGGTCTCTGTCGTGACTACTCAACTCTGCTGGTGTAGCACAAAAGTAGCCATTGACAGTATGTAAGCAAAGGGGTATGGCTGGGTTCCAAAAAAACTTTATTTACAAAAACAGGCGATGGGCCAGATTTGACCTGGAGGCCATAGTTTGCTCACTGTCTAGGGGATACAGTACTTTTTTTTTTTGGCTGCGCCTCAGGCTTGCGGCCACAGCAGTGAAAGCCTGGAATCTAACCACTATGCCACCATGGAACTCCCTAGGGGATACTTTTTTTTTTTTCTTTTTCTTTTGCGGTACGCGGGCCTCTCACTGTTGTGGCCTCTCCGGTTGTGGAGCACAGGCTCCGGACGCGCAGGCTCAGCGGCCATGGCTCACGGGCCTAGCCGCTCCGCGGCATGTGGGATCTTCCCGGACCGGGGCACGATCCCGCGTCCCCTGCATCGGCAGGCGGACTCTCAACCACTGCGCCACCAGGGAAGCCCCTAGGGGATACTTCTTAAACTGAAAAACACACAGTAGTGTACCAGCAGATCAGCATGATGAAATAAATCCCTGATTTGTACTGTTTGTCAGTTTGGGGAGTTTAAATGCTGCCAATGAAATAGCTGATTTCAAGCTTCCAACAGTTTAGCAATTGGATTGCGAAATTCCTGAATATTTAACAGTTGGCTCTCAGGAGCTGGTGAGAGCCAGTTCCAGCACACTAGATGCATACCCCTGGGATAAGGACAATGTACTGGGAATAGGTAAAGCCAAAGAAAACATACGGAGGAAAAAAGTTTATCTTTTTTTTTTTTAACTAGTCTTAAAGGGCTTAACACACATAAATAAGCAAAATTAGTTGATTGTCCTTTTCCATGCTCACTAATATTTATGTTGTTTTTGTTTGATTGTAAACATGGAGGGAACTAAATTTTATGAACGTGAAATGATCACTTTTGCATTATCAGGAAATCTTATGCTATTAGCACTGAAGTTAAGTCAAAGTGAAAAGGGCTGGAACAAAAAAATGTGTATGTGTGTGTATACAATACATGCATGTATATATTATGTGTATATGAAAATTACATATATAATATTTTATATATATTATTTTCAGGTCTTTTTCTGGTTCAGAACTTGTTGCTTTTTTCTATGACTAGTGATTTTCTGTTTGATGTCACAGATTATAAATGTTATGCTGTTGAATGTTTGCCTTTTGTTGTCTTTTTGCAAAGAGTTTTGAAGTTTGTTTTGGCGCACAGGTTAATCTCTAGGTTAGTTGTGGATCAACCTGATAATTGAGCATTATTTTAAGCTTTGTTGGAGTGTGCCTAGAATAGCCTTTATTCAAGGGCTAGTTTAGCTTTAATACTAAGCCGTGACCCCCGCCAGGGTTTCTGTTGATTGCCCTATGGCTCAGTGAGGTCTCTCTACTCTGGTTGGCTAGAATTTGAACATCATCTAATCTTCTGTGTGCTGAGAAATGTTCAGTTTACAGCCTCTGGTAGTAGTTCTTTGCCCAGCCTTGTGGAGTTTCATTCTGTGCTTGTGCACATTGGTATTCAGCCAAAGACTCAAGAAGACCCCTGTGCAGATTTTGGAAGCTCTTTCTCCGTATAGCTCCCTCCTCTCTGATACTTTGTCCCACAAATTCCAGCTCCCTCCCCTCCCAAAAATCCAGTCTCTGTCTCCTCAATTTAGTGAGACCACTGTGCTTTGAGTTTTTCTTTGCTGTGCTGTAGTCTCAAATTTGCCACCAGGTAGGAAGCTGGAGCATTTTATTTTCCTTCTCTCAGATATCAGAGTCTTTCCCTGTCATTTGCAAACAGTTGTCTCATATCTTTTGTCCAGGTTTCTGGTTGTTTACTGTGGAAGAGCAAGTTCTGTGCCACTTACTTTATGATCAGTAGTGGAGCTTAGCATCTTTATGATGCTAAATCTTCCGATTCCTGTATATTTATTCAGGTCTTCTTGAGATTTTAAATAAACTTTTAAAATTTTCTCCATAAATTCTCTGCATAGAATCTAATATTTAGAATTTGATTTATTCCCTAGCCTTCATACTTTTATGGTATTGCAAATGGTATTTTTTTTTTTTTTCCCCGTACGCGGGCCTCCCACCGCTGTGGTGTCTCCCGCGGCGGAGCACAGGCTCCGGACGCGCAGGCCCAGCGGCCACGGCCCACGGGCCCAGCCGCTCCACGGCACGCGGGATCCTCCCGGACCGGGGCACGAACCCGCGTCCCCTGCATCGGCAGGAGGACTCTCAACCACTGCGCCACCAGGGAAGCCCCGGTATTTTTTTTTAACCTACGAGTTGCAAGTATAAAGGAAAAAAATAAATTTTGCATATTGATTTTTCTACTCAGTAACTTTGTATATTGATTTTCCTATACAATAATTAATTGAAGTATTATTTTGAATGACTTAGATATCATTTTCAAATAATGAATAATGATAGTTTTGGTTTTTTAATTCTAATCCTTATATATTTTTTTCTTGCTCTACACTGTTTAAGAGCTACAATGCAGTGTCAAATAGTTGTTCCTTTCTATTTCTACTTAGCTAAGATTTTTTAAAGTCACGAATGTTGAATTTTATTAAATGCTTTTTTCTGCATCTATTGAGATATTTGTATGATTTTTCACTTTAATCTGTTAATGTAGTAAATTACATTGTTTGAATTAATTGAAGTATTATTTTGAATGACTTAGATATCATTTTCAAATAATGAATAATGATAGTTTTGGTTTTTTAATTCTAATCCTTATATATTTTTTTTCTTGCTCTACTTCACTGTTTAAGAGCTACAATGCAGTGTCAAATAGTTGTTCCTTTCTATTTCTACTTAGCTAAGATTTTTTAAAGTCACGAATGTTGAATTTTATTAAATGCTTTTTTCTGCATCTATTGAGATATTTGTATGATTTTTCACTTTAATCTGTTAATGTAGTAAATTACATTGTTTGTTTGTTTTTTTTTTTTTTCATTGTTTGGTTTTTATTCTAATGTGAAACCAATGTTGTACTTCTGAAATAAAACCAGCTTGGTCATGTTAGATTTTCCTTTTTATACTTTGCTTGATTTGCTTTGCTTTTATTTTGCTAAAGATTTTTGCATTTGTGTTTGTGAATGAGATTGTCCTATAATTGTCCTTTCTCTTACTGTTTCTGTAGGTTCTCACTTATATATTACACTAGCCCTGAAACATTTTGGAGCTATTTATTTCTTTAATATTTAATAGAACTTGTCCAGTAAGCCATCTCAGACTGGAGTTTTGTGAAAATTTTAACCTCTTTATCTCTATTAAGGCTTCTTGCCTTAAAGTTTATTTTGTCTCATATTAATATGCCATACTAGCTATCTTTTGCTTGGTATTTGCACAATGTATATATTTTAACATCTTTTTACTTTAAAGTTTTCTATCTGCCTTATGTTTTGGATGTCTTTCTTTTACAGAGGGTATCATTGGGTTTTTATTTTACTTAGTCTGATGATCTAACCTTTTCACTGGAGCATTTAGTCCATTATCACTAAGTATCATTTCTCATATATTTAGGTTTAAATCTGTCATTTCATTTTGTGATTTCTATTTGTACAATTTATTTATTTTTCTCTTCTTTATTGACTTCTTTTGGGTTGATTGAATCCCTCCATGTTTTTCCCTTTATTTGGAAGGTATACTATACTGTTTCTCTTCTTCAGTGGTGACTAGAGATTTCAACATGCGTATTAACTTACCAAAGTCCTAAAAAGCAATACTTCTGCCTTTGGTATAACATAAGAACTTTAGAACACTTTTAACTTCATTTGTCTTCCTCCTTATTTATGTTATTGTGATTGTGTATTTTAATTCTCTCTTTTCTTTACTCCATAAGCCATTATTATTATTTTATATCTGTACAGTATTTACCAATAAATTTGCCACTTCTTTTTGCATCCCAGACCATATAGACAACTCCTTTGGTTAATAACAATCTTCATGAGTTCTCTTCTGCTATCTGTTGTTTCTTACTCATGAGTCTTTGTTTCTTGTGAGCTTGGTTATTTTTCTTACTGTAAGCTGCTCATTTCCCTGAGAATTATTTGTGGTGATTCTGTGAGGCCTTGGATGAGGATGAATTCCCTCAAAGAGTGTTGTACCCACTTCTACCAGGTTCTTAGAGTTCTCCCAATCCAGGACCACTTTAAAACTGTAGCTTGAGGTGTCAAGAATCATCAGGTGGTGTTTTAAAGAATATTTTTAATGTTTATTAAGCATTTTTATTTATCTATGGGAGAGACTGTATAAATGAGTATGCCATATTGAAATGGAAGACATTGTCTACATTTTCTTCTGAGTTTTTAAAATTGTGGTAAAATATACATAACATAAATTTTACCATTTTTACATGCATGGTTCAGTGGCTTTAAGTACCTTCACATTGGTGTGGAACCATCACCACCATCTATCTCCAGAATTTTTATCATCTTGCAGGATTGCAACTCTGTACCCATTAAAGTAACTGCCCTTTCTTCTCCACCAGCTCCTGAAGATTATGTCTACTTCCTGTCTCTGTGAATTTGACTACTCTAGGTACCTCATATGAGTGGAATAATATGGCATTTTTCCTTTGGGATTGGCTTATTTCAGATATTTTCAGATTTCATCTGTGTTGTAGCAGTTATCCTTCTAAGAGTTTTAAAATGATTTCTTTCAGTTAGGTCCTTAATTAACCTAGGATTAATTTTTGTTGAGCTGTGAGGTGCAGATATAAATTTATTCCAATATTGATATCCTGTTGTCTCAATACCATTTGTTGATTATTGCATCCTTTTCACATTGATTTGTAATGTCACTTCTGTCATATATCAAATATTCATATAAATATAAGCCTGTTTCTGAGATATATGTTTTGCTCAGTTGGTCTATTTATCTATTCTTATACCAGAAAACAGTGTTAGTTATTAAGGCTTGAAAATAATTCTTAATATATGGTAAGGCATATCCCTCCATCTGGTAGGTCTGGGGTTACCAAGCCTCAGCTCAGCTCATAGGGAGCTGCCCACAGTCCTATAGTTGAGGGTTGAGAGAAGAGCAGGAATGTGGTACTGTCTGTGGGCCGAGTGTAAACCACCTCCATTGTCACTCTGCTTGTGCCTTCAGGTCCTGGTGGGTTCAGTTCAGATATATTGTTTCGACCTGACTTCTGGAAATGGCTCAGGTTATAGCTTAGTGGAGCAGAAAACACTCACCTCATGGCACTGCTTAGACTCAGTGGTCTGCCAGGGTCCACTGTCTTTTCAGAGCCTAATTGCTGCGTCAGGAGTTAAAACATTCAGCATATCCATTGGGTAAATATTTATTGAATGCCTACCATATGCTAGCACTGTGGGTGTAGTAACAATCCAAGCAAATGAAGTCTCTGTTCTCATGACATTTATGTAAATTATTCTAGTTTATTAAAAGGGAAGTAGTTATTTTTTTGTTGGGTTCAGTGCTTTACTAAAAAATGCTAAGGGTCTTCTACATGATTATTAATGAAATTTGGACCTACTGGTCTTTGTTCTCTATATTTCACATATTTGTGAGGATATGAAGACATGTTGATTTGAAAACTGCTTGACTGCTGGTGATGAAATCTTCAACAAAGATCATTGTTTTAAGGAGCATAGCATTCACTGGGAAAAAATTTACAGACATTTGCATAATTGAGGCCAAATTTATGACAGAAAAAAAAAAAAAAAACCCTGCAGGAGTGGGCAAGGCTGCCACCAAAACCTCCGCACACTCTGAACACACCTACCTGCCTGCATCCTTCCTGAAGATACCTTACCCCAGAGAATGTGCCTTTCTACTTTCTCAGTCTGTGAAGTGGGGTGGTTTAAAAACAAAGGGAAATTTTGCATATAATTTTACTAATACTAGCCTTTTAATGCAAACTAGTCAGTCACACAAAGAAGTAACTGAAAAATTACTCTCTTGGATAGATATATGCTGGCTCAGGGGAAAGTACTGGCAGGAATTTCTTTGAACAGGTTTAAGTTATTTCCCTTCATAGGGAACCAAAAAGATATCACAACAAACTGTTAAAATCTAAATAAGATGAATGGGGACTTCCCTGGTGGCTCTGTAGTTAAGAATCCGCCTGCCAATGCAGTGGACATGGGTTCGAGCCCTGGTCCAGGAAGATCCCACATGGCACGGAGCAGCTAAGCCTGTGTGCCACAACTCCTGATCCCACATGCCACAACTACTGAAGCCCGTGCGCCTAGAGCCTGTGCTCCACAACAAGAGAAGCCACCACAATGAGAAGCCTGCACACCACAGCAAAGAATAGCCCCCACTCGCCGCAACCAGAGGAAGCCCGCGTGCAGCAACGAAGACCCAGTGCAGCCAAAAATAAATAAATAAATAAATTTAAAGTAAATAAATAAGATGAATGACTCCATTGTTCATCTTACAAAGTTGGCTTTATTTAGCAGATTCAGCCAACAACTGGAAGGCAGAATTATACATTTCTGTACAAGATTGCTGTAATTAACATTTATCATGGAAACTACGAGTTATTTCAGATTCTTCACTCATATGTCATAGAAATTATAGTATTCATGGTAAAAATCATCATCTTTAGTCATCTTTATTTTCTAAACAGTTCTCTGACAGATACGTCTCTTAGATTCTAAAAGAGACTGACAAAGTATCAGAGAGTATTTTAGCCCAATAAATGACATAAATGAATTATCTTCTTGCCAGGTAATACTTATCAAAATGTTACCAAAATTAGGCTGCAGTGTTGCATTCTATCACCTCTTTTGCGATGGTCTGTGCATATCTTGTCAGGGATTAGCCTGCCATAACTCACAAAAATTAAAAAATTGTTTTCTATTTATATCTCTATTTTTATGTGAATCTAGGTTCTCAAAATCCTGTGACTCAAAAAAAAAAGAAATTGCCTGGATGCTAAACTTATATTTGCTATTGGCTTCCTTTTAATTAGTGTCCAAATTTGATATACCCTATAGCCTGACAAAACAAATGGGAAACTCTTTTCCTCCTTGATGCTAAATTAAAAACCATTTTTAATATTAAAACAAAAAAATGGATCTATTGAATAGATGCAAAATTGGCATGAATTGTAATTGTTATCCTGTAGCAGGTTGCTTAAGGCAGCTAATGGTGGACTGCTCAAATATTTCCACCAAAGTGCCTGGAAAAGCAGGGGAGTGTGGATGAAGGGCTGCCTCTACCTCGGTGTATTGTCACAACAGATTAGGTACTTTACCATCACATTTTCATTATAGTTTTTCCGTCAGAATGGACAAGTACACCATATTTCATTTTTTCCACAGCTGTATATTAGTACCTGGTATGTTCGAGGCTGTGTGCTAAATTCTCTTAATATAATGGTGAATAACTAAAATACATCAGAATATTCAGAGGTAAGGACTTTATCTCCATTTGACATAACAAAAAACTATCTCAAATTTTCTTGTGAAAATTAAATAGGAAGATCTATGTAACCTGGGACAGAGTAAGCACCCAATAAATGAATGCTTCAAAAACAACATAAACTACATGTAATTTGTAGTCCTTGATTGTTTTTTTAAACAGCTATAAAGGACGTCCTTGGGACAATTACGGACATTTGGATTTCAACTGGATATTAGATATTAGGGCATTCTTGTCGATTATCTTGAGTGTGACAGTGACACTGGGGTTATGAAGGAGAATATCCTTGTTGTTAAATGATGCTTGAATTATTTGGGGGTGAAGTGTCATTATATCTGTAACTCAGTTTCAACGTTTCAGAAATAAATATAGTTACATAAAGAAGAATGTTAACAATGGTTAAAGGTAGGTGGTAGGTGTATGGGTGCTTATCATACTATTCTTCCAACTTTTCTGGACTAAACGCTCTTCCCCAAAAGTTGGGAAAGAGCGTTTAGTCCCTTTTTCTCTTCCCTGTTAAGAACAGTGTTTGGATAGATATATGCTGGCTCAGGGGAAAGTACTGGCAGGAATTTCTTTGAACAGGTTTAAGTTATTTCCCTTCATAGGGAACCAAAAAGATATCACAACAAACTGTTAAAATCTAAATAAGATGAATGGGGACTTCCCTGGTGGCTCTGTAGTTAAGAATCCGCCTGCCAATGCAGCGGACATGGGTTCGAGCCCTGGTCCAGGAAGATCCCACATGGCACGGAGCAGCTAAGCCTGTGTGCCACAACTCCTGATCCCACATGCCACAACTACTGAAGCCCGTGCGCCTAGAGCCTGTGCTCCACAACAAGAGAAGCCACCACAATGAGAAGCCTGCACACCACAGCAAAGAATAGCCCCCACTCGCAGCAACCAGAGGAAGCCCGCGTGCAGCAACGAAGACCCAGTGCAGCCAAAAATAAATAAATAAATAAATTTAAAGTAAATAAATAAGATGAATGACTCCATTGTTCATCTTACAAAGTTGGCTTTATTTAGCAGATTCAGCCAACAACTGGAAGGCAGAATTATACATTTCTGTACAAGATTGCTGTAATTAACATTTATCATGGAAACTACGAGTTATTTCAGATTCTTCACTCATATGTCATAGAAATTATAGTATTCATGGTAAAAATCATCATCTTTAGTCATCTTTATTTTCTAAACAGTTCTCTGACAGATACGTCTCTTAGATTCTAAAAGAGACTGACAAAGTATCAGAGAGTATTTTAGCCCAATAAATGACATAAATGAATTATCTTCTTGCCAGGTAATACTTATCAAAATGTTACCAAAATTAGGCTGCAGTGTTGCATTCTATCACCTCTTTTGCGATGGTCTGTGCATATCTTGTCAGGGATTAGCCTGCCATAACTCACAAAAATTAAAAAATTGTTTTCTATTTATATCTCTATTTTTATGTGAATCTAGGTTCTCAAAATCCTGTGACTCAAAAAAAAAGAAATTGCCTGGATGCTAAACTTATATTTGCTATTGGCTTCCTTTTAATTAGTGTCCAAATTTGATATACCCTATAGCCTGACAAAACAAATGGGAAACTCTTTTCCTCCTTGATGCTAAATTAAAAACCATTTTTAATATTAAAACAAAAAAATGGATCTATTGAATAGATGCAAAATTGGCATGAATTGTAATTGTTATCCTGTAGCAGGTTGCTTAAGGCAGCTAATGGTGGACTGCTCAAATATTTCCACCAAAGTGCCTGGAAAAGCAGGGGAGTGTGGATGAAGGGCTGCCTCTACCTCGGTGTATTGTCACAACAGATTAGGTACTTTACCATCACATTTTCATTATAGTTTTTCCGTCAGAATGGACAAGTACACCATATTTCATTTTTTCCACAGCTGTATATTAGTACCTGGTATGTTCGAGGCTGTGTGCTAAATTCTCTTAATATAATGGTGAATAACTAAAATACATCAGAATATTCAGAGGTAAGGACTTTATCACCATTTGACATAACAAAAAACTATCTCAAATTTTCTTGTGAAAATTAAATAGGAAGATCTATGTAACCTGGGACAGAGTAAGCACCCAATAAATGAATGCTTCAAAAACAACATAAACTACATGTAATTTGTAGTCCTTGATTGTTTTTTTAAACAGCTATAAAGGACGTCCTTGGGACAATTACGGACATTTGGATTTCAACTGGATATTAGATATTAGGGCATTCTTGTCGATTATCTTGAGTGTGACAGTGACACTGGGGTTATGAAGGAGAATATCCTTGTTGTTAAATGATGCTTGAATTATTTGGGGGTGAAGTGTCATTATATCTGTAACTCAGTTTCAACGTTTCAGAAATAAATATAGTTACATAAAGAAGAATGTTAACAATGGTTAAAGGTAGGTGGTAGGTGTATGGGTGCTTATCATACTATTCTTCCAACTTTTCTGGACTAAACGCTCTTCCCCAAAAGTTGGGAAAGAGCGTTTAGTCCCTTTTTCTCTTCCCTGTTAAGAACAGTGTATGATTATGCATTTCCCCAAAGGGAATCTATTCCCCGAAATATGAGTTAGAAATTGGAGATCATACAAATTTAAGGCAGTTTCAGAAAGGATTTTGTTGTTTTTCTTTTAAGTCTAAGTTACATCAGTCAAGGGTAAACTCAGGTCTTAGGCAACACTCTTTCTGAACGTTGTCACAACAGTTACTTAACCTTTATTTGCCCAAGCTCCCTTTTACCTTGTATATTCACATTTGCCAGAGGAATTATGTATGCCTAGCCAGTAGCAAGGTACTTGTCACTTATTCCACAGAAACGTTCCCATTATGATAGGCCTGGAAGGTGGGGGGCTAGCCCCAAGTCCATCAGAAGATGCAGCTTCACATGGCGAGCTTACAGTTTAGTTGGAAGGTTAAGCATGATGAAGCTGAAGAACACACTCAGAACAGTTTAGAACGTACAAATGAAAACAGTGCAGTTCCAGAGGGGGTTATAGAAGCTGTTCTTAATATCAGCGTGAAGCAAAGTGTTATAATATTCTAGATGTTAACAGCGATTGGACATCCATAGACTTATCTTTCCATAGATTAAAATTTTCCTCTAGTCCAAGTAGATTCAGGGCACCACCACTGGAATTTTTTGATGCTACCTGCGTTTTCAACCCAGGCATTATTTTCTCTGAAGTAGAAGCCAGGGAGTGACATTGTGTTTTAATCATGGAGAAGCTGTGTTTTCATTCATTCATCCATTCATTCATTCATTCATTTATTTGGCTGCATCAGGTCTTAGTTGCAGCATGCAGGATCCTCGTTGCAGCATGTGTGATCTTTTGTTGCGGCACGCGGGCTCTTCGTTGTGGTGTGTGGGCTTCTCTGTAGTTGTGGTGTGCAGGCTCCAGAGCATGTAGGCTCAGTAGTTGCGGCACGCAGGCTCTCTAGTTGTGGCACACGGGCTCAGTAGTTGTGGCGCAGGGGCTTAGTTGCCCCGTGGCATGTGGGATCTTAGTTCCCCTACCAGGGATGGAACCTGCGTCACCTGCATTGGAAGGCGGATTCTTAACCACTGGACCACCAAGGAAGTCCTGAGAAATTGTTTTTTGACCATGGTTTTCATCAAGTCCACAAAGCCTCAAAGGGTAAAGAATACCTCCAGTATACCAAATATCTATTGTACACTATGATACATCGCATTAAGTTATCGTGACATCTATGGTCCTTAGAGTCAGACTTCAGATAGTGTCATGAATTTTCTCAAGCAATGCCAATTTTCTCAAGGTTGATCCCCTAAAAAAGTGATGGTAGGAGGGCTTCCCTGGTGGTGCAGTGGTTAAGCATCCGCCTGCCAATGCAGGGGACACAGGTTCGAGCTCTGGTGGGAAGATCCTACAGGCCGCGGAGCAGCTAAGCCCATGTGCACCATAACTACTGAGCCTGTGCTCTAGAGCCCGCGAGCCACAACTACTGAGCCCGCCTGCCACAACTACTGAAGCCTGTGTGCCTAGAGCCCGTGCTCCTCAACAAGAGAAGCCACCACAATGAGAAGCCCACGCACCGCAACGAAGAGTAGCCCCCACTCGCCACAACTAGAGAAGGCCCACGCGCAGCCACAAAGACCGAACATGGCCAAAAATAAAATAAATTAAATAAAAAAAAAGTGATGGTAGGGAAAAATGAGCTAGATTTACACAGGAGCTAAGAACTCTTGCAGATGCTGTGACAGATTCATTTTAAAAGTTTGATCCTGTATTACAGACACTATTAAAATTCTAATACATTTACTCAGGCAACTTATGCTAATATAAAATTTATCAACTTGACATTTTGCTGAAGACTAAAGATTGCTTCTTAACCTAGGGAAAATGTTTAAAAGTATTTCTTTTTACCTCTAGGTGGTGCTGTGTATTGTTTTATGTTAGGCACAAGACTGCCTACTTTTGAAATGGAAAGATTCTCAAAGATTATGCATCTTGTTTTACAGATGAACACATGAGACTCATTGAAATTTGGCCTGTTTAAGATAAAAATTCTGGTTTGAGGCAGAGCCAGGACTAAAGCCTCTTTTTTTGCAAAATGTTTAACGTATGATTTATTTGAGGAAAAATTAGTCATTCCATAATTATTTCATACAGTATTATGTATACTGTTGTGACAGGTTTAAGAGTTTATTTCACTTTATTGATTCATGATGTTTTCCTTAGGAAGTTCTAAAAGAAAATAAGTTGCCCAATTAATGTGAAAACAGATTGTAAGGAAAGATCATGGGATATCATTTTATATATATATATATATATATATATATATATATATATATATATATATCTAAATTACTTTACCAAAGAAGAACTCTCAATGGCTGAAGGACCCAAACAGGAATATAGATTGCTAGTAATTATGTGAAAATATATTACAACTCACTAACAGTCAAATCAAAACTGAAGAGCAGTGTAGTGCCTCTAAAGTTTGTAACGCTCACCCTCAGAGGTCCGAAGGCAGTGCTAAGACAGGCCCCTCATCGCTAGCAGGGGAAGTGTAAATCGGTACAACTTTTCTGGAAGTTAATTTGGCAAATGTTAAAAAGAAACTTAACTTGTTCAAACTGACCTAGTAGTTCCGATTCTAGGCTCCTCTGTGTAGGAATAATCAGGAATGTGGACAAGGATTTACGTACAAAGATATTGATAACAGCATTATATGTAGTATTTATAAATAAGAAAATCATTATATACATTAGGGTGGGCTTATGATATAAGGCAGCCGTTTACAAACTACTTGCAAAATAATTTTCAATGACAAAAGAAAATGTTCATAGTACTTTACTGAATTAAAGAGGTTAAAAATCTATAAACATGGGTTATCTCATATAAAATATTACTGCATTTGGAGAAAAATAATGAAAAACATAGGCAGGCATTACTAGAGGTTACCTGGATGTGCCTGGAGAAGAATGAGTGCTTTTCTTCTTTTTATTTTCTCTCTGTTTTTCAAGTTTTCTACAAAGTATACTTTCTACAGAAGTATAAGAAGTATGCTTATAGACAGAAAAAATGTTGTTTTTTCAAAGAAAGAAGTAGCTTTTTTTTTTTTTGCGGCACGTGGGCCTCTCACTGTTGTGGCCTCTCCCGTTGCGGAGCACAGGCTCCGGATGCGCAGGCTCAGCGGCCATGGCTCACGGGCCCAGCCGCTCCGCGGCACGTGGGATCTTCCCGGACCGGGGCACGAACCCGTGTCCCCTGCATCGGCAGGCGGACTCTCAACCACTGCGCCACCAGGGAAGCCCAGAAGTAGCATTTTAAATGATTTTGAAACCTGTCACTCTGTGGATCGTCGGAGGCGGGCAGCTTTTCTGCCTTCCTGTTTTGTCCCCTTGTACTGGTTGTCAGAGGGAGGACACCCTGCTGCATTATTTCCCAGAGCCAGAATTACTGCGTCGGACTCACTTTCCCTTTTATCTCTGATTAAGAGGGACAGAATTCTAAACCCCAGAGTCTGAAGTTCATTTTGGACAGTGGTAAACAATCACCACGTCTAAACAAACCTCCCTCAATGTATGCTGTCCACTTTTCTTCTTCAGGATTTTCCTTCTCCCGTCTTCATTTTATTCTGGGGTTTTTACTGACTCAATTTTGGGGATCTATTTTTGGGCCTTAAGATGCATGTTAAGTTTTCTAACTAATATATAGTTCACACATTTAGATATTTTGCTAGCTGTTCCTTAGTTCATACTTGAACTGGTTACTGAAAGGTTCTCAGTTTAATTGAAACTTAAGCTTGTTAAATTCCCAATCCCCAACTTAAAACCCTTCATTCTTGTCATAGAAGGAAATGTTGGCTCATCTGAACTTTCCTTTTTAAATTCAGATTGTCTCGTAATGATGCAACTCATAAAAAACGTATTCAGTGTTATATAGTGAGGAAAGGCTAGAACTGAATTGCAAGAGATCTTGACTTTTGTCCTGGGGATTGCTTAGAAGGACAGTGAGGAATGAACAGTGGAGCATTTCCATCTGGCACTAATTACTTGTGTGATCTTTGGCAAATTATTTATCCTCAGTTTCTTTGCCTATAAAATTAAGGTCGTGGCCCAGATGACCTATGACTCATGATCTGACAGAGGAGCAGAATATTTGAAATTGTGCTTGCAGTGAAATATCTGGGTCACAAGTCTACCATAGGTTTAAGATTCCTTCTGATTCTGAAATGTTTTTCTGGTCACAGTGTCCCTTTGAAACCACACAACTCAGATTGAGACCTGAACCCACTGGTTGGGACTCAAACCCAGACAAAACTCAGATTGACTTGAACCCACTGTCTTTTAATTGGTTGTACACCTGGCCTCAGGACTTGCTGAAGTCTCAGCCCAGAAGGAATTAAGCGAGAGGCATGGTGATAGGTAAGAAGTAAATTTATTGAGAGAGAGGCACACTCCATAGACAAAGCATGGGCCATCTCAGAAGGCAAAAGGCCCTGAAATACGGGGTGGTTAGTTTTTATGGGCTGGGTAATATCATAGGCTAATGAGTGGGAAGATTATTCCAGCTATTTCGGGGGAAGGGATGGGGATTTCCAGGAATTTGGGCCACTGCCCACTTTTTGGCCTTTTATGGTCAGCCTCTTGGAACTGTCATGGCGCCTGTGGGTGTGTTATTTAGCATATGCTAATGTATTACAATATGCGTATAATGAGGCTCAAGGTCTACTGGAAGTCGAATCTTCCGCGTCTTGGACCTAACTGGTTCTAACCAGTTTATGTTGTATTCTCAACAGCTATTTCATTCTTTTAAAGGTTGTGCCCTGCCCTCTTCCCTCCTGTTTCACCTTCATAACACTATCTACAGCAGGAGCCTCCTGGGTCCTTGTCTTTCAAGTTTCCTCCCAGATCCCATAGTTTAGAGACCACTGCTTCTATTTTCTTAGTTATTCAGAGAAGGAAGTACTTCAGCGTTGGAGCTGGTGGCATAGGAGCTGCTACTGAACTCCTAAAATAATGTATCAGCTGCAGCCATGAATACATCTGGAAGCGTACAGCAGCATATGCACGAATGTTCCTTTATTTTTACAGGGATGTGTTAGCAGAAACTCTAAAGTGTAACAATTCCCTAATTCTCTCTATCCAGGGCCTGCCTTAAAGTGGACAGAATATGTAGCTGGCATGATTTGAGGGGACACCAGACAGGGTGCTTCATTCAGAAATACTCTACTGCCTGTTAGTCCAACATTATTAAATAGCTTAACTTTGGCTCTTGAAAGCTACCACAAATGCTTTAAAAACACATCTTTCAAAAAATGGAAAGAAATCTAATCTTAGAAGAACAGGAACATTCATAGAATACAGTAGGTCAAGTTCAAACTGAAACTTTGGTGAGGCTTCAGTGAGACGTTAAGAAAGATATTTCAGTGTATATATCCTCTGACAGGAGGCCAAGGGCATCTACTTCTAACCCCACAAACAAGTATATCAGCATCTTCACATTTCACATTTCTCGCTGTTCGTCCCTCGGTTATCAGGTGTACCATGCTTTAATGTTAAGTCACAAAGTCTTCTCTCAGGTTGCCTGTTTGTGTGTGAGTTGCTGTTGAAAAATAGGTTTCAGGTTAAGACTTACTTTGTGCCTGTTTTTAGAATTATTTATTTGATCTGAGTCATATTCCATTTTTGGCCATCAATGTGTTTATAGGCAAACTTCTTACGCTTATTTCTGGGTGCTTTGTTTTAACTACCTTTAAAAGCATTGATAATGAAATAAACGTTTAAACAAGAGATTGTGAAAATGTATTAAATATAGGGGAAATTTTTATGCCTTGGCGTTGTAAATTGTAAACAATGAACAGCTTTATTTTCTGTCAAAGTTCTTACAGTTATTTATAGTTTATAAACATAAATGATGTTATATAAGCTTATAAAATAAATTTATACTTTTAAACTTAGCTTATATTAATTAGTGATGAAGACAAAAGTAGATTCTGAGAAAACAGAATTGTGAGCATCCCAGATGAATAGTATAGTGTAACCTTGTTTGGCCAGAGCTTGCCTGTGAGATTTATGATGTGCTTGACCCATTTTGTTGATTTTTCTGTGATTCTTCTTCCTCCTGTACATTAAAAATATTCTCTGAAGCTTTAGACACCTATCCATTGGTTCAACAAATTATCTCTTATTCACCCACTGTGTTCTGGGCACTATGCTTGTGCCTGAAGCTACAAAGATAAGACAGTGTCCCTGTCAGTGTGAGTGGGTGACAGAGACAATGACAACGTGATGATACACAAACAGAAATAGGTTTGAGGTTCCAAGAGGTCTCCTGGGAAGGAGCTCCTGGTCCCGCTGGGAACGTCAGGGGAGACCTACCTGAGGGAACAGCTACCTGAGGAACCACACACCCGCCATCACAAGCTAGAGCAGGAGGAGGCAGGTGTATGGGGTGCGTGCGTGGCTGAGGGAGCCCTGGGGGGCTTGCCGCACGCATCTCGCCCCACCTGAGAGGTTCTGGGGAGGTGCTTGGAGAAGGACCCACTAAGGGTTGGAGGAAAAATATGGAATAGGGGAGTCTTCCAGTAAGGCAGAGCGGAGGACCAGGGCATGAAGGTGTTTGCTAACTTATTCAAACAGCTCAGAAAGGCTGGGAGACAGGATTTGTGAGGGGGAGTTGATGAGGGAGTGGGTGGTGGCATATAGACCTGGGAAAGATAGCAGTAGCTAGAACTTACTGAGTTCTTACCATGTGCCGTGCACCATTCTAAACCCTGACATGTCTTAGCTCATTTAATCCTCATGTAACTCGATGGAGTTACTATTATTATCTCCATTTTGCTGAAGAGGACATTGTGATGGTATTAAAATATGTCCACAAATTCTTTGATAGGCTTCCCTGTAAGTATACCCTAATTCTCCCCTTGGGTGTGGGCTGGCTAATGACCTGCTTCCAACTAATAAAATATAGCAGAAGTGTTGATTGATGGCTCCTGAAACTAGGTCATAAAAGGCATTATGGCCTCCTTCTTGCTTTCTCAAATTCACTCTGGAGGAAGCCAGCTGCCATATGATGAGGCCACTTAAGCAGCCTTATGGAGAGGCCCACATGGCAAGAAACAGAGCCCTCCAGCCAAGAGCCTCCTGCCATCTGCCATGTGAGGGAGCTGTTTTGGAAAGAAGATCTAGCCTCAGTCAAGCCTTCAAATGACTGCAGCCCCAGCCTTGACCGCAACCTTATGAGAAAACCTGAGCCAGAACTACCTAGCTCAGCTGCTCCCAAACTCCTGACCACCCCCCCGCAAAGCCTCTGGGATAAGTGTTTGTTGTTTTAAGCTACTAAGTCTTCAGGTAATTTGTTACGCAGCACTAGATAACTAATACAGACACTGAGGCATCACATGTTAAGTAACTTTTCCAAGGTCACATAACTCATAAATTATGAATTTGAAATTTGAACTCAGGCATTCAAACTCCAGACTCTATTCACCTCAGCTGTACTATTCTGCCTTGAAAAGTAGGTGGGGCCTGTCTCTGGAGAGCCAGTGCTTATATTACACTTACATACACACAGACGTACACATAACACTCTCCCTCTCTCCCTCCCTCTCTGTTTTTTTAGGACTTAATCTTGATAGTTATAGGGAACCACTGAAAGCAGTTACATGTTGGAAAGATCCTTTGGCGTAGAGGCTTGATTGTAAGGGGCTCTAACCAGAATTAGGAAGAACTGTGTCAGGTAATGGAAGTAATCCAGACAGGGAATGTGAAGTCCTGAACTAAGGCATGAGATAGAAAGGATTAGACAGGTTCAGGAAGTATTTAGTGGGTAGACTTGAAGGACTCTTACATGGCTGACTAGGTATTTGTGGTGCTGGGCTGTGAGAGGGCAAGAAGAGTCACTGGGTAGATCTGGTGCCATGGTAGGTGGGTGGGTGGGTGGGAAGGGGATGTTGGCAGCTGGTAGAAGAGTAGGGGAGGGTCGTGATGAGTTCTGCCTTGGCCGTGGTGCATTTGAGACATTTAAGAGATACCTGAGGGACTTCCCTGATGGTCCAGTGGTTAAGACTCTGCACTCCCAGTGAAGGGGGCACAGGTACAATCCCTGGTTGGGGAACTAAAATCTCCGCATGCCGCACAGTGTGGCCAAAAACTAAATAAATTAAAAAAAAACAGTGGCTATGTAAATCAACCATATTTCAATAAAATTTTTTAAAAAAAGAGAGAGAGAGAAATACCTGAGAGGTGGGATCCCAGCACCACTGGACTGGCGTTGCTGAGGAGAGGTCTGAGCTGAGGTGGGGACTTGGAAGTCATCAACCCGCCTCTAGAGGATGCTGCAGTGATGGCACGGGTGACTGCAACCTGGGAGAATGTGTGGAATGAGAGGAGGAGAGTCTCTACAAGGAGGCCTGGCCTAACCTTGACAGGGGGTGGGCAGAGAGAGGAGCCAGAGAAAAGAGAACCAGGGAAAATGGCATCAGAAAACGTAGGGAGAGAGAATTTTGGAAAAGAGAGTATTTTACAGTGGCAAATGCAGCCTCAGTATCTGCCAGGTGCCACTTTCTGAGTCTGTGAAACCTGACCGCTGTGACTTCTAGGCCGACTCCTTGAAAGAGCACCCCACCATGGGGATCTTTCCACTCCACCCTCTGAGGCATCCCTGAAGGTTCCCCACGGAGCTTCGTATGCTCACCTGGTCTCCGCGGATCTACTTAACTCATTTCAGTTCAACAAACGTTTATGTAAACTTTAGCACCTAGTAGGCACGTAATAAATGATTATTGGATGACTAAATACTTATTAATAATATGTGCGAGGCACTGGGTAGGGCAAGGCTTGACTCTCTTTGCACATGCAAAAGTAATATAAGAAGACTTCCCCATGAGTCCATTGACTTATTAAGTAGCTGCAGATTTTAATGAGGGTTTGATGTCTCCTATAGAGTCACAAAATTTTGTTTCTGTTGTGGAAGAGCTATTTGTGTTAATAACAACAGAAAAAGGAGTCAAAGGCCACTCTGAAATTTTTCCTGATATTTTACGACTGCATTTACGAAGGTATTCTGGAAAGTTAACATGGCTTATTAAGCTGAAATTTTAAAAAGGGTTTCTTTAATGACATAAGCTTCTTTCAACTCCAACTGTTCTAAATGGCAGCTTCCTGTCCGAGAGTCATTATTTTTAAAAGTCATATTTAAGGTAACTGAAATAAAACTCTTTTAGTAATTAGATACAGTGATTAGATGCTCTTTTAAAATTATGCTTGGATTTTCTATTAGGAAAACCATGGCAAAGTCATAAAATAATAGATCCATAGTAAAGTTTCAAAGGTCTGAAGACTTTTATGGACTAAAAAATACTGAATTTTCAAAATTGAATTCTGTGGCTTTCATATTAAAGGCAAGCAGAAGTTTCCCACATCTTTAAATAATTAAGACAATTAGAAAACTGTAAACCAAACTTTGAATTCTATAGCCCTTCGGAGTATGAAAGCTCAGTTGTAAATCTGCTGGATTTATTAACTGGGGGTGCTCATCGTGTAGGGCATAAGCCATATCACATAATGCTACCTACTGAGGGCTTGTTTTGTTCCTTTGTTTAAACACCTCCCCAAGGTAAAAAGACTGGGAAGAGAAAAGAGTTAATTGAGTTCGCCTGGAAGACCCTCCCTTCCCATCCCCCAATCAAAAACGTCTCACCCTTAAATCCGGCCTCCTTTGACTCTGAGCCCTGCCCCCTTCCAGGCCCTTCTCACCTGCTTTGCATCCCTGTGCTCTGCACCTTGGCGTGGAGCCTTTCATTCTATCATTTTTTAATTATTCTACAGTGATTTCTGGGGTACTTAGTACAGGTTTGTCCCTACAGTTTACTCTTCTTAAAAACAGGGTCCACTCTATGCTTTGTCTCTGTTTTCCCACAGGAGTTTAACCTCTGCTGATCACTGAACTCTCTGTTTCCAGAACTGTGATGGTTAACTTCATGTCAACTTGGCTAGGCTGTGGTGGCCAGTTGTTTGGTCAAACACTGGTCAAGATGTTTGTGTGAAGAAATGTTTTTTAGACGTGATTAACTCTTAAATCAGTGGACATTGAGTGAAGCAGATTGCTCTCCACAGTGTGAATGGGCCTCATCTAATTAGTTGAAGGCCTTAAGGGCAAAGACTGAAGCTCCCTGAAATAGAACGCATTCTCCTCAAGACTGCAGCATAGAAACCCTGCCTGAATTTCCAGCCCACTGCCCTATGGATCACACTCCAGATGCAATAGCCGCTCTCCCCTGAATTTAGACTTCAGACTTGCCAGCCCCTGCAGTCACATGAGCCAATTCCTTAAAATCTCATTCTCTCCTAGTGGTTCCGCTTCTCCGGAGAACCCTGACTGACACAAGAATTAAAAACCTACATTAAAAAATAGATACAATTATAAGAGATTTCAGTGGGCTGTATCATTTTGATAGTAATCCTCTGAAGAAAGTACCTTCTGGCTATCAGTTTGCAAAAGTGATACGTCTTGAAGGAGCCTTAAAAACTTAGCCAGTCAACATCGTCCCTGTCCCCAAATCATGCTACACTCATGCCTCATTGATGTTTTTTAACTTTTTATTTGGAAATAATTTCAAATTTACAGAAGTGTTGCAAGAGTAGGAATAGTGCAAAGAAAACTCATATATGCTCTCCCCGACTTCATCTAGTTTACCCATTTACTTTATTGCTGTGCATGCACTGTCTTTCCCCCTACACGCGTGCACGCACACACATTTGAGTGTAAGTTATATATAACATAACTCTTTACTTGTAAATGCTTCAGTGTGTGTTTCCTAAGAAGAGGGACACTCTTACTAACCCAGTACAGTTATCAACTAAGAGAAATTTATTACGGATATAATACTTATATCTATCTATTCCATTATCTGTATTCCAGTTGTATCCATTGGTCTGACATTGTCCTTTAAAGCATTTTTAAATTCTTTCCCATTATAGAGTATTACAAGACATTGAATATAATTCCCTGTGCTATACAGTAGGACCTTGTTGTTTATCTATTTTATATACAGTAGCTCGCAACTGCCAATCCCAAACTCCTCATTTATCCCTCCTCTCCCCCAACGTTCTGCTTTGGTATCCATAAGTTTGCTTTCTATGTCCATGAGTCTGTTTTCATGTTGTAAATAGGTTCATTTGTATCATATTTTAGACTCCACATATAAGTGATATCGTATGATAGTTGTCTTCCTCTATCTGACTTAACTTCATGTAGTATGATAATCTCTAGGTCTGTCCATGTTGCTGCAAATGGCATTATTTCATTCTTTTTTATGGCTGAGTAATATTCCATTACACACACACACACACACACACACACACACACACACACACACACTGCATCTTCTTTATCCATTCATCCATCGAAGGACACTTAGGTTGCTTCCATGTCTTGGCTATTGTAAATAGCACTGCTATGAACATTGAGGTGCATGTATCTTTTCAAATTAGAGTTTCATCCAGATATATGCCCAGAAGTGGGATTGCTAGATCATATCGTAACTCTAGTTTTTTAAGGAACCTCCATACTGTTTTCCATAGTGGCTGCACCAATTAACATTCCCACTAACGGTGTAGGAGGGTTCCCTTTTCTCCACACCCTCTGCAGCATTCATTGTTTGTAGACTTTTTAATGAGGGCCATTCTGACTGGTGTGAGGTGATACCTCACTGTAGTTTTGATTTGCATTTCTCTAATAATTAGCAAAGTTGAGCATCCTTTCATGTGCTTATTGGCCCTCTGTATGTCTTCTTTGGAGAATGTCTATTTAGTTCTTCTGCCCATTTTTTTTTAACATCTTTATTGGAGTATAATTGCTTTACAATGGTGTGTTTGTTTCTTTTGGATAACAAAGTGAATCAGTTATACATACACATATGTTCCCATCTCTCTTCCCTCTTGCATCTCACTCCCTCTGACCCTCCCTATCCCACCCTTCTAGCTGGTCACAAACCACCAAGCTGATCTCCCTGTGCTATGCGACTGCTTCCCAATAGCTATCTATTTTACATTTGGTAGTGTTTATATGTCCATATATACACTACCACTCTCTCACTTTGTCCCAGCTTACCCTTCCCCCTCCCCGTGTCCTCAAGTCCATTCTCTAGTAGGTCTGTGTCTTTATTCCGTCTTGCCCCTAGGTTCTTCATGACCATTTTTTTTTCTTAGATTCTATATGTATGTGTTAGCATACGGAATTTGTTTTTCTCTTTCTGACTTACTTCACTCTGTATTAAAAACACATGAAAGAATGCTCAACATCATTAATAATTAGAGAAATGCAAATCAAAACTACAATGAGATATCATCTCACACCTGTCAGAGTGGCCATCATCAAAAAATCAACAAACAGTAAATGCTGGAGAGGGTGTGGAGAAAAGGGAGTTTCTAGATTTTTGATGATGGCCATTCTGACTGGTGTGAGATGATATCTCATTGTAGTTTTGATTTGCATTTCTCCAGTGATTAATGATGTTGAGCATTCTTTCATGTGTTTGTTGGCAATCTGTATATCTTCTTTGGAAAAATGTCTATTTAGGTCTTCTGCCCGTTTTTGATTGGGTTGTTTTTTTGTTTGTTTGATATTGAGTTGTATGAGCTGTTTGTATATTTTGGAAATTAAGCCCTTGTCAGTTGCATTGTTTGCAAATATTTTCTCCCATTCTGTGGGTTGTCTTTTTGTTTTGTTTATGGTTTCCTTTGCTGTGCAAAAGCTTAAAGCATTTTTTTTCCTTACTATAGGATCAAGTCTCTCTAATCTGGAACATTTCCACAGCCTTTCTTTGTCTCGTATGACATAGGAACCATCAATTTTGATGCAAAATTTCCAGGGAAATTGATTGTTTAGCTAATGCTAGTTTTAGCAAAACTCAGAGTCAGAGATAAATGAATTTAAGATGTAATTTTCCTCGTAGGAGT
Organism: Physeter macrocephalus; assembly: GCF_002837175.3. Classification (NCBI taxonomy): domain Eukaryota; kingdom Metazoa; phylum Chordata; class Mammalia; order Artiodactyla; family Physeteridae; genus Physeter; species Physeter macrocephalus. The sequence continues at coordinate 134,997,588 of NC_041224.1, forward strand.
TCATAAGGATCACACAGAATTCTGGATATGAAACACATACCCTAGTAACGCCTGCCTAAATCACTTGATGTTCCATTGCTCTCTATTACACTTTCCTAACGTAGGTTTTCCTCTGCCCTGGGCACAGTCAGTGGGTAAGGCAGACTTTGTGTCTGAAGTCATATGACTAAAAGCTTATTCTGAATTAGATCTGGGTTTGGAAATTAGAACCAGATCTGGTTTTCAGTTAATTAATTCATAAGAGAAAACTAAGGGCTTGAGATTTAAAAAAAATTAATGAGAAAACATTGAAGTCACCGGGAATAGGCTTTTCCAAAATATGCTCCCTTCAGCTTTGTTTAATATATTTTATAAACAAACTAATATAATTAAGCTAGATTTAGCCCACCATAACAAGCTCTGGCTTCTTTCTTTCTTTCTTTTTAAACAGAGGGGAACATTTGATTAAATTACTATTCATCTGAAAATATTATTCAATGGGAAAAAACCCATTAGATGTATAAAGACAGATAACATTAAACAGTTAATTGTGAATAAAGAATCACATGATGTAACATAGATGACTGAGAAAAAAGAGTTCTTGGTTTTGAAATACATTTTTATGCAATGTCATATAGTTAAAATCGCTGTCATGCTACCTTCTGGTCCAAAAATGGAAGTCATATAGTACATCATGTAACATCCTCATTCTGGCTGACTTGCTGTCTTGGCATGGTTTTTGCTGCAGATGAGTATAGAGACGGTTCTTGTCATACCTTAGAAAGATGTCATTGTTTAATAGAGTAGAAACACAAGTGAGTAAACTTCCGAATTATTAGATTTTTTAAAATAGAGAATTTAAAGATATATTCTTATGACCAGTGAAAACTATTGTTTTTAAACAGGAAAAATAATAAATTAGAATTTGATGGGGGGAGTGGGGCAGAGTGGAGAGGGTCGTGCATGTTTAGGTGGTTAACAGCTAGCTGACTGTCAGTCAGAAATCCCCCCCCAGAGTAGATATTACTTTTGTGAAGAAAGCTTTTTTGTTTGTTTTATTTATAGAACTTGATGAATAAGATGATGGCCATTAAAAAAAAACTGAATGCCATTCTCATTTAGAGACCAACTAATTGTGGGACCTATAACCAAGGTCAGGAAGTTAGTAATAAAGTTTATTAAGACAGATGGCTCGGGCTTCCCTGGTGGCGCAGTGGTTGAGAATCCTTCTGCCGATGCAGGGGACACGGGTTCGTGCCCCGGTCCGGGAAGATCCCACATGCCGCGGAGCGGCTGGGCCCGTGAGCCATGGCCGCTGAGCCTGCGCATCCAGAGCCTGTGCTCCACAACCGGAGAGGCCACAACAGTGAGAGGCCCGCGTACCGCAAAAAAAAAAAAAAAAAAAAAGACAGATGGCTCAGTTACCTAATTTAGTCAACACCCCTTGCTCTGGAAACCAGAATGGCCTTGGGCCTAAGGAAGATCTTCCCATACTAAGTATAAAGCATCTCTACTGAAGCAAAGGTTTCTAGACGCATTTCTACAACAGTTTCCATTATTTACCACACAGGAGGTTAGGTGTGATGCAAATGAAAGGTAGTTATTTTCTGTTTGTGAGAGCCACCCACGCTTCCCTGGGACACCTTGACAAAGGACAAAGACACTGCTTTCTCATCTTGTAAAGGGAATAAATTGTTTTGCTCTGAATGGGTCTGTACCCATTTAGCTCAATGCAGAAGCAGTCCTGTGCCCAGGGATGAGTTCTGGCCTTTGCCTTCCAGCTTCTTCAAGTGGTTTTCCACCCCTTAATGTACCTAAATGGAATACAGAGAGGCTGCTCCCCACTCCGTCCCAGAGAGACAGCTCCTCCAGCGAGTCATGCAGACAGACATGCTCCAGCATCCTGGGCGTTTTCTCTCTAAGCAGACTGGCTTGCGTCGCACCAGCATCCCGCGTTGCCTACAGCATCAGCTGTTTCCCAGACCAGACTGCCAACTCTGCCTAATGCCACCGCCCTGAGAAACCAAGGCATGGGTCTAAGGATCCTACGGAGTGGGAGGGAAAGGGGGTAACTGATGCCCATTTCACAGGAGCAGCAAGGGTATGTGTTGGGGGATGAGTAGAAGTGTGTTGGGTCTGGGCTGAGGTGGACTGGTGGACATAGTAAATGGGTCCGGACTCTGGAGTGCCTGCAACAGTATTTCAAGCCCTAGGCCCTGCTTTTTAAATCACCATGAATAATTTTTTTTCCATTCTCCCAAGAGAGCTCAGACGTGAGCATTAAATTTTCTTGCTTTTAGAAGATTATGAACCTCTGGGCTCAACCAGTTGGGTTTTATTTACCAGAACACAATTAGATGATTGAATAAATTATTGGTTACTTTGCCAGTAACTATGACCCCCATGGGATTATTGCTTTTGAAACGCTAAAATTTTTTTAAACTTCCAAGATTCCTGCTGATATGTGTTAGAGAAAAAATTATTCTGATACTTGTTAAAACAGTAAGGAAAACTTTTCCAGGACTCTTGTAAGTCAGAGCATTGCAGTAGGGGAGAGAGATGAGGCTCAACTCCAAATACAATAGACAGCCGGTGATTACAGCCAAAGACCAGAAGGAGCAGGGTCAGTGGATGGAAAGCTACTGAGAGGATCAAGGGTAGGGAGGTTTGCTAAAACTACTTAACAGGATTCTTGCTGAAGGCAGGTCAAGGACACGTACGTCAGATGTGAGGGATGAGGAACTTGATCTCAGCAAGGATGAGGGCCGAGGTCGAGGCCTGGTAGACCGGAGTCTGACTCAAGTTTGGTCAAGGAGAGTGTCTTTGTGATGTGTACTGAATCAGGGTTTCCACTGCAGAGAGGGGAGGAGGGGCTCTGGTACAGTTGACCTGAGAGGGGAAAGGCCCTTCTCAGACCTGTGCTTGGCAGGTAATACACACAGGGTTGCTCTGCCCAGGTCTTCCCTTCTGGGCCAGCAGGGTCACCAGTTGGGCCGATGGTTCTCAGGGCCAGACAGAGATTCCAGGCTGCTGCCCCCTATGCCCCATCCCCACCCAGTTCAGCCAAGCAATCTACTGTTAAACTGGGTCCAGGGAGACTTGGAAGTTTTTATTGTGCTGTGTTCCAGAGTCAAAATGGAAGAATCATATCACCTTTTATTAGTTTTATGTATTAAAAATGTTGGAAACACAATTTTATTTATTTATTCACATTTATTTATTTTTAATTTATTTATTTTTATTTTTGGCTGCGTCGGGTCTTCATTGCGCGCGGGCTTTCTCTAGTTGTGGCGAGCGGGGCTACTCTTCTTGGCGGTGCATGGCTTCTCATTGCGGTGGCTTCTCTTGTTGCGGAGCATGGGCTCTAGGTGCGCGGGCTTCAGTAGTTGTGGCACACGGGCTCAGTAGTTGTGGCTTGTGGGCTCTAGAGCACAGGCTCAGTAGTTGTGGCTCACGGGCTTAGTTGCTCCGCAGCATGTGGGATCTTCCCGGACCAGGGCTCGAACCCATGTCCCCTGCATTGGCAGGCGGATTCTTAGCCACTGCGCCACCAGGGAAGCCCTGGAAACACAATTTTAGATTATAAACTTGACCTTGTCAAGTACAGTTTATTCAGTTTTTTAAAGTTGGGCTAAAATAGACATAGAATAAAATTTACCGTTTTAACCCTTTTTGAGTGTACAAGTCGGTAACATTAAAGTATGTTCACATTCATCGCTATCCATTTCCAGAAGTTTTCCATTATCCCAAATTGAAACTCTATCCCCATTAAACACTAATTCCCTGTCCCCTCCCTCCCCTTAGTCCTGGGCAAACATTGTTCTACTTTTTGTGTCTATGAGTTTCTGTCCTCTGTGAGTGCCTCTAGGTACCTCATGTAAGTGAAATCATACAATATTTGTCCTTTTGTGACTAGCTTATTTCTTATTTCACTTAGCATAATGTCTTCAAGTTTCCTCCATGTTGTAGCATACGTCAGAATTTCCTTCCTTTTTAAGGCTGAATAATATTCCATTGTATGTCTATACCACATTTTGTTTATCCATTTATCTGTCAGTGGACACTTGGGTTGCTTCCAACTTTTGGCTACTGTGAATAATGCTGCTATGAACATGGGTGTACAAATATCTGTTTGAGTCCCTGCTTGCAATTCTTTTGGGTATACACTAGATCATTTGGTAATTCCATTTTTAATTTTTTGAGGAACCATCATACTGGTTTTCCATAGTGGCTATACCATTTTATATTCCCACCAGCAATGCACAAGAATTCCGAATTCTCCATATCCTCGCCAACATTTATCTTCTGTTTTCTTTAACAGTAGCCTTCCTAATGGGTATGAAGTGGTATTTCATTGTGGTTTTGATTTGCATTTCCCTCATAATTGATGATGTAAAGCATCTTTTCACGTGACTATGGCCATTTGTATATCTTCTTTGGAGAAATGTGTATTCAAATCCTTTGCCTATTTTAAAATTGGGTCATTTGTTTCTTTGTTGTTGAGTTGTTAAGAGTTCCTTATATATTCTGGATATTAATCGCTTATCAGATATATGATTTGTAAATATTTTCTCCCATTCTGTAGGTTGCCTTTTCGCTCTGTTACTAGTGTCCTTTGATACAGAAAAGTTTTGAATTTTGACAAGGTCCAATTTATTTTTCTTTTGTGGTCTGTGTTTTGGTGTCATACCTAAGAATTCATTGCCAGATCCAGTGTCATGAAGCTTCTCTCCTATGTTTTCTTCTAAGAGTTTTATAGTTTTTAGCTCTCACATCTAGGTCTTTGACCTATTTGGAGTTAATTTTTATGTATGGTGTAAGGCATGGGTCCAGTTTCATTCTTTTGCATGTGGTTATTCCGTTTGCAAGCACCATTTGTTGAAAAGACTGTCCTTTCCCCATTGAATGGTCTTGGCACCCTTGTTGATCATTCACTTTTATTTTACATTGAGAAGAGGAAACTGTTAGAATTACATTTCTTCTTTTAGATTTACATTTCACTTTTTGATAGGTTTTCAAAATCTATCCATCTGCCACAGTTTTTTACCAGCCGTTTGCTCGAGAGTCAATGGGGGTAGTGACTTTACCTCTATTAGGGATGACAAAACTCTGCCAGTCTGATGGTACTTGGATGGTTTGGGGAATCCAGACTGCTCCACATTTTCTCTGTTGGGTATCCTACCGATTGAGCTCTCCTCCTAAGGAACATATTAACAAACCTTTGGAATGCCAGTGCACATGGGAGGAATAAAAAATATTAGTCACTCACATGCAAGTGTGAATTCATTTACATCACTTGCCTCCCAGTTGATTACTGAGAAGAAGGCAATTGTAACTTTAACTTGATTAGAGGGTTGGGGCAAAGTAGAAGGAGAGGGAGAAACACTATTTTAAGGACAAGGCAACATTTCAAGAAGGGCAGGCCCAGGTGTGGTGCTACCCCAGACGAATGAGGCATCGAGCACTGTGGATGGACCCACAGGGAGGACCATGGCCCAGACAGGGAAGTAGGAGAATCTAAAGATAAATTTTGCATATGCCACAGCTGTGCCAGGGAGAGGCTGTGGAAGTGGGCATGAGTAACCCAGAGATGTGCAGAGAGCCAAGGCCCGGCTCTTCCATGGTTATTTTAAAGCAGTAGCCCATATTTCTCTAGGCCTGGAGACATTTCTTTTAGGTATTGTCTGTCTAATCCTTCTAAGGGAAAAATGAAAAGAGCACAGTGCTGAAGAACATCTTACTGGGGGAATGGCAGCTCTCAGACAGCTAATGTTTCTGTGACCCTCGCCTCCACCTCCAAAACACACACACACACACACATACACACACACACACACCCCTCTCTCGGGAATTTGTCCTCGTTTTGTAATGATTCTAATTTGAGTTGATTGCACATATTTACATAACAGATATTTAAAATGTAGACTATATTGTTGATGCTGGTGTACCTCTGGTGAGCACTGGGTATTTTAAAAGTTCCATTCGTACATTTCGAGAATTAGGATGATTTGTAAATTATTAAAGATTGACATTTTGTCCTGTAAGCTCCTGTTTCTAGCCAAAATCGTCCCTACTACACAGTGGAGAAAAGTAGTTTTACAGTTTGGTTCAGTTATCTTTAAAGCAAATTTTATTCAAAAAGGGAAAGATGTATCTAGATCACATGCAAAATTTCACTAATGCCTCATTGATCTAATTAATTTGGCCACACAAGACTTGACCATTGCTGGGTGTTAGTACCATAGAAAAGTATCACAGGGTTTCCCTGGTGGCACAGTGGTTAAGAACCCGCCTGCCAATGCAGGGGACATGGGTTCCAGCCCTGGTCCGGGAAGATCCCACATGCCGTGGAGCAACTAAGCCCGTGCACCACAACTACTGAGCCTGTGCTCTAGAGCCCACGAGCCACAACTACTGAGCCCATGTGCCACAACTACTGAAGCCCACACGCCTGGAGCCCGTGCTCCGCAACAAGAGAAGCCACC
>NC_041224.1:135004119-135008647 GCF_002837175.3 Physeter macrocephalus
GCGGAGCGGCTAGGCCCGTGAGCCATGGCCACTGAGCCTGCGCGTCCGGAGCCTGTGCTCCGCAACGGGAGAGGCCACAACAGTGAGAGGCCCGCATACCACAAAAAAAAAAAAAAAAAAAAAGAGTAGCCCTCACTTGTTGCAACTAGAGAAAGCCTGCACACAACAACAAAGACCCAACACAGCCAAAAATAAATAGATAGCTAGATAAATAAATAAATAAATATTTTTTAAAATATTTTTTAAAATAAATAAATAAAAATAAAGATTCCAGTGTGGTATCATGGGTGTATGCGTATGTCCAAACTCATCGAATTGCAACATTAAATATGTGCAGGGTTTTTTGTGTATCAGTTATGTCTCAATTAAGCTGCTTTAAAAAAAATAGCTTTGTTTCTGTCAGGTAAATAGAGACTCACTCTTGCCAAAAAAAAAAAAAAAAAGATTCCGGTAAATGGAAAGAGATACCGTATTCATTGATTGGAAAACTCAATATTGTTAAAATGTCAGTTCTCTCCAAAGTAGTGTAAAGATTCAATATAATCTCAGCAGGCTTTTTAATGTGTTAGAAATTAACAAGAGAATTGTAAAATCTATATGGAAATGCAAAGGATCTAGACTTGTCAAAACAATCTTTAAGACGAATAAAGCTAGGAAATAAAGAGGAAAGTATGGAGTAAGGACAGAACAGAAAGCCCAGAAATAGATCCTCACTTACGTGGTCAGCTGATTTTTGTCAAAGGGTCAAGGTAATTCAATCCAGGAAGCAATAGTGTTTTCAGCAAATGATGCAGGAATAACTGGACAACCACATGTATAAAAATGAACCTCAACCAGTACTTCACAGCATATACAAAACTTAAGATGGATCCTAGACATAAATATAAAAGCTAAAACTATAAAGCGCTAGAAAGAGAACATAAAAGAAAATATTCATGAAGTGGGGGTAGGCAACTATTCAGACAGGACTCAGAAAGCAATAACCATGAAAGAAAAAATTTATAAATCAGATTTCTTCCAAATTAAGTATTTGTTTATTAGAAACACTATTAAGAAAATAAGCAATCCATGGCCTGGAAGAAGACAGTAGCAAATGTATATCTAATAAAGGAGTTGTATCCAGAAGATATAAGGAACTCCACAATTCAATAATAAAGACAACCCACTTCTTCTTTTAACCTCATCAACATTTATTGAATTGTGAACCGTTGCAAATACTGATGAAATCTCGGACTCACTCACTCCAATCCCTCTCTCAGTTTCCGTTTGAAAAGGAAGCCTAGAGAAGGACCACCCCAAACACCAGAGGGTAGAAGGGAGACATGGGGGAATGCAGGGAGATGGGACATGGGGGGAAGAGGAAGGAAGGAGCAGGACCAGCATGCATGGTTAGCCTTCTGGGACAGACAGACACACACACACAAACACACACACACACACACACACACACGCAAAGACCAGGGGTGTCCATCTCTGACCCACCCGGTGGCCGTGAGGACATCAGGGTAGGACCAGGCATCCATGAGACATTTCAGTCCTTCCTGTCATGAAGTGAAAGACAGCCCACTTTTTAAAAGATGGACAGAAATCTTAAACCCACCCTTCACAAAGGAAGATACATGAATGGTCAGCAAACACATGGAAAGATGCTCAACATAATAAGTCATCAGAGAAATGCAAATTCAAACCACAATGAACTAGGACTACACACCCATTAAAATGGCTAAAATTAAAAAGACTGACAACATCAAATGTTGGTGAGGCTGTAAGCAACTCCTGTGCAATGCTAGTAGAAATATAAAAGAGTATTTCCACTTTGGGACAAGGTTTAGCAGTTTCAGATAAAAATCAAACATACACCTACACTTTGACTTGGAAATTCCACTCCCAGAGAGAAATGAAACACATGTTCACAAAAAGGCTTGTACAAGAATGTTCACAGGAGCTTTATTCATAATAGCTCGAGAATGGAAACATGCCACATGTGCCTCAATAGGAGAACGGATAGACAAATTGTGGTGTATTCATACAAAGAATGAACTACTGATACATCCAACAACATTGGATAAATCTCAAAAATACACGGAGCAAAGGAAGCCAGACACAAGAGGACATGCTGTGTGATTCCATTTATAGAAATTCTAGAAGAGGCAAACTAAGGTGGGAAAAACAACAACAAAGCAGTGGTTGCCTCTGAGGATGGGGAGGAACTGGGAAGACATAGAGGCACTTTCTGGGGAGACGGAATGTTCTGAATCGAATGAGGAGTGTGGATTACAGGTGTGTATCCATTTGTCAAGTTGTACAGCTGAGATTTGTGCATGTCAGTGGATGTAATTTTTACCTCAAAAAAACTGCAAAAACATAATAATTGAGTGAGGAGTAGGAAGACATAAAGGTGATGCAAGAATGTCAGGATATTGGTAATTGTTAAACGTGTGTGATGGATACGTGGAGGTTCATTATATGGTTCTCTTTATATGTGTTTGAATTTTTCCATAATAAAAAGTTTTGAAAGTGTGTATGAAATTAAAAAGTGAATTGATGGATGGATCATGGGTTGCTCTGGTTGCCATACTTTTCTGGGCAATGTTCAATTATCCATATTAATGGGGGAGAACAGTGGTTGAAGATTACAAGCTTTGGAACCATTTACTAGCTCCATGGCTTTGAGAAAACTCCTTGATTTCTCCATAGTTCAGGTCCATCATAGGGCTTTGTGAGGTTTAAATGAGACGAAATATGTGTAAAGTGCTTTGCCAAGTTCTTGCTCAATAAACGTTAGCTATTACGATTAGCGGAGGGAAGATGTGGCAGAGATCACTTTAAAATTTATTTTTACTTGGCTTTGAAAAAATCCTTTTCTGTGTAATTTGAATTTGACTGTTTCTGATATTTGAGGAATCGATATCATGGGATCCCACTGGGGAAGGTTTGTCTGAGAAGAAATTAGAAAAGCGCTCCTGCCCTTGCAGTGAACTTGGAAATTAACACCTAAACTTTATCTCCATGAGGTTGTCTTCAAATTCCTAACATGAAACGATGACGTAGACAATCCCAAAATCTTATTTTCTTATTTGTTCGCTTTTCGAATTTGAACTTTTTTTTTCTTTTCTTTTGATAGCACCTGTCTCTGGGATGTTTTGCTTGGGCCAGTATTTAAATTGGCTGTTTTGTAACTTCAAAACAGCTAGTGGTAGGGAGAGAAGGCTAAGATGTTGGGACCTAAAAATAGCAAAATAAATAATCCCCAGCTGGCTAATAAAAAAACAAGTATATAACCATATTCACTCTCAGGCCTGGAGAACACTTGACTCTGAGCGTCTTTTGTTAGCAGCTTCTACCTCCAAGCCTTCACATTGTTATGGGAAATCTTTTCCTTTATGGCTGGAATTCGTAACCTCATTCATTCAGGGAAAACGTTTTGAGCACCTTGTTTATCCCGGGCCGTCAGGCGCTGGGGAGGCGAGGCCGAGCACGGCCCTTGGCTCTAAGGCTGGGACACACTCAGTAAATAAGGATGATCTCATGGGGACGCAGAAAGGGATGTCAGGGATGGTGTCTCCAAGATTCATGGGTGCACGTCCTGTCGGATGAGAAGGGCTCCGTTGGTCTCTTTTTCTTGCTTTACATACTGTTGAGTTTTGGTGTCATTTTTCTTTAAAGGACCTAAATGGAATTTGCCAGACAGAGCTGGCTTTGAAGACTGATTTGCGGTGACAGTCTTTCCACTTCCCATTAGTTTTTCTGAGCACCACACATATTTCGTTGTAGAAAAGCAGATTTCGGCCCATCTGCTCAGGGTCAAAGTTCTCCACACACCCTCACGTGTAGCAGAGAGGTTCCCACGCTTGGGCTCTGGGAGCCGGCCTGTGATTCCCCTCTTCCCTCGGCCCCTGAGGATGCTCACACGCTCCGATCTGTTTCCGCCATCTCCCTCCTCATCCTGAAATGTAAGGAGCGTCTTTTCAAATGGAAGTTGGCCTTCCCAGGAGTCTTCTCCAGGACATCTTGTTTTGGAAGCTTCAGTGTGTTATCCCCCTTTATCTTGCATTTTTATAAAACCTCTTTTGTTGTTGCTTTTTCATCTTTTTTCCTCCGCTTTTTAAAAATAGAGGCATTTATACTAATTAAGGTTATAGCTTCTGCTTTACGTGTGTGTATTATTTTCCACGTTTCTTCAGGATGATTTTGAAGGGCTTGTCTGCCTCACATTCTGGTTTCCCCAACTGTACTTCTGAAATAATTGGCTAAATTTAGCTTCATTTGAATAACTCAAGCACATATCACATTACTCCACACGATTTCTCTGAGTATTTTAATCAGTTGTGTTTTTTTTTTAATCCCTCATTTAGGTTTTCACAAATATTTATTGAGCGCCTACCATTTCCTCATGTCAGGATTGGGATTTTCTCAGTAACCTGGACCCTTGCTTCTCACCCTCCTGCCTTCAGGCCCCCCCGGCGCCCCCCCCCCCCCCCCCCCCCCCCCCCCCCCCCCTCCCCCCCTGCCCTCCCTGCCCTCCCCC
>NC_041224.1:135008752-135012411 GCF_002837175.3 Physeter macrocephalus
CGCTCCCCCCCCCCCTCCCTCCGGGCCCCCCCGGCGCCCCCCCCCCCCCCCCGCCGCCACACACACACTTCTCTCCGTGTCCTTCCAGGCCTCTCCACTCCGGTGTCCCCGCGGTCAGGCGGTGCTCCTGGGCTGCTCTGGCCCGCGGCCTTCTCTGCCTCGTGAGCGCTTATCACGTCCATCACTGGCTTGGCAGTTAGTCATAAACAGCCGTGTGACATGCACCAAACTTCTCCTGTACTGTCTTCCACGATTACTAGAGTCTTTTCATCTCTGGGCCCTACATCACTTAATATAGTACTCTCTTCCTCCTGAGTGTTCAAAATATTAGATTTTTTAAAAAAGATTAATAGCTCCTTGCCTTCTACTTCTCCAACTTTAGCTTCAGGCACCTACTTTGGTTTTCAGATGACCAAGAAAAGTTTCCCCCTTTCTCAAAAGAACAGTCAACCAGGCAGCTTTACCTGCGTCACCGAGGAACTCATCTGAATTTATAGATGTGTTGGAACAAAATGAGCTGACTGGCCTCCAGTGATTTGTGACCTCTTACTTAGAGACAGAACTCAATTAGGTATTACACCACCAACAACCCCTCTTTAAATCGTTGCCTAACAGATTGCAAAAGACTGTGCCCCAGGCTTTTATGGAGCACAGCTTCTTAGTGCAGTTTCTCAGAATATAAATCAAGGGCAAGGTTTATAATCAAATCTCATAGGTTTAAGAATCATTTTTGCTTAGAAATCAACATAATTTGATCTCAAACAGTTCTTGGAACTAGAGGAGATATTTTAAATTCATTTTGTTTGCCTAAAAAACAAAAATCAAAAGACAAAAAACCCTCTAGAATTTCTACATTCCACAGATTTGTCTTAACCAGTGAAGATGAAAGGAAACATCTGTCCAGTCCCCTCTTTAAAGATCTTCATAGGAGGAATTCTGGGCATGTGAAAGGAGTCAAGGTCACAGTATAGGCTTCCATCTACAGTACAACCAGGTCTGGATAGGGTGTTGCAAGGAACTCAGTTCTGGCTTCCTGCTAAGGATAAGTAGAAGGCATTTACTCTTCATTATGTGGTTGCTTTCAACAAAATTTATGAGAAAGCAAAAGGAAGTTTCTAAAATACAGCCATATGGCAAGTACTTGGAGCACTGAAATGAGACTAAAACCCAGTCAGAAAGAAGCATAACCTATTTAGGACAAGACATCCAGGCCTCGTTTGAAACTGAAGCATTTCCAGACCTTCTGTAAAGACATATAGGCGGATTATACAAAGTTATTTCTTTTTTTTTTTTTTTTTTTTTGTGGTACGCGGGCCTCTCACTGCTGTGGCCTCTCCCGTTGCGGAACACAGGCTCCGGACTCGCAGGCCCAGTGGCCATGGCTCACGGGCCCAGCTGCTCCACGGCACATGGGATCTTCCCGGACCGGGGCACAAACCCGTGTCCCCTGCATCGGCAGGCGGACTCTCAACCACTGCGCCACCAGGGAAGCCCCAAAGTTATTTCTTGAGTATAACATTTAGAAATAAAAGTCAAACCTGAGTGACAAAGATAACCTCAAAACAGTCTCCTATTTGCTGTCTGTTCTTTGCTCTTGTTAAGTAAGTTTCTTCCCTGTTAAAGCTACTTTTGAAGCTTCTTTTTCCCCATCTTCTGTACAGAACAACTGGTATCATCACCCCCTGGTACAAATGATGGCTTTTCAACATATACCCTTGTAAGAACACTTGATATGTGTCTTGTTTAGTCCATGATTCCATGTGTCTTTTTCCATTCTCACTGAAGCCATGCTGAACTAGTCTTACTAATCCATTATTTTTAACCTTCTGACAGTTTTACTTACTTGCATCACTCCTTATTCTGGTACTTTCTGTATGAACAGGGACATTTTTAAAACAAACAAATCAAAATAGATTCCAGCTATTTTCAAGATTGCCCTGCTATGTAAGCAGTGGCTTTTATCTATCATTCCTATCCTGTTGACTTTCTGTTCATATATTTATAAAGCACTTTCAAATCACGAAAGCCTAATTTCTTGAGAGTCAACATTTTGCTCAGAATTCCTCTCTTATAAAGTCAGCATCTGTAGAAGGCTGGATCTGAAGGACACACCTTAATACTAAGGTGGGCAGCAAGGGAAGGTGTCAAGTAAGTTCCCTGACTCCTCTGCTATGACCTGGATGGTTTAATAAGATCTGAGTTGACATCCTCACAAAGGCTTATAAGTAACAATGCTGTGATTTGTATATTGACCAGAGCCTTGAGCTTTTTTTTTTCTAATTAATTATTTTAATTAATTTATTTTTGTCTGTGTTGGGTCTCCGTTGCTGTACGCGGACTTTATCTCTAGTTGTGGTGAGCAGGGGCTACTCTTCGTTGCGGTGGTTTCTCTTGTTGCGGAGCACAGACTCTAGGCGTGCAGGCTCAGTAGTTGTGGCACACAGGCTTAGTTGTCCCGCGGCATGTGGGATCTTCCCGGACCCGGGCTCAAACCCATGTCCCGTGCATTGGCAGGCGGATTCTTAACCACTGCGCCACCAGGGAAGCCCCAAGCCTTGAGCTTTAAGTTGATTCTCTGATTGAGCTGATAGATCTTTTCTTATCCAGTCCCTCATGTGACTAAGCCTGCCTGTTCACAGAATAGTGGTGCCGCCTGTGAGCATGAAACAGCGCAAGACCAACTGGACCGCCAGGGGAAAGAATCCCTGACCCTGGGCTCATTAGCTCCATTCGTAAACCAGGGCAGCCCAACAGTCAGCCAATTAGTGATTCACTTGGCAGGATGGGCCAGACCCATGTGCTGATCCAGTCCAGATCCAGGAAAGTCTATCAGAAGAATAGAGTGGCAGCTGTCAAGAGCAAGACTCGCTTACTTCCATTTTTTTTTTTTTTAAGATGGAACATGTTATGGATTTATTTTTTGTCTTTAAAACATGGAGACAGTTGATAATATCACAAAGCAAAAAAAAAAAGTTTAAAAAAACCTAATGACTTCAGTCTCTTAATGGTTTTTTTTTTAACATCTTTATTGGAGTATAACTGTTTTACAATCGTTTGTTAGTTTCTCCTTTACAACAAAGTGAATCAGTTATACATATACATATGTTCCCATATCTCTTCCCTCTTGCGTCTCCCTCCCTCCCACCCCTCTAGGTGGTCACAAAGCACCGAGCTGATCTCCCTGTGCTATGCGGCAGCTTCCCACTAGCTATCTAATTTACATTTGGTAGTGCATATATGTCCCTGCCACTCTCTCACTTCGTCACAGCTTACCCTTCCCCCTCCCCATGTCCTCAAGTCCATGCTCTAGTAGGTCCGTGTTTTATTCCCGTCCTACCACTAATCTCTTCATGACATTTTTTTTTCTTAGATTCCATATATATGTGTTAGCATACGGTATTTGTTTTCCTCCTTCTGACTTACTTCACTGTGTATGACAGACTCCAGATCTATCCACCTCATTACAAATAACTCAGTTTCATTTCTTTTTATGGCTGAGTAATATTCCATTGTATATATGTGCCACATCTTCTTTATCCATTCATCTGTTGATGGACACTTAGGTTGCTTCCATGCCCTGGCTACCGTAAATAGAGCTGCAATGAACATTTTGGTACATGACTCTTTTTGAATTATGGTTTTCTCAGGGTATATGCCCA
>NC_041224.1:135015134-135017394 GCF_002837175.3 Physeter macrocephalus
AGTGTTCCATGAGCACTTGAGAAGAATGTGTATTCTGTTGTTTTTGGATGGAATGTCCTATAAATATCAATTAAGTCCATCTTGTGTAATGTATCATTTAAAGCTTGTGTTTCCTTATTTATTTTCATTTTGGATGATCTGTCCATTGGTGAAAGTGGGGTGTTAAAGTCCCCTACTATGATTGTGTTACTGTCGATTTCCCCTTTTATGGCTGTTAGTATTTGCCTTATGTATTGAGGTGCTCCTATGTTGGGTGCATAAATATTTACAATTGTTATATCTTCTTCATGGATCGATCCCTTGATCATTATATAGTGTCCTTCTTTGTCTCTTGTTATAGTTTTTACTTTAAAGTCTATTTTGTCTGATATGAGAATTGCTACTCCAGCTTTCTTCTGATTTCCATTTGCATGGAATATCTTTTTCCATCCCCTCACTTTCAGTCTGTATGTGTCCCTAGGTCTGAAGTGGGTCTCTTGTAGACAGCATATATATGGGTCTTGTTTTTGTTTCCATTCAGCCAGTCTGTGTCTTTTGGTGGGAGCATTTAATCCATTTACATTTAAGGTAATTATCGATATGTATGGTTCTATTACCATTTACTGAATTGTTTCGGGTTGTTCTTGTAGGTCTTTTCCTTCTCTTGTGTTTCTTGCCTAGAGAAGTTCCTTTAGCATTTGTTGTAAAGCTGGTTTGGTGGTGCTGAACTCTCTCAGCTTTTGCTTGTCTGTAAAGGTTTTAATTTCTCCATCAAATCTGAATGAGATCCTTGCTGGGTAGAGTAATCTTGGTTGTAGGTTTTTTTCCTTCATCACTTTAAATATGTCCTGCCACTCCCTTCTGGCTTGGAGAGTTTCTGCTGAAAGATCCGATGTTAACCTTATGGGGATTCCTTTGTGTGTTATTTGTTGTTTTTCCCTTGCTGCTTTTAATATGTTTTCTTTGTATTTAATTTTTGACAGTTTGATTATTATGTGTCTTGGCGTGTTTCTCCTTGGGTTTATCCTGTATGGGACTCTCTGTGCTTCCTGGACTTGATTGACTATTTTCTTTCCTATATTAGGGAAGTTTTCAACTATAATCTCTTCAAATATTTTCTCAGTCCCTTTCTTTTTCTCTTCTTCTTCTGGGACCCCTATAATTCGAATGTTGGTGCGTTTAATGTTGTCCCAGAGGTCTCTGAGACTGTCGTCAGTTCTTTTCATTCTTTTTTCTTTTTTCTGCTCTGCAGTAGTTATTTCCACTATTTTATCTTCCAGGTCACTTATCTGTCCTTCTGCCTCAGTTATTCTGCTACTGAGCCCATCTAGAGTATTTTTCATTTCATTTATTGTGTTGCTCATCGTTGCTTGCTTCCTCTTTATTTCTTCTAGGTCCTTGTTAACTGTTTCTTGCAATTTGTCTATTCTATTTCCAAGATTTTGAATCATCTTTACTATCATTATTCTGATTTCTTTTTCAGGTAGACTGCCTATTTCCTCTTCATTTGTTAGGTCTGGTGTGATTTTATCTTGCTCCTTCATCTGCTGTGTGTTTTTCTGTCTTCTCATTTTGCTTATCTTACTGTGTTTGGGGTCTCCTTTTTGCAGGCTGCAGGTTCGTAGTTCCTGTTGGTTTTGGTGGCTGTCCCCAGTGGCTGAGGTTGGTTCAGTGGGTTGAGTAGGTTTCTTGGTTGGGGGGACTAGTGCCTCTGTTCTGGTGGATGAGGGTGGATCTTGTCTTTCTGGTGGGCAGGTCCACGTCTGGTGGTGTGTTTGGGGATGTTGGTAGCCTTATTATGATTTTAGGCAGCCTCTCTGCTAATGGATGGGGCTGTAGACCTGTCTTGCTCTTTGTTGGGGATAGGATGTCCAGCACTGTTCGTTGCTGGTCCTTGAGTGAAGGTGGGTCTTGGTGTTGAGATGGAGATCTCTGGGAGATTTTCGCCGTTTGATATTGCGTGGAGCTGGGAGGTCTCTTGTGGACCAGTGTCCTGAGGTTGGTTCTCCCACCTCAGAGACACAGCCCTGATGCCTGGCTGGAGCGCCAAGAGCCTATAATCCACACGGCTCAAAATAAAAGGGAGAAAAAATAGAAAGGAATGAAAAGGAGGGAGGGAAGGAAGGAAGAAAGGAAGGAAGAAAGGAAGAAATGAAGAAAGAAAGGGAGAAGACAAAATAAAGTAGGATAAAGTATAGTTATTAAAATAAAAAATAATTATTAAGAAGAAAAATTTCTATTAAAAAAAAAAAGGGTCGGTCTAACCCTAGGACAAATGGTG
>NC_041224.1:135017683-135048760 GCF_002837175.3 Physeter macrocephalus
GAAAGGAAGAAAGAAAGGGAGAAGACAAAATAAAGTAGGATAAAATATAGTTATTAAAATAAAAAATTATTATTAAGAAGAAAAATTTCTATTAGAAAAACAAAAAACGGGTCGGTCTAACCCTAGGACAAATGGTGGAAACAAAGCTATACAGACAAAATCTCACACAGTAGCACACACATACTCACAAAAAGAAAAAAGGGTAAAATAATAGTATATCTTGCTCCCAAAGTCCACCTCCTCAACTTGGGATATTTCGCTGTCTATTCAGGTTTTCCACAGATGCAGGGCACTTCAAGTTGATTGTGGAGCTTTAATCTGCTGCTTCTGAGGCTGCTGGGAGAGACCTCCCCCTCTCCTCTTTGTTCGCTCAGCTTCCTGGGGTTCAGCTTTGGACTTGCTTGGCCCCGCCTCTGCGTGTAGGACGTCCGAGGGCGTCTGCCCTTCGCTCAGACAGGACGGGGTTAAAGGAGCAGCTGATTCGGGGGCTCTGGCACAGTCCGGGGGGAGGGGCACGGATGCGGGGCGAGCCTGCGGCGGCAGAGGCCGGCGTGACGCTGCACCGGCCCAAGGCGCGCCGCGCGTTCTCCCGGGGAAGCTGTCCCTGGATCCCGGGACCCCGGCAGTGGCGGGCTGCACGAGCTCCCGGGAGGGGAGATGTGGAGAGTGACGTGTGCTCGCACACAGGCCTCTTGGTGGCGGCAGCAGCAACCCTAGCGTCCCACGCCCGTCTCTGCTGTCCGCGCCGACAGCCGCGGCTCGCGCCCGTTACTGGAGCTCCTTTACGCGGTGCGCTTAATCCCCTCTCCTCTCGCACCAGGAGACAAAAAGGCAAGAAAAAGTCTGGTCTCTTCCGTAGTTCCGCGCCCGTTTCTTCATTTTTAATGTTAAAAAAAATCTCGTACATTTTAAAACTTGAATCATAGTATGTGTTCTGCAAGCTAGATTTTTGATTCATCATTCGGTTGAGATTCATCTATGTTGTTTTGTGTATCGGAATTTATTCACCATTTTGATTGCATTTTATGACTGTATTATATTTGATCTGTTCTACCGTAATGGACACTTGATTTCCGGTTTTTTGCTATTATAAGTAGTTCTGCTGTGCATATTCACGTTTGTGTCTTCTGGATTGCACGTGCAAGAGTTTCTCCAGGTTCTATACATACCTAGGAGTGGAATTGCTGGCCTATAGGATACATCTTTAATTTTACCATTTGCTATCAAAGTGTTTGTGCAGGGCTCTGTTCCAGTTTATATTCCCACCACCAAGTATTCCAGTGATTACACATCCTGGCCAATACTTGATATTGTCAGACTTTAAACATTTTACCAATGTGGCATGTGTGAAGCTGTATTTTAATTGTATTTAAAATTTGTTTTTTCCTCCATTTTCTAGAATACTAGTAGAGTTGTACAGTTTTTTGTAGATTTACTGACCATTCAGCCTTCCTCTTTTGTGAAGTACCCATTCCAGTCCTGTCCATTTTTCTTTTGGCTTCATCAGTGAGCATGTGTACTTACAGTCCAGATGGTAATGCTCTGTCAATTATGTGTTGTAAATATCTCTCCCAGTTTGATTTGCCTTTTTACACTTTATAATATCTTTATTGTTCTCATTTTGATGTAACTGGTTTGTACTTTTTGTCTTATTAATACACAAGCTCTTTCCCCACTGTCATATAAATGCTCTTCTGTTATCTTTTAAAAGTTTTATTCTTTCCCTATTTAAGTATTTAATCCATCTGGAGTTGACTTCGACTACTACATTCATAGATGAGGTTAGTGGTCTAAATTCCTTCCATAAAGATAACCACCAGCACCGTTTGGTGGCAAGTCCTTGTGTTTCATGCTGATCTGCAAGGCTGGCTTTTGGAAATCAAGTTTCCCTACGTGGGCATGTTTGCTTCTGGGGTCTGTTTGGGACCTTCGATTATTGTATTTATCTCTCTGCCAACACCACACTTTCCGTCTAGTGTTACATGACTTCTTGCTGTCTGGTAAGGCCTCACCTGTTGTTCTCTAGGAGCACCTTAGCTATTCTTGGCCCTTTGTGCTCCTGGAATAGAAGAAATGCTGTTTTCTAAATGTTCCTTCTAACAGCTAACTGAATTTGCAGTTAGGCAAGGAAGACAGAAACAAGGTTTAGATGTTCTGAACAGTAAATATCAGAGTAAATGTGTTTACTTGAATTTTATTTGGTCATAAAAATTAACTTCATGAAATTTAGATTTGAGATGAGAATTTATGCTCAGAAGGTGTTTTTTAAAAAAATTGTCCAATATCTACAAACCATATTAATACAGATATGTTAAACCTGTCTAGTTGGTCATGCTGTTTTTATCACAAATTTAATTAACATTGAACTTGGACCACTTCCCTGAGCAGTAATACAGATAGTGCTTGGCCAATGAAGCCACATGAGACTTTAACTAGAGCTCATGAAATAATGGTCTCAAATTATTTTAAGTGCTTGTAATTTTTAGTAATATGCAGGCCCAGGCACAGATATCAAAAGGGAAACTCCCCAGCTAGGGTGTGTGTGTGTGCGCGCGCACTCTGGTAACTGTTCACTAAGGGAATAAATAGAGAATTTTAATGTACACATTCAGCCTGGGAAACTTTGTATTGTTTATTAAATAAAGCAGAGAAAGCAAGAGAGGAGTCAGCACAGCGGGAAATAAGGTCACCAGATAAGGCTTCTTTGCTACCCTGTTTCCTGTTCTGGATGGCTCTGCCGTCCACTCTCAGAGTTTCATTCCTCTTACCCAGCTTGACAATTTCCCATTTCCTGTCACCCTGTCTGTCACCTCCCCCATTCTTGAGCTGCCAAACCAAAGCAAGTTCACACAGATAAAGACACAGTTAATTTGTTGAAGAGCACAGAGCTTTCAGTAAACACCTTCTTCCTGCATAGTACTGTGTAGAGATGACAGAAGCTTTATCAGCAGAATGAGAACTGGATCAACTTCTTACTGTACATGTCTATTAGGTCTACACCCAGATAGCAAGTCAGCTCACCTCTGCCTTTCTTTGCAACTATATAGCTGCGAAAAGAGGGAATGGCTACAGTAGCCACAAAAACGTTTTGGGAGGGGGTGGCAGGATTTTTTGGAATCAGTGTCTGCATTTTTAGAATAAAGCAGAGCATAGACGGCAGCTATGCAGGGTCATGTGTGGAGGAGAGGCATTCAGGAAGTATCAGTGATGATACTCTGTCACAAAGGGATGGATTTCAGAAAGCCCTGTTCTTATTTTCTGAATTATCAAAGTGGTGAAGACATTACCATGTTTTGATTGATGGTCTAAGAACAGCAGCAGCCCTTGTCAAACTTACAGGGGGTAGAAAGAATTATGAAAGGTATAGGATAAGGATGCATTCCAGAGAATCAAAAAAGTTTTGAGTTTAAAACAACCTAACATTTTACTAAGAAACTACTACATTCAGTGTAGGTACAGTTAACTCTATGGTTTTTCCTACATAAATTAAGGGTCAGGAACCTAGGTTGGTCTGATCCCACTACATCACTGATAACTAAAGCACCTTAATAAGACTTTTAACATAAAAAAAAACTATGGAATACAAAATGAAATAAGCACTATCTGCTACACTGTTGCCTTTTGGCCTGTGTAAGAGCAAGTCAAGAACTACCAAGTGGCTTTCCTTCTACAAAGTTCATGTCTCTGGGGTTATAGATGTGTTAATTAAGCTAGGTGGTGGGAATCCTTTCATAGTGTATACCTACATCAAATCACAATGTACACTTTAAATATATTACAGTTTTGTCAATTATACCTCAGTAATACTGGGGAAAAATAAGTTCACGTCTCTAGGTACCTGACTTGAAGTTCAAGGTTTTGTAAAAAATAATTTGTACAAAGTGAAGATTACTGATTAACTACATCAGGGGCTTCCAGCTGGTCTCTAACCTCCTGATTTAAGAGAAAGAGTCAGAAGGGAGCTTAGTCTCCCATCCACTGAGCCTTCACGTCCACTTAAAGCAGAGTCACTGAGCAGAAACCAGAAACTTTCACGTCCACTTAAAGCAGAGTCACTGAGCAGAAACCAGAAACTATGTTGCTGCAGGTCCTGCCAGTGTTCTTTTCATGGACTGGTATCATCTCTGTAGAGAGATCACCACCAATAGGGTTCCCCAGGATTCATGAAGGCTTTGTTTTTAATACCACTGGACAGGGAGATGGAAACCAGGGTTCCACTTTGAGCTCTGCCTTGGCACTTGTCAGTTATAGCTGTGTGACTTCAAACAGGTCACTTGGCCTCTCTGAGCTTCACCTATAAAATGAGGCTGAATTGCACGAATCTTTAGATAATGTATGTGAAAGCACTTAGCATGCCTCTTAGTGCACAGTTGGTATGCCAAAAATGTTTGTTTCCTCCGTATTAAACTATGCTGAGGCTGAAAAATTCTAAGTTGTAATAATTCCTTGATTTCCAAGATGGCCATCACTATATTCAATAAACAAATGTATGTTAACTGATCCTAGGTAGAAACCATGAGGCTCAGATCCAGTCCTCAAGGAAGTAATAATTTATTAGGGGCAATAGGAAATACTCAATAAAGATGATTGCTCTTAAGTTCCAAAAAGGACCAAATTCAATGGCAGTTCAGAGTAAGAGAAAATTTTTGGCTACAAGGAAACTTGGAAGTATTCATGGAAGAAAGAACACCTGAGCTCTTTCTAAAATTTCTAAAATGCTATAGAAAGCTGAGATTTGGACAGGTGGAGACTAGAAGGTTTGGGGATGAAGACATCCCAGGTTTGGGGAATGACATGGAGATGGGCAAATGCAAAGTGTGTCTGCAGCCGCCCAGTTTGAGTGAAGTATGCAGAAGACTGTTGGGAGATAAGGGTGAAAAAATGTGACCTGGGAAACAGGCCACAGAAGACCTCTGAGCACTTAACTGGGGACTTTTAGTTTTTATGCTGTAAGCAACCAAGAGTTATTAGAGCACAGCCTGTTGCTGTGCTGGGGCTAAATTAATCTTCAACTCACTGGGAGGGCAGTGGGGCAACCAGAGGCAGGGAAGTCAGCACAGAGGCTACTCTCTCCCTTGTGGGGAGGCCGTGGGACCATCAACGACTCGGGCACGCCATAGAGTAAATATAGTTTAGGGCTTTTAGCAAGTGACTGTAAAAGTTGGTGATCTGTACTTAAGGGAACATATTATTACTTTTTTTTTTTTTTTTTTAATGGGAAGGAGCTCTTAAATTTATGTTATGACCTGGCCTTAGAGTACAAAGAAAAGCCATGGAGAATGTGACACAGACCAAAGACCTGAATTCAGGGGATGGTGAGAGCAATGACAAATGAAAGACACTGGGCTGCATGAGGGAAATATCAACAGGGCTTGGCCTGATTAAGTGCAAGGGGTAAAGGGGAAAGTCCAGAACTGAAGTTCTGAGTCTGAATGATGATGGGATAGCAGTAACAATACGGAGTAAATTCATAAAAATTGTATTTTTTGAAACTGAGTCATTTTGCTGTTTAAAACCAGTTCTGCCCAAGTCAACACTGCGGTTCATCTGTCATATTTCTGTTTATAGCTACATGTCTAACATATAAATATTTTACAGTTCATTCCTAAGTAGTAGGAAAAATGAGGGGTTTCTATTTAAGTGGAAGACTCCATCTTAGAGATTACGTATGTCTGTCTGGTGACACGCCAGAATACTAAGCAAACTGTTCTCACAAGCTGCAGGTAGAGCACTTCCAAAAGGCAAAAGATCATTTCTACAAAGTTAATGCCATGTAAACAGTAAAAACAAGAAGTACAAAAGAAACATTAAATAAAAGATTTTGCTTTTATTTAAAATAAAATGCATTTATACAGTCTTTAAACCATGGATTATTGAACAATACTGGTAATCTACCCCTCCCTGGCACCCTTTTGGGCTACGTGAGCTAGGAATTTTCTGACTAGCACCAATGCAGATTGTAACAGCGCAACAGACTAGAACACAGCCAGTCCAGGCATTCGAGTTAAGGACACTGTGGCAAATCATGACTATAATGAAGTCGTCATCCTTAATTTAGCAGATATTAAAACTGCACATTAATTATATTTTAAAGAGCATTTAATTAATGCAAAGATGCAACATCCAAGCCATTTGCTAGTTGTGAGTAGTTTTTTAAAAAACTGTACAATTTTATAAAATTTGTGTTTGTACATTAGTTACACAAAATGCATACTTCATAGACCTTTACTTCATATTGTAATGCAAAGGTTGCATATTTTAGGCAGACAGTGAATATGCTGGTGAATACTAAAAGTGTTGTAATACAATATGGTGTAAAAATAAAAACACAAGACAATATACATACATGCTTATTCAAGGACAAAAACAAACCAGGCATGATGACTAACAGCATTTTCCTTCAAGATCAAAGAACGACAGTATTAAATATCAGGCACCTTCTGCAGGCCTGATTTATTTTGTGGGGGTTGGGGGCGGACGGACGACAAATGGCGACCAGAAGTAAGCTGTCTGAAAACTACGAGGTCAAATTAAACATACATTAAAACACATGCATTAAACATGATAAATAGACTTCATATAGTTTAAGCCCTGGATAGCTTTAAAGTAGATGGCTTGAGTTTCTTACATACAGTTTGGCTAGCTTGAATCAGTGATGTTTTGTTTCTGACTTGCCCACTACTTCAGTTTTCAATTCATGGCCCTAAGGAACGTGTGCCATATTCAAGTCCATATATTGTATCATGATAGCGATTAATAGTCGTGCTTGTTAGTGCACATATTAACTGGTCTGGTAAGGCAAAAATGTTTTCATGATAAAATAATAAATTTCAAGCTTACTTTATTAAGCAGCATATAACAAACAACAGCTTTTAAACTTAAATAACTGTTATGGCCATGGAGCTTCATTACAAGTGTTTCTGTTCACACCCAACCACTGGTAAGTTTGTAGAACATCTCTTCATCTAAACTCTCATTTTGGTCTTTTGCACGTGTTGAGAGAAATATATAGCCACCAATGAATTCATGAACCACTTTGCAATCTACTTCAGTACAAATGAAGGACAATCGTACTTCATCTGCAAACTCTACAGTGACCTAGAACAAAGACAGAGAACGATCAGTCCGTGCAAAACTCCAGATGCTTGGGTCCAAGTGAAGCTACTGTGCTTAAGGTCTGTCCTTGCTGGTCCTCAAGTATTTTTTAATCCTAAACTAATAATGCCTTTAAGTCCAAAAGCATAACTAAAGTTTACTAGCCGCCCCCCACCCTCCTTTTTAGTTTTCTTCTTCTGAAAAGGAAGACTGAATGCAAGGGGGCTTTAGGTCATTAGGTTCCCAAATGGTCTCTGGTGATTCAATTAATGAGAATGTCTCTCTTGAAGTCCTGGGAGAAAACCTACTTCCTGTGTTTCATATCTGCTTTAGATATTTAACCTTTAGGTTTCATCTTTGAATATTTCAGAAATACAAGATTCTATGAAGTAACTGAAATCGATACAACAAACCCAGCGACCCTAAAACAGATGACTTACTAGTAAAACATTCTGTTTATTTTAAACGATAATCATGTACTCCAAGGCTAGGGGCAGCATGATGTGCCAGGCTTTAGAGCCCTAAGTATCCCACCCAGTTTGAATCCTGATTCTGTTACTAAGTGTGTGGTCATGGACAGTGACGGCCCTCAGTCCTCTAAATTCTAGTGTCCTCTTTTGTAAAGTGGGGATAATCCATCAACCTTACAGGGCTGAGGTGCGGTTTAGAAATATGGTACAAATATAAAACATCTAGTATCATGCCTGGCACAGGCATTCAGTAGAGTAGCTGCTATCTGTGAGTAGAAAGGATTTATCCGTTATAGAAAGATAACCTTAAAGATGAGGCAACATTGTAACATATTATGTTCTTAGAATTTAATATCTAGGCTAGTTATGAAATAGGCAAGTTTAAGTAGGAAATGAATAGAATTTATAGGCCTTTTTCTACTTAATTCATTCATTTTTAGCAGATGGACTACATACGCATTCAAGTAGCATAGATACAACTTACCATTTTTATTTCCCAGTTTACATTCCACTGTTTCATATTACTGAAACGCCAGGTTTTAATTGCATCTCCTGTGCTGGCGTCCATCCTAATCAGTCTGTTGTATGCAATTCCAATAAGTTCTTCTTTTTTGCCCCCTTGGAATCTACAGCATTAAAAACATAAATAAATGTTTTAAAACATGTTGGGGGTGGGAGGGGGACAATGTTGGTCTGTTTTTCTTCAAGACGTGTGTTTTAATTCTAAAAAAAGTGCTATTCTTGCATAAAACAGAAATTTTGAATTTTTGATGAAACAATTTTAAGTATAGAAAATACATTCCAACATTCTTTAAATTTTACTGTGTAACAGGTTAATGGGTCTCAGGAGGTAGCTTTAAATGTTTAATTTCTAATTATATGAAGTAGATTAAGTAAAAAGGCACAGATTAAGGTTTACACATAGGTGCTTAGTAGAACCACTGACCTTGCAATAAAGTGTGTGATGCCAAATTCTGGTAGTGACTGCCAAGCTTGAATAAATCTCATCTTGGCTTCAATTAGACTCATTTGAGCTACATTCTGATGGGCCTCCAAGATTCTTGCTGTTATCTAAACATGATTAAACATCTTTACCATTAGATATGATTATTTCATGGTAGAATCAAGACAAAAAAGATTAAAACATGGAATTATGTGCCCCGCCCAAAATTACGTATTGCAAGAGTTGGAATTAGAAAATATCTGAAGCTACATTTGGGAATTTTAGTAAAATAATGACATTCCAAAATAAACCTCAATATATATTTTTTAACTTTAGTTTCCATATGTCAAGAAACAGTGAACTATTAGGACTGCATAACTGCCATTCTTGAGACATATTCAAGTACACATACATATGATACTGCATTATAAAACTATATTTTCTAATCCTCATATATGTGACGGGTTTTAAATTCAGCAACAAGATATATGATCAGAATGGGTACCTGGCATACAAGTTTCTAGCAGGAATAATATATATTTTAGCAGCTTTAAAGTCCTTGAAATCACTGTAATAACTTTAAAATTTTTCTAAAGGAATCATTAGAAAGGTTAATTTTTTAATTTAAATTATACTCACTTTGGGATGACTATTCCCTCAAAGAGAAGAAGGAAATTAATCCATGAGGGGAGACTGTAGCTAGGGCTTTAAATATTTTTAATGATGTCTTTTCTTTCTTTCTTTATTTTTTTGTAAATATGGAGAACTTACCAAATCTCTTATATAGCCTGGCTGTAGATGGCAATGCGAGGAAAAGAAAAAGGAAGCAGAAAGAAAAAAAGGCAATCAGAAAAAATGGCAATGAAGCAAAGAAAAAGTTGCGGTAACCTGCAAACCAAAATTCCAGCCAAAAACCATGCAAAAAATTACTTTAGATGGAAACCAAGCAAAAAGTAAATGCAAGCATGAAAATGAAAATGAGAAAGCAGCGATTACTTTCCATTTAGAATACTGAGAAACACTCCACATTATTTTAGATTGTTATGTGTTACTAAAATTAAGGGTAGAAATTTGTAGGGAGAAAATTAAGAGCAAATAACCTTTCCCCTCTCATGTACCAGTTCTTACTGGTTAGGGTAAAGCTAATTATTTTAGTAGCAAAATATAAATTAATATTCAAAAGCCTTTAATGTTGTCTCATATTGAGTCAGATAATATATCCATGCACCACTTTTCAGAAATAAGTTGAAGGCATAAAATAAGTGCAGTGACCATACTGTTTTTTTTTTTATTTACACAAGAAAAGCAAATCCCTCAATTACCATCTGTTTTTTGCATCCTTTTTCCTGGAAGGGAAAATAAAAATATGCCATACACTACAATAGGAGTGGTGGCTATAAACATATTGGTCCATTTCAATTTGGATTAACATGAATAAGACGTAGAACAATTCTTTCCTTTACAATGTTAAAATCCAGTTTGGGAGTCATCTATGTAAAAAATATCCATAGCAAATTTAATTAATATAGAGTTTTTAGGAATTAAAGTAGATTAACTATAACAAAGGCTATATTGATGGACCCAAAGACTTTATGCCCTGGTAGGGCTGAATGACCCCATGGCCTGCACATCTTAGACCTACCTGACCCCGGAGTGCCACTGGATCATACAGTTTAACAAACAATTACTGAGCAATATGTCCAACGACTAGTACACACCTGACACAACTAAACTAAACTCCTGCTTATCAGCACTTACTAGGTGTCAGGGAAATAGTATGACTCAACCTCCAAGTCTAGTTAGGGAAAGGAGAACTCAAGAAGAATGTGCATTTGATAAGATGCCAATGTGGAAGACAGGGCTAGAAAGATCCTTAATCTCAGACCACACACATACTGCCATCCTGCCAGTTAAAGACAGTCACACATTCTCTGTTCTCAAGAGAATTTTCAGCTGACATCTATTCAAGAACTCACCAACAGAAAAGTACCTTTTTAAAGCAAAATCTATCATTTTAAAGGCTTCTGGGAAAACAATACCTGTCTGACAACTAAACCAACATTTGGCAGTCTTCACACTTATACTTTAAGATCTTTTTTTCCTAATAGCTGACAGTGAAATGAGATCGCTAAAGATCTAAAACTACTCATTGACTTTGAAGGCAAATGAATCCACTTTTAGAAACAAGTCTCTTTCTAAATAATTTTTAAATGAATTAACTAAGAACAAAAAATGAAATTAGAACTCGATTCACTTTCCCTTTTTAACTTACAATCTACATTCCACAAAGCTCCCCAGGGCAGCATTTCCTCCATTCCTCACTACTCCCACAACATATGACCGTGGGATAGACCATTTCCATGCAGTTTACACAACCTCTGCAACTTAAAGACAAATACTTGGTGATTAAAACTTCTGAATATTTCTAGCTAAGTGATTTCAGATCCATATGATAAAGACTGTATTTAAAGTTAAGAATTAGTCAAGTGTTCTGGATATATCATTGGGCCTTTCCAGTAGTTTTAAAATTACTCCTGAACAAAAATAAAAATGAAACTAGATAAAAATGAAATATTTATTTCACAGTTCTTCTTCACTCCCCTCCTAAACTGGAGCCTTTTCCTTTTATGGCATGATGCTGGGTGTAGAGAGTACTGGGGGCTATCCCAAGTGTAAGTCCCCTGGCAAAGAACCTTTTATGTTGTACCAAAGACCCTTTTTCCTAAATAGCAATCCTCTTATGGTATTAATTTCCAGGAAAGGAATTCTAAACAGAGGGAACAAAAGCAGTGAATTTCAATGAAAATTTACCAAACTTTGTCACATTATGCAAATGTTGCTTAGGTTTTGACTGTTAATGTTAAGAAAAGACAATGTTCAACGTGGACTATATCTACCCTCATAAAGTTTATTTCCAAAGCTGAAAAAGTCAATTTTGACAGCAAGAAGAGTCATCATAGATTTGGTTGGGAAATGCTGGCTGTGCTTTATATCAGACTTACTTTATATAAGGAATAAAGCTGCATGAATTAACACAATGCAGTAAGACCATATTCAATTTCCTGAAAGAACATCCTGTTAGCAGAGTGATTTCCTCAGGTTGTTTAGAATAAATATGCTCCCAATATTCCACCTCATTATCTTTCATATTAAAATAAGGCTTTTCTTAAATGACCAATTTAAACTGACTGAAAGCTATTTATTTCTTATTTTATATTTTAACCACATGATATGAAATTAAGACTACCAATTAAAATGAAAAAGTTGTGTTTAAGAGGGGGAAACTAAAGTATATATAGAAAATTATAAAACAAATCAGCAGAAAATAGCAGATGAAGTAAAATGAATCAAGTACCTGCTTGTTCTTGTACTTTTTTAGATAGCGAGGGGACACCAAACATTCAGGATTTATATCAGTTGTGATCTGCTCTGGTATTAACTGAGGATCTGGATTTAAATGCTGCATCTTCAGAAAGGAAAGAATATTTTGAACTTCTAGGTTATAAGAACTGTCTGCCATGGTCTTGCCTTTGGAGGCCAATCTGCAGGCTGCCATCCAGTGTGCATACTGTTTTTCCTGTTGAAAAGAAATACTGAGGTTTGAAATCTATCACATATGGGTCCTTTGAGTATAAAATATAAGAATGAATGGTCAACTCACTAAGTAAGGAAGCAAAGAAAACTGAGGTTTACTTTTAATCAGAAAACTTACATTGTCACAACGAAGCCAGATTTCATTCATGCCCTCTGCAACTGGAATGAGGAGTTTAATGTTAAATTTTTGGCCTGAAATGTTCACATCTGGGGTGACTTCACACCCTGTAGTAAAAAAATTATTAAAATGATCAAATTTACTCTTAAGAAATCCCAAGCCAATATAGGCAGCCCTCATTTTATGGCATCAACATGTTGAATTTGCTGTCATGGAATCTATAAATCAGGGAATAAATTCTTTATGCTCAGTAATTTTGTCCAGGGGTAGAGCAAAGAATCAGATCTATATAATATACAAGAGATTTAACTGCACAGAGTTTGTGGCCCTTGATTGAGAAGAGAAGGAAAGAGTCCTATTAAAAGGATATTTTACCAAAAACACTTGCACTCCATCCCACAAGTTTTATATGTATTGTTTTAGTATCATTCAGTTCTTTGAATCTTAAGTTATTTGGGATTTTTTTCCTAAGTTTCTAAATGTACAGGGATTTTAAAGTTTCTAAATGTACAGGGATTTTAAAGTATCTTTCTATAATTAAATTCTAACTTAATTGTGTTTGGGTCAGAATAAATGACTTTTATGATGCTTTTTAAAAAAGGCATGTTTCGGGGCTTCCCTGGTGGCGCAGTGGTTGCGCGTCCGCCTGCCGCTGTTTAAAAAAGGCATGTTTCGGGGCTTCCCTGGTGGCGCAGTGGTTGCGCGTCCGCCTGCCGATGCAGGGGAACTGGGTTCGCGCCCCGGTCTGGGAGGATCCCACATGCCGCGGAGCGGCTGGGCCCGTGAGCCATGGCCGCTGGGCCTGCGTGTCCGGAGCCTGTGCTCCGCAGCGGGAGAGGCCACAGCAGAGGGAGGCCCGCATACCACAAAAAAAAAAAAAAGGCATGTTTCAGGTGGATTACCCAGTTTGAGCTAGAGTCCTATATAAGGGCCTCCTTAGGACCCCACCGCTCCCTAACTCAACTGCTCTCCTCTCCTATTCCTGTGTGGAAGCAAGAAGCTTAATGGTACAGGGGAGGGGAAGCACAGGATCTCCTGATTCAACTGAATGCTCCTGGGCACAGGCCTCCTTCCAAAACTCCAGGGTGTTGGAATACTTAACAAGTAGTTCAATTCAGAGGGTGATCATTTGAAGAAAAATAGTTTCTTAATCATTTCTTTGTATATATGAAAAATTAACTGTAAGCACAATATATTAGGAGTCCATCTGGTATAGAAGGTAACATAAACTTATATACATGGGAAGTCAGTATGAAAATAAGTGGCATGCAGAATTTCACTCTACTGGCAAGTTTTCAGGAATACATACATTTATGGATTATAAAAATCCATGTAATCAACTCTGTTAACCATTAGCTGGTGGCTTTACAGAAGAGAACACAGATTTATTGAATGTATATACCCAGTTAGATAATGGGACAATGGTCAGAATAAATTAGTAACCAGTATAATATAGTGAAGAAGAGCTCTGCAAGCAGACAGATTTGGGTTCCAGACCTTTCTCAACCACTTCATAATCATGTCCAATTTATTTATGCCCAAAAATCCTGACCTTAAACTCTACCTCACAGGGATGCTGTAAGGATCAATAAGATAATGAACATGTCAAAGCTCCCTAAAGAGTATTCCAAGTGTTAGTACTTAGTTCATGTCACCCTCAATACGTGTTAAGACCATCCAGTAGGCTCTATGAGGAAGAATGTAAACTGTTAGCAGGGCCTGCTGTTGCCTTTCTCCTTGTTCTGGAGCAACTTCTCCTGGCACAGACAGTACAAGGAACAAGATAATAAACCTCTATGTATCTATCACACAAAAAGAACATATGTTTAAATTGTCATTTTTTCCCCCATCACATAAATGTTTTAAGTATCATATAAAAGAAACAGAACATGTTAGATAAAGGAGAGATCCTCTCCTCTCCAGAATTAACTTCAATCATTAATTTGATGGACCTTCTCCCCTCTTAGCTTTCTTTTTAGAATATTTACTCCACATAAATAGCTACCACATTAACTCCTATACAATCATTAGAAACAATTAGGAAGTTGTGTGGAAATGTGTTTAACCTGCAAAGTTAAAACAAAGAGATGTTTGAAGATACACAATCTTTGCCACAAATTTCATTAATCATGCAAATAGATTTAAAGTACCCAAGCCCATAATAATTAGACCTCTTTTTAAAGTAAAATACCAAAAAAACTAAAAAGGGAGAGACCAAGCGAGTGGTAACTCAGGCACTAGTGTAAGCACAGAGGCACTCAGTAGCCACGTTTCAGACAGTATTCACCCCATGCCTGCTCCAAGCACAGGCTACCTGCTTCCATGGTAACATGCTGGACCTCACTGTAACCCAATTACTAGTCCTCTGAAGCATTAAATGCAAACAGCCCACTCTGATCACAATCTTCATCCTAAATCTCCTCAAGTTCTTTGAGAGACCCAATCCTGTGACCCAATCACTTTCTCCCCATCATGTTTCCACCTCTTCCTTCTCTGCAGCCCAGCCTGGACCCCGCTGCACCAGCTGGCACCTCCAACTCCCCAGACTCACTGTCTTTCCATTATACACACTCAGCAAAACCTTAACCCTAGCTCAACCCAGCCATCTACCACTTACTTGCCTATGCTCTGGCTGCTGAGCACTCTAGGAGGGAAAGGGGGAGAAAAAAAAAAAAATCACAAAACTGAGCAGATACGTTTCACCAGAAATTCGTAAATTCCCAACCTTAGCCTGCCCCTTGACACTGGCAAGGCTTCTGTGTTAACAGACATTCTCAACAATGTTTATTTCACATTTTCTCAGGCCTCCTATGCCACTCACTCTCAAGGGACAACCTCACACGTTACTTTCCCAGGAAGACGAAAGCCATCACAAGTGAGGTGCCCCAACTTCCTGCCACCAAAGCAGATAAGCCTGGCTGCCCTTGCTTCCACACTGTGGAAGAGGTGCCTCTCCTCCCAGGGCTCTTACGTCCGAGTGGGCTGAATTTTCTACCACCCGTCAGGAGCCTTGCTCCGTCACAGAGCCCTCCTCCTCTCGCCTCCCTTCCTTTCTTTCTACTGTGACGTTTCCATCGGCATTTAACTTCCTGGAGTCTCTCATCTTAAACCATAAAATGCCTCTCTCCTCTACCTTATACCTCTCTCTTCTATTACTGCCCTCTTTCCTCCTTCTCTGTCACAGATAAGGTTCATCAAAAAGCTATCTTCGTTTCCTATTTACCTCTCAATGACTGTACTTTGGCTCCCATACTTAAAAGCCCACTGAAGGGCTTCCCCAGTGGCGCAGTGGTTGGGAGTCCGCCTGCCGATGCAGGGGACACGGGTTCGTGCCCCGGGCCGGGAGGATCCCACATGCCGCGGAGCGGCTGGGCCCGTGAGCCATGGCCGCTGAGCCTGCGCGTCCGGAGCCTGCGCTCCGCAACGGGAGGGGCCACAACAGTGAGAGGCCTGCGTACCGCAAAAAAAAAAAAAGCCCACTGAAATCTGCTGAATCTGTTCTTAATCAAGGTTACTAACCACCTCCATGTAGCTAAATCCTATGGAGGCTTAATCTTACTTTTCTGTAGCATTTGACACTACTGACTACACCGTTCTTTTCGAAACAACTTTTACCTTAACTTCCATCATGCCTCATTTCCATCGTCTTCCTATATATTATTTTTTGTGGTTTATTTCCCTTGCAAGTTCCTCCTCCTCTAATCTGCCCTGTCCCTTAAACATGGGTGTCCTGCAAGGTTCTGCTTTTAGCCTTTTCATATTGTAGACAACTATTCCAATGGCTACATCTACCATTAATACTAACTGCTACCACACTGCTATCTGCAGCATGGATCTCACCCGTGCTCCAAACAGATATCCCACCAGCACCTCAAATTTAAAATAACCCAATTAAATTAAGCTCATCTTCCTCCCCAAACTCATCTCTTCTATATTCTCAATCTCAATACCACCCTATCCACCCAGCTATACAAGCCAGAATCAAATCCCTCCCTGAGCCTCTCCCAGGTCAATCACCCAGTCTGTTGATCGAACTTCCTCAGAATCTAATGAAGTTGTGCCCTTTTCGCCACCCATATTTGATAAGCGTAATTTGGATCACTATCACTGCTCTAAAATTACTCCTCTACACTGTAGCCAATATAAATATGATGGATCCCATCATTTTCATAATAATCTTTCAGTGTCACTTCATTGCTGCCAGTTTAAAAAACTTAACAATTTTATCCTCTAATTCCTGCCAATTTCTTCTGCTATTACCTCTCATAGTTAGCAGGAACGGATTCAACAGCTATTAAGGAAGGGTTCATCCTCCCCCCTCAAACTCCATATTCCAGAAGCACAACCCGCCCTGTGATTGCTGATGCTTCTCTCCACGCATTTTCACACCAGTCTCTTTTACCAACTCTCCTCCTTCCTTCCACAGATCACAATTTTCTCTTTTGGATCTTAACTGTGACATTATTTCCCCCATGAAGTCTCTCCTAATTCTCTCCAACGTCACTGAAGACTAACTGGTACAGCACCCGTACCTCTTTGCTCCTCTGATCCATTGCTTACTTTTTAAAGTACTATTTATTGCCCGAGTTGTAGTTGTCTATCTCCTGACATGCTCTAAACATCTTGAAGGATGCGACTATAATCTGTTCTTGCTCCTGTCTCTAGTACCTGGCACAGTTCATGGCAGGAGATCAATCAGCATCTGCTGAACTGCACTTTTTAGAACTGTGCATTTTAGATATCTTAGGGGCCTTAGAGAGCATCCAGTCCAACACTCTCATTACTCAGAGGAAGATACTAAGGTCCAGTCCAACACTCTCATTACTCAGAGGAAGATACTAAGGTCCAGATAGGCTACTTTTCCAAAATCACAGAGCAGAACAGAATCTAGGCCATTTGATTCTTAGTCTAGTGTTACCTTCACCAGTGTGATGTGCTAGAAAAGTGCTCCTTTGGGAGGACTTGAGAGAAGTGGGATTGGGACACCCTGTAGGCTGTTCTCCATACCAGGACTTAACTTCTCGGTTATAGAAGGAGAAGACTAAGGATGTAGTAGGGACAGAGAAGACAGGGGTCAGAAGACAGATTAAGTCTCTAAATCAAGAGTGGATAATTGCAGCTAGTCCTGAGCAGCTTAGAAGGGAAGCAAGAGGACAGCTGCAATAGATTTTGAGAGTAACAAATAATGGTAAAGACTCAAAAGTTAAACCCGTGACTGAGAGAAAAAGACAGTGAGTCTAACTAGAAGTTTTAGGAAAATTACAGAACTTCAACACATGGGCATAGCAATCATCTACCCAGGGCAGAGGTCTTTCTATTTATTAAAACGTGTGTAACTATACAGCAATAGTTCGGATGACTACTGGGCAGAACAGAGATAGGGTAGAGATTTGGACATCTTGTTGAAATATACTAAAAATATACGAATGCACAATTTACTAAGAAAAATTAAGAATACAGATCTACAGATGTAACTCCAGAGCCCGGAAGCACCTAACTCCTTTCTTAACTGCCTCTCCAACCCCGTAACTCAGGAATTCAAGTCTCACAAGGATGCATCTGACTGGAATCTAAATCCCACTGGAAATGAGTCTGGAAGATGTATTTTAGTCTTGCAGCTTTGCTGTAAGGGAAGGCACAGTAAAAGGAGTGTGGAGCAGCGAGGAGCCAACCTGCCACGTCCCCCACCAAGCATGCTGGGTGCCCGGGGCAGCGAGTGCCGGGGAGCCTGTGGGAGAGCAGGCTTCCTGGAGGAAGTGGTATCTACACCGGAAGTGAGCTGGAAGTTTTAAGTAACATCGCCGCAAGTGAGAGGCCCATGAACAATCTGCAAGACCAGATAAAGGCTGCAGAGAATCACAGAAAGAGGCA
The DNA here is from genome assembly GCF_002837175.3 of Physeter macrocephalus. Taxonomy (NCBI): domain Eukaryota; kingdom Metazoa; phylum Chordata; class Mammalia; order Artiodactyla; family Physeteridae; genus Physeter; species Physeter macrocephalus. The sequence goes on from NC_041224.1 coordinate 135,035,775, forward strand.
GCAGGATGTCCTCCAGCCACAGAAGAACCAGACCAACCTGGAGAGGGAACTCTCCTACCACCTGAACCAGTGCATCCAACAGATGAGAGTGGTGAAGGAGCAGTGTGAAGAACCAACAGAACTCACTAAAACCAAAATGAAGCTGTAACTCCACAGACCTGAAGAGAAAAAAAAAAAAGACCAAAACCAGCAGCTCTGAGCCCTCGGCCAGGCTCAGTCTGAGCCCCAGGAAGCAAGCCCGCCACAGCTGCCACAGGACCGTGGAAACAGGTCCAGCAATGTGTGCCTCAAATACCAGCCCCTGTTCTGAGACAGCTTTGGATCTGAAGAAATAAGAGGAAACCAATGAGATTCAGGTTATCAGCTAGGAGGAGCCTCAGAGGGGTATCCTGGGGCTGCCCCAGGGGCCAGGACGAGAGCAGTGTTGAAGATGACGAAGATGTGCAGGGAAGAGGTGTTGGGAAAGGGGAAGAACTCAGCTAAACCCTGCAGGTGGCTAACCTACTGGTGAGCCAGAAAACCAAGAGACTGGGGACCTGAGCTGGACCAGCTTGTTACCAGTGAAGGTCAGGAAGAGGAGTAGGATGCTGATGAGGAAGGGAGAAACCAGCAAAAACTGGGAGATGACTACAGCACAGATGAGAATGCGGCAGAATCTGAAAATTAAGTGGGCAGCTCCTGCAGAATGAGGAAAACCTAAATGTCCTAATACTGAAGACCAGAAAAGAGACATCATAAATTTACTTGCGATAAAAGTAGAATCACACACTTCAAGTGAGGACTGCACAGAGATTACAACAAAATATTCATGTGAAATTGAATACTAAACATAAAAAAGTACCTAAAGGAGTTAAGAAACTAAAAAACTAAAAAACTTTATCCCCCAGCAAAACAAAGTTTATTATTATTAGTTTATTATTAGAATATTAGCTAACAGATATTCCACCATCAATATTGGTCATTCCAAGGCTTTCCTTACCTCTTAGGTTCATCTGATGAGCTGGTGTGCCACTGGATTCTTCTTTGCTCTTATAGCAAGAAATAGATGTGTCTTTAAAGGTGCACCAATACTGCTTGTAACCTTTCAGAGTCAGCTTTTTTGGCCTATGTGTCAAACAGAATTAGAAGAAAAAAAAAAAACACTTTTGAAATAACTTTATCAATGCTATGTTTTAGCAGCAAAGTTTCACAATGTTAAAAGTCTGAGACCAAGTTTTACATACGCTGAATTCAGTTCCCTTTTGGCCAGTGTGTTATATTGAATGTTGCTGTTACTGGATTTGCCCCTCCTTTCTCAATCTACTCAGGAAGATCTTACAGTGAGTGGGCAGAGGAAGACAGTAAGGCAAACATTCCAGTATTTCTGTCAGTTGTAGCTGTCCCTACCACTAGCAGGTCACATGAAAAGCACAGGAAAATAAAGGTGAAGTAAATGTCAATAATTGGAAGGTTCCTAGGTCCTGTAATTACCTGCCAGTTCATGATGTCGATAGGGCTGCCTTTGGAGCCTCTCTAAACAAGCAAGTTTACCTGGCAAGACTAAAGTGAGGGAAGTGCTTATCTCTCAGGCATGTATTTCAGTGGTGACTTTAACTTGTCATGCCAATGTCAAACATGAAGCACGAGGAAGAGAGGATAAGGAAAAGTGCAGATAGATAAAAAAAGGTGTGTAAAGGGATAACAAAGTAGGGGTAGGGAGCAGCATTTGAAATTGTGCCATTATCTCAGAAATGTTACATATGTGGAGCTGTTATATGTTCACCTACAGTAAATGGTTTATTCCAAAATGGCTTTATATCTTATATTCCACATCACCTCCTTTCCTCTTTCTGCCTTAATGCCTAGCGCTCTTGATTCTGTGGAGTATGACTAGATCGACTGTTTAAAAGTCTAGATAAGATACACTGGAACCTTGTTATAAAATGTCCCATCAAAAATGAATAGAATTCAATAGATTCTGGGGCTCTAAACAAAGAAACAGCCACTGACAATAGCAGTTCATTATGTACTGCTTTCACCCAGATGGGATGCTTTATACCGATATACCACTGTATGTTTCAGAATCTGCATGATGCAATCCATCTAGGTTTACACAATCTCCTCCCCCACCTTAAGGAAAATTTTTATCAGATAAAACAACTTAATAAGTACTGCAATTTTAATTTGGTAAAGATGGTTATTTTCCCTCATTTGCCAGTCAGAGTAAATTTCAAAAATGTGAACATGGCTATAAAACTGACATTTATTCATTAATATTTGGAATTCCTCCCCTTTTGTACTTACTTGAAAACTTTAATATAGTCAGCAAGTTCAGGAATGGAAGTGATGTCACCCTAGGAAAAGAATGAAATCATTTTTTTCTCATTAAAAATAAATTTGAAACTCTAATGTTTAGTATCTGATATCAAGAACCAGGTTATTCAAGTAAACAAGGAAAATTACATAAAATACAGATTATAAAGATTTTAAAGGTACAATCATATTATATGGTCACATAGTACAATGGTATTTTCAAATGGCATAAAAAGCTATTAAAAGTTTGATCAAAATAGCAATTTATACAACCCACAAGAATATAGTGTTGATTTTATTATAGCTAAAACTGCTTATAGCTGCATATGGAACTTTTGTAACTCATAACAGTCCTTAAAATAGTGTTTCTTCTGTAATAATTAATACCTAAGCATTTAAAAATTTTCCTGAGATCTATTTTTCTCTTTTTGTAATATTTCAAATTTGGAGATCACTAAATGGATTTTACCATGACTTGAGATTAATTTTTCCTCTGAAGAAATATTCTCCCACTACTTGTCAGAGAATGTGCAGACTGTCAAGATCTATCTTTACTGTGTTGGAAGCACTAGACACTAGAACAATATTAACGTTAAAAATTTCCCTGAAAGTTTCTGGAAAATTGATGTCTGTATTTTCTAAAGCACTAAATATTTCTCTGTATCCCCCAAACGCTGCATGAAAACCGAATTCCACAGAAAGGTATAAACATCAGTTCAAACTAAATTAGTAGTAAAAGATTCACCCTACCAAAATTGTTGATGTTTTACCCCCTTCCAAAGTAATCTCCAGGTCTGAAAGGGCAGCATCAACTTCATCCACTTCTTTGTCACTGTTGTTCAAATGATTCTCTGATGTCATGATCGACAGCTTATTGATATGATACTGAAACCAGAAGTGATATTTTATTTAAATGATTGTTCTAACTATAAATTTTAAAATGAGATTATTATCTGTATCTATACTGAATGTCTTTCATCACCTAATCTGAAAAGCTAAAATGTCTCTAAGAATTAGAAGGATAGGAAAATAATGGGCATGGCACCTGAAATCAATGTCCTAAACCTGCTAATAAATGTTTACTCAAAAAAGTAGGGTCCCTGGACAAATACAAATGAATTCAGTTTGGGTGTCCCTAGGATTTAGAGAGTTAACACCTCTCCCACTGAACTCTACATGAGCAGAGACTTTTTTTTTTTTAATAAATTTATTTATTTATTTTTGGCTGCACTGGGTCTTCGTTGCTGTGCACGGGCTTTCTCTAGTTGTGGCGAGCGGGGGCTACTCTTTGTTGCAGTGCGGGCCTCTCACTATCGCGACCTCTCCTGTTGCTTGTTGCAGTGCGTGGGCTTCTCATTGCAATGGCTTTTCTTGTTGCGGAGCACGGGCTCTAGGCACACGGGCTTCAGTAGTTGTGGCTCCCGGGCTCTAGAGCGCAGGCTCAGTAGTTGTGGCGCATAGGCTTAGTTGCTCTGTGGCACGTGGGATCTTCCCGGACTAGGGCTCAAACCTGTGTCCCCTGCACCGGCAGGTGGATTCATAACCACTGCGCCACCAGGGAAATCCACAAGCAGAGACTTTTAACTGTCTTTTTTCCCCACTGCAGTATTCCACGTCTAAAACGCAGGCTAGAACCAACAAGTATTGGATGAGTGAACAGAATATGCATAAGGTCTTCTGTAGAAATGGATTAACATTGGTTACCTTATATTACTACTATTATCCAGCAGAGGAAATTTAGTTATCACTATTATGTTGAAAACTAAAGTTCCACTTTCCCCCATCCTCAATTCAATGCTGAAAACCTTATCAGAGAGAGATGACACTGACCTTCTCATTCATACATTAGAATAAGGTAGAATACGTTTATATGTGAATACATATACCACCACTGACACACATGAATACTCCCATATACATATATGTATATATATAATGAGTAGTGATAACTCCTCCTATATGTAGATAGAAAGATCTTTGGGTATAGAACTAGTCATGATTTTAAATACATTTAGGTAAGTGGTTTAGAACAAATATTAATGATTAGATTTTGATGCTAAACTTTAGAGAGGTTTTATACGAAGTTAAGCAGAACTTTTTTTTTTTTTTTTTTTTTTTCCAGTATGCCGGCCTCTCACTGTTGTGGCCTCTCCCGTTGCGGAGCGCAGGCTCCGGACGCACAGGCTCAGCGGCCATGGCTCACGGGCCCAGCCGCTCCGCGGCATGTGGGATCTTCCCGGACCGGGGCATGAACCCGTGTCCCCTGCATCGGCAGGCGGATTCTCAACCACTGCGCCACCAGGGAAGCCCAAGCAGAACTTTTAAATCACTTAATCAGTTACCTTTCAAAGCACTAAGTAGCAATCCATATTTCTGAAGGATTCATTCACTGAATACAATCTATTCATGCGAACATTCAGTGAACTAATCCTGAGGCCAAATATCAACGTTCCTCTGTATTTTAAGATTTAGTGAATTAGGAATGACTACTCTCTGGCTATATCTTCAGTTGTGCTGAAATGAGATCCTGAAATGAGATCCTTATAGTGGTAGAAATTTTCATATTCATAAATCATGAAGAAAAAGGCAGGGTGAGGCCCCCAGGCAGTGGCCGCAAATATCAGAGCATATTAAGAAGCATATGGAGAGCTGGTTAAAACTATAGATGCTTAGGTTCGTTCACCCCCAGAGATTCTGATTCAGCAAATATGGGGTCCAGCCAGGAATCTGCATTTTTACTAAGTACCTTAGATGATTCTGATGCAAAAGGTCCTTCTGAGTTATACGGGAGAAATCCTGGATGTGAATGGGACTGGTCATAAAATCCAGTTTTGCTTTCAAAGGGGCATAGGGTATCTGTTAAATGTTACAGTATATGATTGGACCTAAATACTTGAAAAACAGTGTTACTAACTTACCTAATTTTTTAAATCCACAGCTTCTTACTTTGAATTATTTTGTTTCTTTTTACTATTGTAGATTTATTTTACACAAGGAACCAGAAGCTCTAAGGAGAGAATAGTTCAGATTGTAACCTATGTCTAAAATAAAAAACCCTAGGCATTTCCTTGCCATACTTTCAGAGTTTCCCCCTTCTTGTACTGGATGGCTTCCAAGAGGCTTTGGGTCAGTCTCTTGGAAGGCTTCTAACAACTCAGGGGATTTGGAGTCCAAAATTCTCTCAATGAATCTAGATTCTAAAATGGTCCAGGAAAGCTATGCTTTGGGGCATGCAGTCTCCATGAATTAAAATCCATGGTTCTGAGGTGTTTTTCACTGAATCGAAATGGAATATCTAATGTTTTGGGGTTGGGGTGGGAGTTGGGCAAAGCTGAAGAATAATCCCATTTCTATGACAGTAAGACGGTGTGTATACTCATTCAACAAATATTTTTTGAACACCTATATGCTGGGATACATCTGTTGGCTTTTTTAAAAAATGCATTATTTTTATAATAAAAAGAAATACTATATAAGAAAACCTGTGGTTTTCCCACATACATTTTACATATATTATTATTCTGTCATTAGCAAAACTTTCACTAGAAAATTATGAGCCCATACTCTAAGTGAGAAAGATGTAGAGAACACTATACAACCAAGTGAGATAACTGTGAACAAAATTGCTCCAGAATTTAATTAAAGAAATTCTTCAGGTAGTCTGAATCACCCAGAGACACAATATAAGAGTCTTAACTGATTAAGCAAGTCTCTTGAAAATAACTAAACTAATTCATCTGTCATTACTAATTTTCCCTGTCTGAGCTTCATTTTGATTCCCTTCTTTCAGTGTGTAAACTAAGGAGAAACGAGCTGCTCTTCCTCTCTAAAGGACAACTTTTTTGAGTCTTAACTGAGAAACTCTTCTGGGTACATAAAAACATTTGGAAGATTGAGAGCATTTTTATTGTGTTCTAAGGAAAAAATTAAATCATTGTGATAGTGAAAGATATTCATAACTGAATGTCAACCTTACTTCCAGTACTTAAATAGAGTTCCATCATAATCTGAGAACACTCACCAAAGCCTCACTCAGATATCTGCAATTATTAATCTAGAAAAATTAATCTGGTAGTCAATCAGACCTCAGTGTCTCCAAGAATGATTTGTGGATGCCACCTTAATATTACTTTACCAGTGGGAACAGCAGTAATGAAGTGGGCAATTAATTTTTTAATAAGCCCTACTATAATTCTGAAACAGGTGGTAAGCAAGAACCACATTTGGAAAAATACTAGTTTAACGTTAGCTACCTACTTCTTAAGGATTACCATTCTAAAAACTTATCTATGTTTAGTTTCTCTAGTCTCTTAAAATTTTATCTTAAAAGGTATTAATTTTTGCCATAGCCCATTTTACAAATATTACCATCCCCAGTTATTTATGAAGTTATGCAAAGCTTCATTTCAGAAATCTGATTCTTAATATAGATTTTATTTCCAGTGGAAAATTGGACAGTTTTAAGCTTATATACATCTAGGGGTAGAAGGATATTTTTCTCCTACAGGATACAGAAAAGTAACTATTAAATATACCACTAATCTCTTATATAAGACAAAAATTAAATAAAATTCACACATATTTTGCCTTCTAAGTGTCTATTCACTTTCTACATAGCAAAAAGTAAAAAACACTACCTATCAAAATGCTACTGGAATTACTATGCCACTTTACCATTTAAATAATCCCCTACCCTTTCCCCTGAAAAGTCCCATTTACCAATACTCGCCACTACCTGCAAGGCTGCAAACATCATCATTTCTTCTTCGGTGCATTCAATTTCTTCCAAGAGAATAGCCCATTTGGCCTGCTCATAAAGCTGATTAATTCTGATTGCATCATACTGCAGCAAAAGAGATACAATTCTTTTGTAATATATTACCTTTTACATTAACAATAAGGAAAAAAGCTACCTATAGGGTTACGTATACCTAAATATATCCACATCTAATTTTTCATTAAAAATGGCATTAAAATATGCCAAAAGTTTTTTACATATTCAGTATTAGAAGTAGATTCTGTATGTTATTTCCCAAGGAAATAACCATTAGGTATTACAGCCCTTAATAAAAGGAATTTAACTTGAAGACATTAAAGTAAGGTAGAACTGTTTTTCAGTATTGTTGTTGCAATTTACCACACTAACATGTCATAATCAGACAGTAAATTAATTATTTCGGGGAACATCTTGTTCACTGTGGAAAAGCATACCCAGACAAAGTGGCAGGTCCTTGGAAACAGTAATTATTTTAAGAATCCAAAATAGAGGGCATACACAAACATACATAAGCACACACACACATCTGTAGAAAAGATTTACTTAAATGTTGCTGAATTATCCATTCAGTTATGTTCATAAAAATCAATAGTAATACTGTAACAATACTATCTTAGAATGGTAACAAAATACATAGCCCCCTCCCACCCCATGCAAATATAACTATGTTCCCAGAACAGCTTTGGCTTTACCAACATTAGGTATGATATAGCCTAAAAAGGGATTAAAATGATTTTTTGTAATTCTACTATATACATTTTACTGCTGTATGAAGAATTATTTAAGCACATAATTTAAAATGATAAATATATACATTAAAATCTAGGCTATAATCTAGACATGAAAAGGATGAGAAGCAGACAAGAGAGGTCCCCTCACCCGCAAGGATGACATGAAAGCAAAAGACCCAGATCTCTGTGCCAGGTGTTTTCTGGGGGAAAACACTCCAGATCTCTACAGCAAATTTAAATCTTATCAGAAGAGCAAAGTACTTCAGTAGCACAGATGATGCCAACCATCTGACAGTAAAAACATATTACAATATTTGGCTATTAAATTGAGAGAAATATAGACTTAAAAAGAATTTATTTTGAAGCAACATCTTCTGGGATATATAATTATGTACAGTTGAAAAGAGATGTTAAAAAAAAAACAAACTAACTTTACCAATTCTGTAGTACCTAACTAGTTCCTTTAAAATACAAATCAACCAAAAATTCAATTATTTAACAAAAAGAAAAGGGTTTAGTTATGCTTCCAACTTACTAAAACAATAGACTACTTTAAAATACAGGTGCCTTTGTCCAAAGCTTTGAGTTTTTAATATTATTCAAGACTTGCTATATATATCCAAACAATTCCTTACCCCACCAACTTCCAAAAAGCAAACAAAAAGGAACAACAGAGATCCCTCTAAACCCTCGGTACCTTTGGATTCAAATCAAAAAAGCTGTAATACTTGAATCGGAGCAGCAAGGCCTCATTTTCCTTCACATCTTGTTCCATGAGAGATCTTGAGGAATCAAGCCACCTGGACAAATTAACAATAGTGGAACAGAGCAAGACAAAATTAATTCTACCTCTATGTGGATAAAGAAATTCTTAAATTGTACCTATACTTTAAAACTTACTCTTGGTTGGGCGGGATAAATTAGGAAGCTGGGATCAACATATACACACTACTATTTATAAAACAGATAACCAACAAGGACCTACTATATAGCACAGGGAACTATATTCAATATTTTGTAACAACCTATAAGGGAAGAGAAACTGAAGAAGACTATATATACATATATACATACACACACACATATATATACACACACGTATATATACACACACATATGCTATATGTATATATAGCTGAACCGCTGTGTGTGTGTGTGTGTATATATATACACGCACATATATACATACACACACACATATATATACACACACGTATATATACACACACATATGCTATATGTATATATAGCTGAACCGCTGTGTGTGTGTGTGTATATATATACACGCACATATATATATATATATAAGTGAACCGCTGTGCCGTACAATTGAAACTAACACAATAGTGTAAATTAACTATAATTTCAGTAAAAAAAAAACAAAAACAAAAACAACTTGTAAAGTAATTGGTAAACAGCAAAAAAACAAAACAAAAAACTTACCCTTGGTTGATTTTTGCTTTGTCAAGAAGGGCTTGAGGCTTGAACATTTTGGCCAAGATTTCCGGTGATGTTATTGGCTGACTGACAGCAAGTATACCAGGGTTGCCTTCTGACAAAGCACTGTCACCGAACCAAGCAGAAGTTGGTGACAAGGGGCTTCCATCATGAGCATCGTAAGTGGGGGTCATTGTTTTACTATAAAGTCCTGGGCTTGAATATATACTTCCTAATAAATAACATGAAAAACAGGTAGTAAGTATGAAGTATAGTTATCTTAGTTTTCAGTAATACATGCTATAATGATATAAAGCATACGGTGAAACACAAGCTTCATTCTGGAAGGAAAAGCTTTAGTACATTATTTTACCTCTCTTAAAAACAAGTGAAATTAACTTTACTTGTATAACATTAAGAATATGTATAACAATAAGGTCAAAAAATATAAGTTGGAAACTCTAGGGAAAAAATCAGTTCAAGAGAGTTAGAATATAAGTTAAGGATATTGCTGAAGCAGATAGACCAACACTTTTGTTTTTTAATCGTACCAAGGCTCACCTTTCAGAGGGCCAATGTAAAGAACATCAGTGCCTATAGAAAAGGAAAGAAAGGAATTCAGAAGGTAAAGAAAGGCAATAATAGAAGACAGAAACAAAGAATGAAAATGAAAAGAAAATGGGAAGAAGAAAATACAGATTTTTTCCTAATTGTGAATCATAAACTGAAGTAAATATTCCAAGTGTATTTAAGAGTAAGGAACCTTAGAAGCTATACTCTAAGTAAAACAAGTTTTGTCCAATTCAGAACAATGAGGTTGGGCTTCCCTGGTGGCACAGTGGTTAAGAGTCCGCCTGCCAATGCAGGGGACACGGGTTTGAGCCCTGGTTTGGGAAGATCCCACATGCCGCAGAGCAACTGGGCTCGTGTGCCACAGCTACTGAGACTGTGCTCTGGAGCCCACAGGCCACAACTACTGAGCCTGCGTGCTGCAACTACTGAAGTCCACGTACATGGAGCCCGTGCTCCACAACGAGAGGCCACCGCAATGAGAAGCCCGTGCACCACAATGAGGAGTGGCCCCCGCTCACCGCAGCTAGAGAGAGCCCGTGCAGCAACAAAGACCCAATGCAGCCAAATAAATAAATAAATAAAAATAATTTTTTTAAAAGTCATTAAAAAAAAGAGGTTGTGCTCTAGTCATGTATTAGTGACAAACATGTATACATTTATCACCCTTTGAAATCACTGTACCCTATTTTAAGACAGCTCAATGTAACTGAATAAATTCACATAAATTAAGGGAATAATTTTCTCAGTGAATAGCTGAACTGGCTCCAATAGATTTACAAATAAAGTATTCGAGCAAAGGGATATATAAATATTGCCCTCGAAAGAGGCTAACAAGGTGCATTTTATAATTAAACCCCTGAAGCTGTAGAGATACTGTCTTTTTAATCTTCTGCTTTCTCAGTGTTAAAGGGCTAGGTATGTAGTAGAGGCAACATTAAAAAAAAATTGTTTAATTAGTCCACTGATGATCTATCCTCTGTCATTTAGACTACAAAAATGAAGGAGATTAAATTAAATTAAGACTAAAAAAATTCAGAATGACATTAAGTAAAAGCACCCCTTCAAAGTTCTAACTCTGTTAATATATTTTATCCTGTAGTCATAATTTTTAAAAAGAAAATGTGTAAATGGGTGTCACACTGTTAATGGATGATGTTAATGGAATGGCTGTTTTCCTTACCTAATTTAGGAATATGCTTAGGAATTTCTCTCCTTTCATCTCTAATGACATACCACCCCCAAACACACAATGATAGAAACAATTACCTACGAAAAAGTGGTGGTAATGCTAGAGATTTTTGAAGTTGTCAAGACAGAGTCTAGGAAGAGAACACAAAGTGGAAAAAAAAAAAAAAAAAAAAAAAAATCTCTTACTAGCCTCAGGGTATCTGATTGGATACCCCTAAATATATTCTCCCAATGGATACTTAAACAACTTGTAGAATGTGAACATTGTTAAATATGCAACAAAGAAAGCTGTGAATGCTCCTTTTCAGCCTTTAAGGAAGAACACTGGGATATTTAGTTATATCTTTAAAAGCAAGAACCTTAAACTACAAGGGCATTTAGTGAAAGAGTTACTTATTAAAAGGGCTGAAAACATTATTCCAGCTCATCTGGGCAAAGAATAATTCTGCTAGAGGGAGTATACATGTAAATATGGTGTGGAAAAAAAAACATTACCTTCTAGGCAGAATCTTCTCATTGTTTATTTCAAAGATCTAGCAAACAAATCTTTTACTAAACATGTCATAATACTGAAAATTCATTCCTGGTATTAACTATAATTACTATTCAGAACTGAGTAAAGTTAGAATTGATTTAGAAACTTCTTTATGAAGTTTCTAAAACAGAAAGTATATTCCCCTACATTACACATCATTTAATAGAATCAGCCACCCAATCAATTCCCTTCCCTCTTATTTACCTATACTTTGTGTAATCTACACGTCGTATCTGATCACTTCATTTTTCCCGTTTGTTCTTTTTTGTTAGGCAATCTAGAGTAATAACTCATTTAATGTTCCCAACAAACCTATTATTGTCATTTCAGAGGAGCAAACTGAGGCAAGGAGAAGCTAATATACATGTCCAATGTCTAGAGCTATTAAGTTGCAGAGCCAAACTGTAAATCAGCAGTCTGACTGCAGCTAAATACACTGCCTTCCCACGTACCGTAACTTATTTAAGCCATTCCCAGTTGGTGTGCATTTATTCATTTTAGAGTTTTATTATTGATGTCACCACTGCTATTGCAAACAGTGCCTTCCAATAAACAGTTTTGTACCTATTCCCCAATTCTAGCAGCATTGCTAGAATTGGGGAATAGGTATGTGTGTTTAAAGGGTATGTGTGTTTAAAGTCCCAGTTCAGTGGCACTTGTTTAAAGTCCCACTGTGTTTAAAGTCCCAGTTCAGTGATAATCCCAACCAGCCTGTATTCCTGATTGCCCAATTTAAGCCGTATTTGAAACAGAAAACTAATACAGGGTAAGATGAAGTAGCAATAAAATATGAGTTTGCTGAACAACATGCAATGGTAACTTAAAAACTGTAAGGATGAGAAACAAAGACTTCAACAAGCACTACAGTCTTGGGACACCTACTATAAATATTAAAAACCCAATGCAACCTAATAGCTCCTGAGAGTATCCCTATGTTTTGATACAGTAGAATCTGCCTCATAACTTAGTTATTATATACACATATGTCCTTTTTAAAAAAATACTAAAGTATTTAATACACTTAAGAAAATTTTCCATCAAAGTATCTAGCTCATACCATACTTAGAAAACACATTACAGGTGAATTAAAAATATGAATATTGATATTACAGATAAATTAAAATATATAAATATGAGTAATTATAAAAGTATTAAAAAGGAAATATAGAAAATTTTCTGTAATATTTGTGAAGATTTTATTAACAGTGAAAACAGAGAACTACAAAATAAATGCCAGATTTGACTACATAAAAATGTAAGACTTTAGTAAAAAAGAGCACAGACAAACTTAAATACAGAATGCCAGTATAGGGAAAATATTTATCACATCAAAAGATTAATATCGGGGCTTCCCTGGTGGCGCAGTGGTTGCGCGTCCGCCTGCCGATGCAGGGGAACCGGGTTCGCGCCCCGGTCTGGGAGGATCCCACATGCCGCGGAGCGGCTGGGCCCG
>NC_041224.1:135048776-135112745 GCF_002837175.3 Physeter macrocephalus
GGAGCCTGTGCCCCGCAACGGGAGAGGCCACAACACAGGGAGGCCCGCATACCACAAAAAAAAAAAAAAAAAAAAAAAAAAAGATTAATATCACTAAAACAAAAACACAGATAAAAGAAAATGGACAAAGTCCGTAACTGAAAATTAAGAGAAGAAACAGGAATGGCTAATAAATATATGAAATATTATTCAACTATTGTTCACACTCAGGGTTTACCAGGGAAATAAAAAAGTAATTCTGAGATAACTGTCACACTGGCAAACATTTTGTAAAGATTTACAACATTCAGTATTGGGCAGAATGTAGGAAAAGGGGCACTTTCATATACTGTTGATGGGAGTGCAAAACCGTCGCCTTCATAACTCTTTCTGGGAGTACAGTCAACCCTTGAACGTGCATCCACGTTTGAACTGCGTGCGTCCACTTACATGTGGATTTTTTTCAATCCTAAATACTACAGTACTACACGATCTGTGGTTGGTTGAGTCTGTGGATGTGGAACTTCGGGTATAGAGGGGTAACTACAGGTTATACACAGATTTTTGATTTCGAAGAAGGTTGACCTCCCAACCCCACATTGTTCAAGGGTCAACTGTATGTCTGAATCTTGGAGAAACTTTCTAGAGTATATTTGACAGAAAAATTAGATACTAGTTAGCTAGAGAAACAGTTAAATGTAGTTCTTCTACATGGAAAAATTTGACACTATATACATAGGAGTAGGGAGACCTCTACTCTGACACACAGAAAGATCACCAAAACATACTGTTCAGTGAAAAAACTCATACTGCAGAACAAATATATAATATATATGTCTCTCATTAATGTTATAAAAACAAAACTAGACATGTAAGTAGATATAAAACATATAGAAAAGGTACTGGCAAGTTGTACTCCAACTGTTTACAATATAGTTATACACAGTGATTAAGAAATAGCTACTTCTTGATAGGGAGTACCAAGGGAATAAACTGAAGTCAAAGTTTCAGCTTTGGTTTAGTACATTTTCTATACTATAGTACTTTTATTTTTTATAATGAGGCTGTACTAATGTATAACTTTTGTAATTAAAAAAATGATATATAAGTCCATTAGTATGTATCACTGAGTGAAAAGAACACAAATTATAAATGCATGTATAACACAGTCCCACTTTCATCATTAAAAACAAAAACATAATTCTGTAATATTTGAATTTTTACTATGAGCATGCATTACTTTTATAATTTTTTTTTTGGCCACGTCGCACAGCTTGTAAGATCTCAATTCTCCAACCAGGGATTGAACCCGAGCCACAGCAGTTAAAGCCCAGAATCCTAACCACTAGGCCACCAGGGAACTTCCATTGCTTTTATAATTAAAGAATAGTTTAAAAAAAATTTTTTTGATGTTTAAAATGGCAAATTCCAGTTAGGAAAAATGGCATCCTGCATGGTGATTTTCCTGACAGTGCCAAGCAAGTTAAGTCCTGATTACTTTCTCTGTTACTTTAGGACCCAGACTTTTCCTTTGTCTAGCTGCTTTTAAGATTTCTTAGGGGGGCTTCCCTGGTGGCGCAGTGGTTGGGAGTCCGCCTGCCGATGCAGGGGACACGGGTTCGTGACCCGGCCCGGGAGGATCCCGCATGCCGCGGAGCGGCTGGGCCCGTGTGCCATGGATGCAGGGGACACGGGTTCGTGACCCGGCCCGGGAGGATCCCGCATGCCGCGGAGCGGCTGGGCCCGTGAGCCATGGCCGCTGAACCTGCGCGTCCGGAGCCTGTGCTCCGCGGCGGGAGAGGCCACAGCAGCGAGAGGCCCGCATACCGCAAAAAAAAAAAAAAAAAAAAAAAAAGATTTCTTAGGAAAGTTTCTAATGAAGTAATTTTCTATTTCTATTGACATAATAAATCCTGAAATTGGTAGTCTGTAAGTCAGTACTATACAGTAAAGTTAATTCTTACTTGGAAAAATTGTTTCCACCAGACATGGGATCAGGCTACTTAAATGGTTCCCTCCTCACAGGTATTTGGAGATTAGATATTTACCTAGTTACAGCTACGAAGTGGCAAAGCACTCAAGAGTGTATCACTTGAGCACAGTCTGTAAGCAAGGTATTTAAAAACTCAGAATTTTATCATAATTCTGTATAAGAGTTTGACTAAAGTCTGAGAATCATTAATTCACTCATGATCCTTCACCTCTTGAAACATTACTTTTAAAAAAAGCTTTGGTGAGGTATAATTTACACACCAATATTTTATCAAATGTTTGTATTAGAATTCATAAAATATTTACTTTAAATGTTATAATTGGAGAGATGATGTTACATAATGGTTAGAAACATGAGTGCTAGAGCCAGAGCAACCTGGATTTGAATCCTAGCTGTGTCCCTAATTAGCTTTGTGACCGTGGGCAAATTACTTAACCCTTGTAATGTTCTTTCCTTGTAAGTAAAATGGGGGTAATGCCACCAGAATCATAGGTGTTCTGTGAGGATAAAATGAAAGATAATGTATGTAATAAATAATCATCATCACTTATTGAATATATACAATTGTTAACCATGCTCACACTGAGATGCTCACAATTCAAGAAGCACATGGGCACTAAGGGAAACTGAGCCTGTTTCCTCCTCAGTAAAATGAAAATTACACCTACTCCTTACCACACCCTGCAGTACAGGAACATCTGTGAAGCACTGAGCACAGTATCTGACACCCCGCAGATATCATAAACTGGGACATATGGACCTGTTGCTAGTTATTATGGGCACAACATGCAAGTGATCATGTTTCTCAGTATTTGGTCCAATAATTGACTAACATGACTGATAAATCATAAAGTCATGCAAACTAGATATTTAATATTTGTTTTAAAAATTAATCACGTTGGTGCTTCCCTGGTGGCACAGTGGTTAAGAATCCGCCTGCCAATGAAGGGGACATGGGTTCGAGCCCTGGTCCAGGAAGATCCCACATGTCACGGAGCAACTAAGCCCATGGGCCACAACCACTGAGCCTGTGCTCTAGAGCCCGAGAGCCACAACTACTGAGCCCGCGTGCCACAATTACTGAAGCCCGTGCACCTAGAGCCCGTGCCCTGCAACAAGAGAAGCCACTGCAATGAAAAGCCTGCGCACAGCAACGAAGAGTAGCCCGCACTTGCCACAACTAGAGAAAGCTTGTACGCAGCAACAAAGACCCAGCGCAGCCAAAAATAAAATAAATTAAATAAATAAATTTTTTAAAAAATTAATCACGTTACTTTTCATGTGTATATGGGACTTCTTCTCTACAGATAATCAGTCCTCTACATGTCACTATCTCTGTGTACTTTCTTAGGATTTCACATCAACTCCTCAAATGTTTTTTTTTAATTAATTAATTTATTTATTTATTTAACTTTTTTTTTTTTTTGGCTGCATTGGGCCTTCACTGCTGCACGCAGGCTTTCTCTAGTTGCAGCGAGTGGGGGCTACTCTTAGTTAACGTGCACTGGCTTCTCATTGCAGTGGCTTCTCTTGTTGCGGAGCATGGGCTCTAAGCACGTGGGCTTCAGTAGTTGTGGCACGCGGGCTCAGTAGTTGTGGCTTGCAGGCTCTAGAGCACAGGCTCAGTAGTTGTGGCGTACTAGCTTAGTTGCTCTGCGGCATGTGGGATCTTCCCGGACCAGGGCTTGAACCCGGGTCTCCTGCATTGGCAGGCGGATTCTTAACCACTGCGCCACCAGGGAAGCCCAAATGTTTTTAATTAAACTGCTTGAGTGTAGAAATGTTTTTAGTTAAACTGCTTGGGTGTAGACAAATAAAACCTTTTTTTTTTTTTTTTAATTCTTTCACTGAAAACACAGTCACTTCACAGACACAAGAGAGCACACATAGTGTATGATTCCATTCACATGAGGTTTAAGAACTGGTAACACTATTCTGTGCTGAGAGAGGCAAACAGTGGCTATTTGGGAAAAGGCATGCAAGAGGCCTTCTGGGGTGCTGGTATCATGCGATATGCTACATCAAGTTCTGGGTGGTTACAAGGTATATACATCTTCAAATATTCATCTGTAATTTAAAATCTGTTCATTTTACTGTATGTAACACCTCAATTTAAAACAAGAAAGAAAAGAAACCCATAGTTACTTACGCTTAAAAGATTTGGAGCTTTCCCTTGTCTTAATTTTTTGTCTTCAAATTGTATTTTCTTAAAGCACTATATAAAAGCTCTCACTTGCAATTCTAAGACCAATCCTGACTGATTTCAACCACTCCAAAATCATCCCAATCCCATAAATATACTTTTCTATGTAGTTCTTTTTTTTTTTTTTTTTTTTTGGTATGCGGGCCTCCCTCTGCTGTGGCCTCTCCCGTTGCGGGGCACAGGCTCCGGACGCGCAGGCTCAGCGGCCATGGCTCACGGGCCCAGCCTCTCCGCGGCATGTGGGATTTTCCCAGACCGGGGCGCGAACCCGGTTCCCCTGCATCGGCAGGTGGATGCGCAACCAATGCGCCACCAGGGAAGCCCTCTATGTAGTTCTTTGTCTTAAGAATTAAATGAGTTTCCATTTAAACTAAAAAATAACTTAAAGCAGCGATTGTGTCTACTGTCAGATGCTTTCATCTATATAGTCAAGCCTAAATCAGATTTTTTACCTTATTCTAATGACAGACACATTCTTTTATTCTCTTTCACCTCCTAATCTGTAGGCTTCTACCACTACTCTTTCCCCTCATTCCCTCCTCCACATTTTACTGGAATTAAATTTGATATTCTTTCTAAAATAATGATTTGTTCATTTTGTAACATATTCAGAAACCAATGACTCTACAATGCACTAACCTATATTCCTCAGCCTGACATTAAATACCCTCCAGTGTGATCCAGAAGTTCCTTGGAGGTCTCTCTCCCATGAATTGGCTCAAATGGTTTATTTACACATCTTGTACTTTTCTTTTGCCAGATGTTCTTTGTTAATATCATTCTTTCTACTAGGATTGCCTTTTCTTCCCATCAAAATCCTAGCCACTGGAATCCTAGCTAATTCACAAACTTACCTCCCCAATCCCAAAACTGAATATACCCTATTTGGAATTGCTTTGTCTTCTGAATTCTTATAACATTATTTTCTGCAACACTCATTTAACATTGATATATTACCTCCTGTAATTGTGCTTTTCAACGAGCCTATAAACTACTTAAGAGTAAGGATTGTCTTATTTCTTGGTATCTCCTAAATGTAATCAGTACATGAGTAGTGACATAAAAGTTACAAGGTATGTGACCTTAGACATTCCTAAACTTACTGTGCCATAATATCTTCATCCTTATATGTGAGTAATAACATAATCCACCTCAATGGGTTGTAGTGAGAATTAAATGAGTTTCCACGAGTAAAGTGTATGAAATAGGTCTGGGCATACATAACCTCTATGTTCACTGTGTACTTTCATTACCATCATCATCACCCCAGAATTTAAAAAACCAGGAATGAACTGAATAGTAAAATTAGTTTACTTATTTGCTGCTGGGATCTATCCTAAGAAATGGATTTGTAAATGTGTGGCCAATGGAAACATGGGAAACTAATTTCTCGGGACTAAAGAACCATGTAATCTAATTAATTAGTCATCTAGCTTCTCAAAAGACACTGCATACGATCCTATTGCATGCCATATGCTGAGTTGGGTCCTGGTAACAAAAAGGAAAGAAACAGTCTCTTCATGCAGGGGCTCACAATTATTAGGGGAGAACATGTAGTATAATACCAAACACAGGAAAGTCTGGTGACTTATGACAGAAGGATAACCTAATTCAGGTCAGGGAGGTAATAGAAGGAAATCTGAGAAAGCTTCTTAAAGGAGCAACACCTTAAAGGAAAAAGAGAGGTGCTAAGAGACCAGCATATGCAAAGCATACAGTTCTAAGTAACCTGATAAAAACAATAATGTCTTAACTAAATACTGGTGGTTTTCACAAAATACCCAAAAAATGGAACTAAATGCTAAAAAGAAAAAAAACTGTCCAATTTCCACAAAGCAAAGAACTGAGGCCAGTTAAGGTACTGTCTCCTTTTGACTCTTCCTGAGCAGAGAACCAGCTTTTCTTTTTATTGATGCAACTGCTAACACCTGACATGATGATCTGCACATAACAGACTCTGGTGATGATTTCAAGATTGAGGGAAAAGATGCTGAGGGAGAGTATTCTTTAACTTGACCACTTTCCTGACCTACACAGTCCATTTATCCCGATATCAAAAACACAGAGGGAGACCTACTGTATAGCACAGGGAACTATACTCAATATTTTTTAATAACATATAAGGGAAAAGAATCTGAAAAAGAATATACATATTCTTTTTCTGATTTACACACACACACACGTGTATGTGTGTATAAATGAATCACTGTGCTGTACACCTGAAACTAACACTATATTGTAAATCAACTATACTTCAAATAAACACATACACACACACAGAGGCATACAGTCCATGGTTCTCACACTGAGCTCATGCTTACTCAAAGCCTCACCAGATCCAGGAGTGATAAGAGGCCCCTCTAATTCAAGTGCCTCATCTTCAGACTGGTCATCTAGCTTTTTCTTTTTTTTCTTTGTTGGATCTCTGGGTTTTTTCAATAGAGAAAGCTCTTCAGGGTGTCTGATATCTGTTAAAATAAAAAAACATTATTTTACTAGCATAATAGAAAATTTAAACACATTACACTTGGTAAATCTATTAATCCATTCAAGAAAAGAATTTTTAATTTCCTTCTGTGTATGTATGTGTTTCTGTTTTGCCAGATACTAATGCCATGCAAAAGATTGGAGTATGACACTTTTAAAAACAATATACCAGGGGCTTCCCTGGTGGCGCAGCGGTTGCGCGTCCGCCTGCCGATGCAGGGGAACCGGGTTCGCGCCCCGGTCTGGGAGGATCCCACATGCCGCAGAGCGGCTGGGCCCGTGAGCCATGGCCGCTGAGCCTGCGCGTCCGGAGCCTGTCCTCCGCAACGGGAGAGGCCACAGCAGAGGGAGGCCCGCATACCACAAAAAAAAAAAAAAAACAATATGCCAAAGCACTCTTAATTCATAACTATCCAATAAATGTAGTTACCTCAAAGTGGAAAGATAATAATCTACTAGGGTACAGAAAGAAAATATTAGAACTCTTATTTATATATTTTTAAATCCAAAACTGTAAGAAATTAAGGTTTACATTATATGGTAGCCCTCATTCATTCTCTATGCCATAAGTTAACACAAGATATGTGAAGTAAATGTAAAGAAAATATTTTCCCATCATTACCAAATCTCAAAATTTTAGTCGACTCAAACTCTTCTACCTTGATATCGAATGGCTACAAGTTTTTGTGTTTATTCTATTCATTTTCATGTGAAGAACCTGATGAGAAGCAAAATGGTTACAGGAAAGTAAGAAAAAGAATTAAAATGACCCAAATAAGTATAAATATCACATTACATATTATATACCATGTTGATAAATTGCAAGAATGGTTAAGAAGTCAGTTCCCCCCAAATTGAGCTAAAGATTCAATGGAATTCTAATCAAAATTCCAGCTTACTCTTTTGAACAAGCTGATTGTAGAATCGTTCTCATTTCCTTATAAATTTTATGAGTCAAAGCAATTTAAAATAAAGTTGGAAGACTTATACCACCTGATTTTAAGACATCATAAAACTACAACAATTAAAACAGTGCAATTACTGGCTAAATGATAAGACGTATAAATGAACGGAACAGAAGAGCAGACCCAGAAACAAACCCAGATACAGGCGGTCAATTATTTTGGACAAAGGCATCATGGCAATTCAAGGGAAAAGGGAAATCTCTTCAATAAACAGTGCTAAACAAGAGATTCATGTATTTTTCTAAAAGAACATTAGCCCTCACCTAACACAATATGCAAAAATTAATTCTAAATGTTTCACAGACCTAAAAGAAAATTTAAGTAGACAAAGATTTCTTAGATAGGACACCCACACCCCCCATAAAAAAACTGCCCTTTACTACAAGAAAACACCACCACCACCACCCTGCTCCTTGAAAGACTGTTAAGAAAACAAAAGGCAAGCTGTATATTGGGACAAAATATTCACAAAATATATTATGCATATCTGACAAAGGAGTTGTATCCAAAATACATAAAGAACCCATACAACTCAATAATAAGCAGACCAGTGGGCTAAAGATTTGGACAAGCACTTCACCAAAGAATACATAAGAATAACCAATAAGCATATGCAAAGATGCTCAACATTACTGGTCAGGGAAGTGCAAATTAAAACCACAACACACATATACACCCATCAGAGTGGCCAACATTAATAAAACTGATAATACCCAGTGTTGGTGAGGATGTGGAAGAACTGGAACTCTCATAACCAGCTGTTGGGAATGTGAAATGAGAATTTTTGAAAACAGTTTGGCAGTTCCTTATAAAGTTAAACATATACAACCCAGACACTCCACTCCTAGTTATTTACTTAAGACAATGAAAAGCATATTTGTAATAGCTTTACTCACAAAAGCCAAAACTGGAAATAACCCAGCTGGATAAACAAAATGTGATCCTTTCGTATCAGTGGGATACTACTCTTAAAATGTAACACAACTCATCAGTAAAAAGAAACAAGCTATTAATACATGCAATAACCTGAATGTATCTCAAAATCATTATCTTAAGAGGAAGAAGCCAATTAGAAAAGGGTATATATACTGCATGATTCCATTCACAATATTCCAGAAAATGATAACAAATCTATAGTGACAGAGCAGAGCAATGACTGTTAGGCTAGAGTCTGAGAGCTAATGGAAATGTCCTATATCCAGATTGTAGTAGTTTCAGAGATGTAAGCATCTGTCAAAACTCATCCAACTGTACACTTTAAATGGGTGCAGTTTATTGTACACCAATTATACCAAAATAAAGAGTGTAAGGAGAGGGAGAGCAAAGAAAAACAATAAAAGAAAAAAGCAGCAAAAAAAAGAAGCACTAGGTCGTATCTCACAGTGTTTGGTGGCACTACCCCATATGTCACAGACAACAAAATCCAAGTCGCTGCATAACTTGTAATGATGCAGACTGCTAAGTCACTGGATCAGAATTTGACAGGGGGTAGTTTGTACCTTCAGGAACCCACAGTATTCACTAGATTCAATCCAGCGTTACAAATTCAGGAAGCTTTTTATCAGTAGGGGAACTCAAACTAGGATGGACCACACCTGCTGCAGAGCTGATGAGGCACAATTTGAGGCAGAAGCACACGGCCAAACTACCTGGATCTCAGCTCCACTATTTATGAGCCGTATGACTTAGGCAAGCTACTTATTAGCCTGCCAGCATCCAAGTTTCCTCAGCTGTAAAATGAGACTAATGCTACTAATACTACCACAGGAGGTTTTTGTGAAAATTCAACGATTAATATGGGTAAAGTTTCTTGCACAGGGCCTGACAAGTACTTTGTAAGTATTAAGTATTAATGGATTTTTCCTAATTTTAAAAAGTATACAATTATGGTATAAATTTGGAAATTATGAAAAAGTATAAGACATTTAAAATCTGTTCTTGAAAAATGGAATATGACTATGTGAATCAGTGATCATTTTAATAGAGGTATAAAATTGTATTAATATAACATAATTTAACCATTCTTCTAATACTGTGCTCATTATAAATAATGGTTCTACAAACATCTATCTATATACATATTTTTCCACATTTCATTTCTTTAGAAATTCATTGGAATAGAATTACTGGATCAAAGGTTATAATAATTTTAAGGCAAAAATGGAGGAAGATGGGCACTTGTGTTATTTTTTTAAAGCTTTATTTTTAAAACACTATGTTTATCTCCTTGTTTTAATTTACATTTCTTTGATTAATACTGATGTTGTACACTTCCTCATGGGTTTTTAGCCATTTATATTATTTCCTTCCTTCACTCATTTTTCTATTAGATTTCTTCAAATCAGAGTTAAATTGCATATAAAGATTAACATGGTAGCAGTCACTGCAAACCACACTGAACTTTATTTTAATTTTATTTTATATATATCTTGTACCATGTTTAAAAAAGAAATTCAAATAAATCTTTTAATAACTATATGGATTTTTTGTTTCTCTGTTGGTTATTTGATTTTTACTATTAGGAACACTCTGGTACACATTAGGTTTTTGTTTTGTTCTGTATATATATTTTTTATAAGTTGAGTCTTATTTTTTTAATATTAATTTATTTATTTAGGCTGCACCGGGTCTTAGTTGTGGCACACGGGATCTTCGTTTCAGCATGAGGGATCTTTAGTTGCAGCATGTGGACTCTTAGTTGCAGCAAGCATGTGGGATCTAGTTCCCTGACCAGGGATCAAACCCGGGCCCCGTGCATTGGGACCACAGAGTCTTACTCACTGGACCACCAGGCAAGTCCCTTGTTCTGTATTTTACATGATATTTTGGGGGGAATATTATTCTGAAACATGAAAATGGAATTAGCAGTAAAATTGTCCTGAACAAATACTTTACCAGAGAGTAGGTGAATGTAACTGCTCCTTACTTATTAATAAATTAATAAATTTGGGCTAAGTACATCTTAGGTACTAAACAGCAGAAATCACATTAAAAATAAATTCTTAAATTCTGTCATTTTCTTAAAAGCTTCCCAGCATGTCTTTTTCAAGTTAAAAATAGGACAGCATATTCTTTAGCTAAAGTTACAAAATTATGGGACTTCCCTGGTGGTCCAGTGGGTAAGACTCCCCGCTCCCAAAGTAGGGGGCCCGGGTTCGATCCCTGATCCGGGAACTAGATCCTGCATGCATGCCGCAACTAAGAAGTCTGCATGTCGCAACTAAAGAGCCCTTATGCTGCAACTAAGGCTCAGTGCTGCATGCATGCATGAATAAATAAAGTTACAAAATTAAAAATCAAAAATTTTCTTCAGTCTTGTATATTCAAGTTGAGATAGGCTGGGACCTGGGACCCTTTACCAGAGTGCTTGCACCTGGAGAAATGTCTCCTCAAGCAACAGAATACACAGAAACTATAAGGGACTAAAAATAGCTGCATGCATGTGCAGTTAGGGCAATTATGAACAATAAGATACAAAAAGCCCACAAACCAACTGCCATTCTGGAGATGCTGGAAAGCAAAACTAGGCTACTGAGCATGATCCCTACACACAGCACCAAGGGGTGGGCAGACCATCTAAGCCACTGCTCCAGCCCAGCCCACCAACCTGCCCCCACCCTCACCCCATTTAAGGGACCAGCCCGCCCTCCTCAGAGAGCCAGCAAGGGAAACTGTTGCTTGTTTTTGCTCTCTTGTGCTGCAGCACACATCCCAGTAAAGCCTTGCTGAATTCCTTGTCTGGCCTTTTATTGATTTCTATTGATTAAAGAGTCCAAGGGCACAAGTCGGTAACAAAGTTAACCCATTTACCCTCAAAAGTAACTTCTGGGGTTTGAATCAGTAGCGCTAAATTGCTATGATTATGTAGATTCAGAAACTCAGAAGATGTTTCAAGTATGTCTCTTGAGCCATATTTATCTAATTAGCAGAAGTGAATCATCATTTCCTAGACTACTTTTAAAAGAAACAAGATTTAACATGCTGAGTCCTAATGATTTACGGGTTGTACTTTCAATTCTCAGTGTACCCTCAGCTTTGCTATCACTGCCATGTTGGGAGAAAATAAAGGCTTTAGAAAATTCCTAGCTTCTGAATAATCACTTGTCCCCTCTGCTTCGGTATTAAGTGTGGGCAGGGTGGTAATCTATCTCTCCACCCATTCATTTTCCCAAAGTAAATCATAAACTGGTACAGGGTGAAAAATCTAAAAAGTATACAGGGACATAAAACTAATCACGCCTGAGAGATATGACACGCTTCTATCACAATTTACCATTAACAAGTTTAGCGGGAGAGGGGAAAGCAAGCATGTATAATTGGAAAAAGCCTCCTAAATGTTTCTGGTATGTCCTTTCTGCTTGAGAAACACTGCACTACATGACTCACCCTTTGAGATTTTTGTTCCTAGGTCATTTCCTGTCAGCTCACAAGCCAACTATTATTAGAAAAATCAGTATTGTTAACTAGCTTTTGGGTCAGTCATAGGCAGATGAAGCAGCTCCTAACTTGTATGTGCCCATGAGAATTGCCTGTGATGTAAAAATAATTATATTAAAAATATATGCTTAGGCCACACCCCCAGATAATACTCTTAGTGACTCAGGGGTTCCAACAGCTTGTTTTATGAAAGTTCTAGTGATGGATGTTAACTAAACTTACTGTCGTGATCATGTCACAATATATACAAATACTGAATCGTTATTTTGTACACCTGAAACTAATATAATGTTATATGTCAATTACATCTCTATTTTAAAGAAAGCGCTATTGGTAATTTTGATTCCAACTCTTCCTTGAGAACTAGTAGCTTAGGGAAAGGGGAGGAGGGAGAAGAATGACATCTTATTTCTCTAATGACAGGTAGTTCTATATTGGAGCAACGTAGCCGTTGGAAACATGAAGTCTGTGAATAAGTGGTTTTCATTTCATTACAACAGAAACAGAAAAAGTGAAGTAAATCCATATAAAATACTATTTCATTGATACGGGAATTTAGGACTTATTATTTACTGTGTCATATATCAAGAAGAAATTAAACTAGAGAATTTAGGAATCTGAATCACATGTATAAGACTGGACTTGGTGAGGAGCATAAGTCATTAAACAAGGTTTATACTAAAATAAAATACACCTAGAGGACTATGAGTTATAAAAACTTTAAAACAGGCACACCAAGATACATTGCTATCTTTCCTTTATGCTAAATTATAGTTCAATAATAAAGATATACTAGCATTATGCGTCACTATACAAAGCAATGATCCAGGATCTATTTATAACAAAAGGATAAACTACATAGCAATAAAATTTAATGTTCAAAATCAATATAATGTTATCAAGTAGAATACAAATCTAGTGGAAGACAGACTACATTAATTATCTATATAATTATGTAATTATATATAGTACATATATATATCTCCAAAACTGTGGGGCTGAGGAAGTGGGAAACTAAGGAGCAGAGAAGGGTTCTCAGGTAAAATAATAATCATTTTAGTTTAAAAATAAAATTTTCTGGAGCGTTTCCAGTTAAACATGTATGTTGAGTTTGTGCATTTACTTTCACTCCTTTCCAAAAATCATACCAAAATGTACAGAAATAAAACATGAACCTAAAAGGACAAAAATAATAGGAGAAAAACATCAGATAAGCAACATCAGAAGAATGCTGAGACAAAACCCAGATGGGAAAGAAGCAAATGACTTAGCAAAGTGGACAAATAGAAAATCAAGGTGTTTGCAGGAAGTACCAATGGGAAACACACTGACTCACTGTGCCAAACATCAAGCATGATCATGTACTGAAAACAGACAAGAAAAATGAATCCTGCCCCATATCAGATTACACCTACCCCTTAGATACGCACCCTTTAGGATTCCTTACAGGAAAATCTGAAAAGCCCTAGGGAAAAGATCTTTTAGATACTGACATTTGAAAAAGTGTGCTCAATGTCTAAATACCCTGCAAAAGGGTGACAAGCTAAACCCCGTTCAACTACAGTTTCCTATTAGGTATATGTATGAATGGACAATTAGAATGGACAATCAATGACTGACAGACATTATAGAAAGGACTCTGTGGTAGGCAGAATTCTAGCAATATCTCCTTAAAATTCCTGTCCCTGGTTATACAATCATACACTAATCTAGGGACTGCTGTGAAGAGACTTTGCAAGTGGAATTTAGGTTACTGATAAACTGATTTTAGGGAGATTATCCTGAATTCTCTCAGTGGGTCTAATGCAATCACAGGAAGCCTGCCTAACAGAAGAGAAAGGCAGAAGAGGGAAGCAGAGGAGAGGTCATATAGATTTGAGGAGTAAGAAGAGCTGGACTTGCTGTTGCTGGCTTTGACAAAGGAAGAGACCACAAGTCAAGAAATTCGGAAGGCCTGTGGAAGCTAGCAGACAAGCCAAGGGGAGTGTCAGTCCTATAGCCACAGGGAACCCAATTCTACCATGCAGAATTCTTTCTCAGGGCCTTCAGGAAGGAACAGAGCCCTGCTGACATCTTAATTTTGGCCTTATAAAATTCTAAGCAGAGGATCCAGCTGAGCCATGCTGTGCCCAGACTTTTCACACAGAAACTGTGAGATAACAAATGTGTGTTCTAGGCTGCTAAGTGTATGGCAGCAATGGAAAACTCACAGACCTTCCAACGTGAAAGAGAGCAAATGAAATGAAAAAGAACAACTTAGGGAAACAGAAATAATGCAAAGAACAGAACAGAATAAAACATAAACCTCTTAATTACAAATCTCAGAAAGATAAGACAATGGCATCCGTGAGAGATGAATAGGATGTTAAAAAATAACCAGAGGGACTTCCCTGGTGGCGCAGTGATTAAGAATCCACCTGCCAATTCAGAGGACACGGGTTCGAGCCCTGGTCCGGGAGGATTCCACATGCCGCGAAGCAACTAAGCCTGTGCGCCACAACTACTCAGCCTGCGCTCTGGAGCCCGTGCTCTGCAACAAGAGAAGCCACCACAGTGAGAAGTCCACATACTGCAATGAGGAGTAGCCCCCGCTCGCCGCAACTAAAGCCCGCACACGCAGCAACAAAGACCCAACACAGCCAAAAATAAAAAAATACAAATAAAATTTTTTTTAATTAAAAAAAAAGAGATAAGGGGCTCTTTGATATTAACAAGGGGGAGGAAGGGTCCTTTCCATTTTTAAAAAGAACTATTTTGTTAAGGTTTAACTTATATAAAGTCTACAACTCTTAAATGTATTCATGAATACCTGGGTAACAAAGATCCAGATAGAAATATAAAACACTGAAAAATAAAATTTGAGAGCCACAATAAAAAAGCAACAGACAAAATATGAAGTCAGGTAAGAGGATCAATCCAAGAACAATATCGGACTAATTACTAGCAACAAAAAGAAGAAAAAAAACACGGGGGAGGAATTAGGGCACATTACTATGAAATTTCAAAATGGCAGGGAAAAAAATCCTAAAACGTTCCAGAGAGAAAAAGCAGTCTACAAAGAAAGGATGAAAATAAAAATTAAGAACACTATCAGGACTATAAATGGCAATACTGGAAGCTAAAACAACTGAACAATGAATTCCCAATTCTGAGGGAAATTAATTTTCAACCCAATAATTCCTATCAAAGGACAAAATGAAGACATTTTCAAATATAACATCTCAAAAATTTACATCCCATCCACCTTTCATGATGGAGGATATAGTCCATCAAAATAAAAGAGCAAATCAACACTGAGGAAAATGCAAGGATCAAGTATGAGAGAAGACACTTTCCCTGGACAGTGGTGGAGAGAAGTTCTGGGGCTATGACTGTACAACTTGACCTAGAAGCCATCTACTCCAGATTGGAGCAGGAGGATGGAGGGACTTCACAGTATGTGTAGGAAGAAAAAAAAGGAGGGAGGGAGGAGATTATTATCAGATAATGTATTTGATCATGAAAATTACAGAGAATCTAGAATGTAGAAGAATCAACAACAGAGCAGTTTCAAAACTAAGTAAATGATAAACAAAAAGGCATATAAGATAGAAAAGGTAAAAGTATACACTTTGGTTCAGCAAGTAAAAGTATTTACCTTGTTAAAATAATGCAAACAATGATACTGATTTAATAAAAATTTATAAGTTATAATAAAGTGAGAAACAAAAAGTTGAGAAAAAAGAAGTGAACAGATATCTAAAATGGATAAATCAAGAAATAACAGCATAAGCACATTATTTAAATTACGGAACTAAAACAAACAGTAAAAAAGTAGAAAGTGGTAGGGAATGTGCTTGGGGTTGGGGAGAAATAGGACAGAAAAGTCATTTTATGTTATATGCTTTTTAAGCTTTAACTCTGTTATCTATGGCTTTGATTAAAAAAATAATTTCAAAATCTTTCTGCTTATGGTGTAAAGAATGAATTGGAAGGAACACGGATGGATAAAGCAGACCACTTAGGAGGCTGCTGGAACAGTCCAGAAGAGAGATGGTGGTGGTGTGGCCTATGAGAGCAGTAAGGATGGTAGAGATGGAAAGATGTGGAAAGATTCAAGATATATCTTGGAGGCAAAATTAACACTTCTGGGTGATGGAAGTAATGTGTATAAGGAAGAGAGTGGTGCTAAGGATCACTCCCAAGTTTCTGACGTATATCTGGGATGGTGATTTTACTGCTATGGAGACTTCTGAGGGGCAGAGTGGGAAGGGCGGAACACAGAGATTTGGAAAGGAATACCATGAGCTCAGTTTTGAACATGTTCAATTTGAAATTTCTGTGAAAGAAATGGTTTTGTTATTACAAAATAATGCTTCAATGAGCAAATGATGGCTTTCTAAAAAAGGTACATGGATAGAAGAAAATCAAGGATGAGTTAAGAACGGTCTCAACTAAGACGGAGTAACAAGAATCTGATTTACCCTCCTGCTTTATTTAAATAATAAGAAAGGAGAAGAAACTTTTTCAGATATTAGACAACAAGGAGCACAGGAGAGAAGAGAAAAAAAACAGAATGAGCTCTTTGACTGTACCAGCTTACTGCCTAAAAGTAGTTCAGGGTGGGGAAGGGGCAAACAGAGTCAGCTCTTGCTGAGTTGAGAGATCTGAGATGGAATCCAGGGAGGCCAAGATGGCTAAAATTTGTGGGTCAGAGTACCAGAGAGAAGAGAGCTCCACAGAGAGATCTGGAGATCTGTAGTTATCCACGGGATCTGGGTGAATACTGATCTGTGTATTTGTGAGGGGAAAGTCTTCCTAATACACAGAATATTGAGAAGAATCCCCAGAAGGAAATTAGCCCTGGACTAATGGTGGCTCTGGACCTGCCCTAACAGAGCTTAAAAAGCAAGTGTCAAAAGGATCCAACTGATTCCAAGTAATTTGGCTGAAAAATTTGACGGAAAAAAAGCCAATGCTACTTTTTAAAATTTATTTATTCATTTATTTATTTTTGGCTGTGTTGGGTCTTAGTTGCTGTGCACAGGCTTTCTCTATTTGTGGTGAGCGGGAGCTACTCTTCGCTGCAATGTGCGGGCTTCTCACTGCGGTGGCTTCTCTTGTTGTGAAGCATGGGCTTTAGGCATGCAGCCTTCAGTAGTTGTGGCAAGTGGGCTCAGTAGTTGTGGCTCGCAGGCTCTAGAGCACAAGCTCAGTAGTTGTGGAGCACGGGCTTAGCTGCTCCGCGGCATGTGGGTCCTTCAACCCATGTCCCCTGCACTGGCAGGTGGATTCTTAACCACTGTGACACCAGGCAAGTCCCAGCCAACGCTACTTTAAGGAATACAGAAAGAAATCCAGCCACCAACAATGAAAAATTAACAGACTCTAGCATTCAATCAGAAATTACCAGACATAAAAGAAGCGACCCATTACCAGGAGTAAAAGGGGGGAAAAAGTAGCAGAAGCAGAAATAACTACAATGATAGAATCAGTAATCAAAGATATTAAAATATCTATTATAAATACACTCCATATATTTAAGAAAGGAGAGAAAAGCATAAAAATAAGGAAGAAAAAAATTAAAGATTTATGTACTTTTTAAAAGGCCAAAATCAAACTTCTAGTGATGAAAAATACATCTGAAATGAACACTGGATGGGATTAACAGCAGATCAGCAGAAGACCAATGAACTTGAAGACAACAATGGACACTATCCAAGATGAAACATAGAGAATAAAGACCGAAAAAAGGAAGAGAGCATCAGTGACCCATGGAAGAATAACAGTTGCTCTAACATATATGAAACAAGCCCAACAAAGGATAGCTGTGGGGAGGGACACCAAAAATTATTTGAAGAACTAGTGGTTGAAAATTACACAAATCTGACGAAAACCGTAAATCCACAAATCTAAGAAACACCATG
This sequence comes from Physeter macrocephalus, assembly GCF_002837175.3. Taxonomy (NCBI): domain Eukaryota; kingdom Metazoa; phylum Chordata; class Mammalia; order Artiodactyla; family Physeteridae; genus Physeter; species Physeter macrocephalus. Next base: position 135,066,747 of record NC_041224.1, read on the forward strand.
ACCCTAGAACAGAATAAACTTAAAGAAAACTATGCCAGGACACATCAGAATTAAATGCTGAAAACCAGGATAAAGATAAATTCTTAAAAGGTTAACAGGGAAAACTTCAGAGGGGAACAAACAGAGAGCCATAACGGACTTTTCTGAAATTATGCAAACCAGAAGACGAGAAAGACATCTGAGAATTACTGAAAAGAGGAAAAATCAGGAATTCTTCATATAGCTGCAATATCTTTCAAAAATGAAGGCAAGCATAGCACAGGGAGATCACCTCTGTGCTCTGTGACCACCGAGAGGGGTGGGATAGGGAGGGTGGGAGGGAGGGAGACGCAAGAGGAAACAGATACGGGAACACATGTATATGTATAACTGATTCACTTTGTTGTAAAGGAGAAACTAACACACTATTGTAAAACAGTTATACTCCAATAAAGATGTTAAAAAAAACAATACAAAACAAAAATGAAGGCAAGATTTCTGTAGACAAAAGGTAAAAAAAAAAAAAAAAAATTATCACTAGCATACCTGCACTATAAAAAGGTCACATGAAGTTCCTCAGATAGAAGAAAAAGGATATCACATGGAAAGTATTCTTACAAAGAGCAGTGAAAAATGATAAATGCGTGGGCAATTATAAAAGACCATTTTTCTTATTTTTTTTTTTTGTGGTATGCGGGCCTCCCTCTGCCGCGGCCTCTCCCACTGCAGAGCACAGGCTCCGGACGCGCAGGCTCAGCGGCCATGGCTCACGGGCCCAGCCGCTCCGCGGCACGCGGGATCCTCCCAGACCGGGGCGCGAACCCAGTTCCCCTGCATCGGCAGGCGGACGCGCAACCACTGCACCACCAGGGAAGCCCTTTCTTATTTTTTAATATTTAAAAAGACAATTATTGTTTTAGGGGAAAATAATGTTGAGTTTTAGCATATTTGAAAGTAACACATATGACAACAGCACAAAGAACAGGAAAGGGGAAATGGAACTATACTGTTTTAAGATTATTATACTGGGCTTCCCTGGTGGCGCAGTGGTTGAGAGTCCGCCTGCCGATGCAGGGGACACGGGTTCATGCCCCGGTCCGGGAAGATCCCACACGCCACGGAGCAGCTGGGCCCATGAGCCATGGCCGCTGAGCCTGCGCATCCGGAGCCTGTGCTCCGCAATGGGAGAGGCCACAACAGTGAGAGGCCCGCGTACCGCAAAAAAAAAAAAAAAAAAAAAAAAAAAAAAGATTATTATACTATGTGTGAAATGGTATACTATTTGAACACAGAATGTGAATAAAGTTAACGTCATACACTGTAACCCCAGAACAACCACTAAAAAGACAAAAGTGGTAATAGCTAGTAAGTCACAGGTGACAATAAACGTAACTGTAACAAACAAACCCCCCCTCAATTTAAAAGAAAAGAGGGAAAAGAAAAAAAATAGAGCACACAGAAATCTTAAAATAAATACCATATAAAAAACAAATACCAAGGTGATAGATTTAAACTCAACAACACTGATAATCACATTAAAAGTAAATGGTCTATCAACTGTGTTGCATGCCAATTTGATATTATCATTATAAAGCAATATTACACTTAGAAACCTAATTGTTTTCCCATAATCACTGAATTCTCTGATATCTTTTTTCCAACTTCCTAGCGTTTCCTCTCTGAAGTATTTAAATTAACTGTCCTGGATGAAGTTTCCTTTAAAAGGCAATGTCTATAAAGTCCTATGGCTTCAACATATTCAATTTTGTTTTGAAAGGTAATAAAAATAGTGAATTTCTATTCCTACATCTAAACCACTGGAAAAAAATAAAGTAATCTAATGGAAGCAACCTAAATGTCCATTGACAGATGAATGGATAAAGAAGATGTGGGGTGTGTGAGTGTACATGTGTGTGTGTAATGGAATATTACTCAGCCATAAAAAAGAATGAAATAATGCCATTAGCAGTAACAGATGGACCTAGAGATTATCATAGGAAATGAAGTCAGACAGAGAAAGATAAATATCATATGATACCATTTATATGTGGAATCTAAAAAAATGATACAAATGAACTTTCCATTTACTCTTAAAAAGGCTCGTCATTTGTAAAGCCTGCATGTCAAAACCCACCTTACATAAAAGAACTCAGCATGCTTTGCCAGCAGTGTTTCTTTCAAAAAGGAAAGGAAAATGTAACTAAAAACCTCATTTAGGGCTTCCCTGGTGGCGCAGTGGTTGAGAGTCCGCCTGCCGATGCAGGGGACACGGGTTCGTGCCCCAGTCCGGGAAGATCCCACATGCTGCGGAGCGGCTGGGCCCGTGAGCCACGGCCACTGAGCCTGCGCATCCGGAGCCTGTGCTCCGCAACGGGAGAGACCACAACAGTGGGAGGCCCGCGTACCGCAAAAGAAAAAAAAAAACAAACCCCACTCATTTAATCATTACACAGAAGCATCTTCTTAAGAGTTATGTTATAAAAAAATCAAGATAATTTTTACCAAATAAAAAACTTAGAAAGCAGTCTGCCAAAACTCACACAAGAAATAGACAATCTGAATAAGTCTATACCTATTAAAGCAATTGAATCAATAATTAATAACCTTCCAAAACAGAAAGCACTAGGGCCAGACAGGTTCACTGGTGAATTCTACCAAACATTTTTTCTAGTTTTACTGAGGTATAACTGACATACAACACTGTGTAAGTTTAAGGTGCACAGCATAATGACTTGACTTACATAATATTACCACAGTAAGTTTAGATAACATCCATTATCTCATACAGATACCCCAAAAAAGTTTATTTTCCTTATGGTAAGAACTCTTATGATCTACTCTCGTAACAACTTGCAAATAAACCACACAGTAGTGTTAACTCTAGTCATCGTGCTATATACCACATCCCCAGTACTTACTTATCTTGTAACTGGAAGTTTGTACCTTTTGACTACCTTAATCCAGTTCCTCCCCTTAGGTTGTTTCCATGTCTTGACTATTATAAATAATGCTGCTATAAACATGGGGGTGCAGCTATCTCTCTGACACAGTGCTTTCATTTCCTTTGGATATATTCCCAGAAGTAGAACTGCTGGATCATATGGTAGTTCTACTTTTAGTTTTTTGAGGAACCTCCATACAGTTTTCCATAGTGGCTACATCAATGTACAGTCCCACCAACAGTGCACAAGGGTTTCCTTTTCTCTACATCCTTGCCAGCATTTATCACTTGTCTTTTTGATAACCATTCTAACAAGTGTGAGATATATCTCATTGTGGTTTCAATTTGTACTTCCCTAATGATTAGTGATGTTGAGCACATTTCCATGTACCTGTTGACCATGTGTATAACTTGTTTGGAAAAATGTCCATTCAGGTCCTTTGCCCATTTTTAAAACTGGATTATTTGGGGGTTTTTTGCTATTAAGCTATATGAGCTCTTTATATATTTTGGGTATTAACTCATCAGATATATGGATTGCAGATAATTTTTCCCATTCCACAGGTTGTTTTTCATTTTGTTGGTCATTTCTTTGGCCATGCAGAAAATTTTTTTGTTTGATGTAATTCTACTTGTTTATTTTTGCTTGTGCTTTAGGTGTTATATCCAAAAAGTCATTGCCAAAACCCATGTCAAGGAGCTTTTCTCTTGACATCTGAGGAAGAAATTATACTAATTCTCTATAGTCTCTTTCAGAAGACAGAAGCAGAGGAAATACTTCCTAATTCATTCTATGAAGCCAGCATTACTCTAATACTAAAATCAAACAAAGACATGGCAAGAAAAGAAAACTATAGACCAATATCTCTAATGAACAAAAATGCAAAAATCTTTAATAAACTATTAGCAAATCGAATCCAACAATGTATAAATAGAATTATACACCATGACCAAGTGGGATTTATGCCAAGTATGCAAGGCTGGTTCAACATCCAAAAATCAATATAACCCATCACATCAAAAGGCTGAAGAGGAAAAATTACATGACCATATCAATAGACGTTAAAAAAAAAAAGCATGACAAAATCCAACACTTATTCATGATAAAACACAGTAAACTAAAATAGAGGGGAACCTTCCTCAACTTTTTTTTTTTTGGCTGTGCTGTGTGGCTTGTATGATCTCCCTGGTGGTCTAGTGGTTAGGATTCAGCGCTTTCATTGCTGCAGTCCAAGTTCAATCCGTGGTTGGGGAACACTTCCTCAACTTGATAAAGAGTATCTACAAAAAACCTTCAGCTAACAACATAAGTAATGATGAGAAACTAGACACTTTCCCACTAAAATCAGAAACAAGGCAAGGATGTCCTCTCATATCACTGCTTTTCAATATTGTACTGGAAGCCCTAGCTTATGCAATAAGAAAAGGAAATAAAAAGTGTACATATTGGGAAGGAAGAAATCTGTCTTTGTTCACAGATAACATGATCATCTCTACAGAAAATCTAAAAGAACTAACAAAAACTCCAGAAACAAATAAATAATTATAGCAAGGTAAAGGACACAAGGTTAATATACAAAAGTAAACTGCTTTCCAGCAGTGAGCATGTGGAATTTGAAATGTAAAACACAATACTATTTACATTAGCACCAAAAAATAAAATACTTAGATATAAATATGACAAAGTATGCACAGGATCTATATAAGGAGAACTACAAAACTGTGATGAAAGAAATTAAAGAAAAAAATAAGGGGAGAGACATTCCATGTTCATGGTCAGGAAGACTTGATCGTCAAGATGTCAGTTCTTCTCAGCTTGATCTATAGATTCGATGCAATCCCAAACAAAATCTCAGCAAGTTATTTTATGGATACTGACAAACTAATTCTAAAGTTTATATGGAAAGGCAAAAGACCCAGGATACCCAACACAATATTGAAGGAGAAGAGCAAATTTGGAGGATTGATGATACCTGACTTCAATTCTTACTGTAAAAAGCTACAGTAATCAAGACAAGGTGGTATTGGCAAAAGAACAGCAAACAGATCAATGGAAAAGAATATAGAGCCCAGCAAGAGACCTACATAAACATAGTCAACTGGTCTTTGACAAAGCAGCAAAGGCAACACAATGGAGAAAAGATAATTTTTCAATAAACAGTGCTATAACAACTGGACATCCACATGCAAAAAAAATGAATCTAGACCCAGACCACACACCCTTCACAAAAATGAACTCAAAATGGATCACAGACCTAAATGTAAACTGTAAAAGCCTTAAAAGATAACATAGAAAAAAATCTAGATGACCTTGGGTTTGGTGATGACTTTTTAGATATAACAAAGGCATGATCCATGAAAGAAGTAACTGATAAGACAGACTTTATAAAAATTAAAAATTTCTGCTCTGTGAAAGAAACTACCAAAGATAATGAAAAGATAAGCCACAGACTGGGATAAAATATTTGCAAGACATATCTGATAAAGGACCGTTACCCAAAATATACAAAGAACTATTAAAACTCAACAGTAAAAAAACAAAAAACTTGACTGAAAAATAGGCCACAGACTTGAACAGATACCTCACCAAAGAAGATGTACAGATGGCAAATGAGCATATGAAAAGATGTTCCACATCATGTCATCACGGAAATGCAAAATCAAAACAATGATATACCACTATACATCTGTAAGAATGGCCACAATCCAGAACACTGACAACACCAAATGCTGGTGAGAATTCAAGAGCAACAGGAATTCTCATTCACTGCTGAATGTGAATGCAAAATGGTATAGCTACTTTGGAAGACAATTTAGCGGTTTCCTACAAAACTAAGCATATTCTTACCATATGATCCAACAATCATACTCCCTAGTATTTACCCAAAGGAGTAAAAAACACATGTTCACAAAAAAAAACCTGTACATGAATGTTTACAGCAGCTTTATTTATAATTGCAAAACTTGGAAATAACTAAGATATCTGTCAGTAGGTGTGGAAAATAAACTGTGGCACATCCAGACAATGGGATATTATTCAGCGCTTATAAAAATGAGTTACCAAGCTACGAAAAGACATGAAGGAAACTTAAATGTACATTACTAAGCAAAAGACACCAATTTGAAAAGCTACATATTGTATGATTCCAATTGTATGACAGTCTGTAAAAGGCAAAACTATGGAGACAGTAAACAGATGAACAATTGCCAGGGGTTGGTAGGGGAGGAATGAAAAGGCAGAGTACAGATTTTCAGGGCAGTGAAACTATTCTATATGATATTACAATGATGGATATGTCATTATACATTTGTCCAAAGCCATAGACTGTACAACAGTCTATGAGTAAACACTAATGTAAACCATGGAGTGTGGATGATAATGATGTATCAATGAAGGTTTATCATTACAACAAATGTCCCAGTCTGGTGTGGGGTCTTGATAGTGGGGAGGTTGTATGTGTGGGAATCAGGGTAAATGGGAACACTCTGTACTTTCTGCTTAATTTTGCTGTGAACCTAAAACTGCTGTAAAAAAAGTTTATTAAAAAAACTGATAAATGATATAAACAGGTAATTCAAAAAAGAAACTGAAATGGCCAGTAAAGACATAAAAACATAGATATCTTTATAAACTAAAATGAAATACTGTATTTTTTCACTCAGAAGCAAACACTAAAAACTGACAACATTCAAGTGTTAGTGACAACTTGAGGCAATGGGTTTTCACACATTGACGGTTGGAATGTAAACTGGTATAACCACTTGGGAGAGCAATTTGACGGTATCTGAAATGAATTATGTGTACACTTAAAACACAGAAATTCTACTTTCAACTTCTACACAAACACAAAAGAGAAATTCCTCCACACTCGTGCAAAACGGCATTAAGAAGATACCTGCACAGCAACTGCAGGAACATTTTGTTTTTGGATATAGACACCCACAGATGTGGATACATGTATGTATGTTTACATATTTTCAAAAGTACTGGAAAGATACATACTAACCTTATGACAGTAGTTGCTTTGTGAAGGGAGATTAGAGGAGAATATGAATCAAGAACTTTACCTGTATTATTTTGACTTAAAAAGCAGTTTAGCAAAATGATAAAATATCAGCTTTTAATTCTAGATATTAGGATTTAGGTTAATGTTACATAATTCTTTGTATTTTTCTGTATTTTAATTTTTGTTTTAGAAATTCCATTAAACATAAAAAAAACCTTGTAATTTGAGTCATTAGAACAAAACAGTAACGTCCTATATCTCCCCCAAATCTATGGTACAATGGAGTTATGTACTAATGATAGTGGCAATGGTTCACATTTTCTCTGATGGTTGAATATTTCCTGTCATATGACAGAACTGGGTCAGCCAAAAGTAAACTCAATCTCATTTCAGAAAACATAAACAGAACTGCTACAAGAGTTTTCAAATTGTAGACTGGTTAAGGATGACAACACTCATGGTCATTTCCTTAGGAGCTGTGTCAGGCCTTCAATGAAGGAACACAATCTGCCTGAATCACTAAAATCGAATACTGACTTACGTTGAAGGAAATACTACAAAAGCTACATCACTCTGAAAACAATTGCCTGTTCTCTTCTCCTTCCCATAAAAATAAAGTCATCAGAATGAGGTATTAAATAATTCTATTTCTAATAAGGAAACACTAGACACCTCCTGTTCTACCTTAACTCAACATTTCTTTACCTTAAAGTAATATAAAAACTTTAAAGAATAAAGTAATAATTTCACAAATACACAAACACGGATAGCTCACCCCAATCCCTACTCCTTGAGATAAACTCAATGTCAGTCATCAGTCATATACATATCATGCAACTCATAATTTCATGAATGTATTTAATACTTACTAAAAGTCTTACAGATGTCAGAAACAGCTTTGAAGACTCTGTCAGAGAAATTCACTTTCACCTTCACATACTTCATGTTGGGAAGTTGCAGGCGGAGCAGCTTGTGCTGGGGGGTGAACTGAAGCTTAGCATCTGCCTGAACGCCATACTTGTCCAAGGTCCAATGTGTCTTGAGGAGCCAAGTTCTCTTCTTTTCCCACCACAGAGCATGGTCAGACCAATCTTTTTTTACATCTATTAAACAAACAAACAAAACACTTCTAAAAATCATCAAGATCACCTTGAGAGAAATCATAAGCAGAAAACTAAATAACTGGGTATTTAATATGATCAACTAATTAAATACTAAGTGCCTGTTTTGTGATAGGTACAAAAGAAATACTAAATAGCTGAGAAAACATTCTGCCCTTGAAAGCTGGTATAGAAGGTAGCCGAGGCAGAATACACAGGGTAACTAGTAACGCTTAAGGGGGACACACAAATGACGAAGAGAGTAAGTACTCTCTGTAGGCATTCCGAGAACAAAGAGAACCCTGGGGACTAGAATCAGAAGGATTAATGATGAGGCGGAGTTGGTGGATTCTGAGCCCAGCCTGGAGGAATGGACAATATTCTGATGATAAAATAGGTGAGAAGGCTGAGGCATATGAGGCTGTAGAGGCATGCTGAGGTTAACGAGTGGTGAAGAGTAAGATGGAACCAAAGTGAACAAAACCCAATATCCTAGGTAAAGAAGAGACTGGAAAAGAAAACATCCACGAGTAACACTTAATAACTTATTAAGAGAAAACAAAAACAAAAAAAAAACTACACTCCCAACCACACACCCAAATACATTCCAAGAAAAGTAACTTATAAGTCACACTGTCCAACTTTTTTTCCCCAATATATTTCGGTACAAGAGAAAACATTAATATCTGTTATACTCTTTAACATCCTTATGCAATTAAATTAAATGAAAATAAATTTATACCAAATAAAGAGTATAATTTACACAAGATTTGGCTACCCCCAGATACAGAAGATCATAACAATAAACTTGCAAATAAAAGCCAACTTTAGCTAGTTCTTAAAGTAGCAATAAAAGTAAAGACTTTTTGGATCAATTATATGATAAACTAAGAACCAAAAAAGGGGGACAGGATATTTTTTTAAAAAAACAGTATTAGCCAAACAAAGCTTTCCTGGGGAAGAAAATAAAAATGAAAAATATTATGATTCTGATATAAAGTTCATTTTAATACAGTTTTAAAAAGAATTGGTCAATTTTAAAAGTATACACTAACCTGAAATTTTTTTTAGCACCTACCAGAAAGCTTCAGAGTAAAAAAACCAAACTACCACATTGATTATGAGCCTAGCAACACTTTCTATAATGGTGAAATTTACTTGATATAATTAACTTCTCCTCATTATGGAAGAAACACATCACAGGTGGGAAAAAGACTTTCAATTCCCCCAGATATTAAAAAAATATTTTAATTAGTAAGTACTTTAATGGGAGAACTGTAATTACTTGTGATTATATTGCCATTTTGAAATTTCAATATTTGTTTTGGGAAAGCCCAGTCAATTATGTTATTTGAAGTTTGGCTGCAGAAATACATATTTTACAACTACTTACTTAGTTGTGACACAATGTATATAGTACCCTGCATCTTAAATTATTTTCCAGCACAGAATTTATCAACTGACTTTTAGAAACAGCAAATCTGATCTAGCTCACAAGAACACAACCAAGGTTGGGACCTTTCATATTCTATGAGGTCAATGTCACACACCTTACAGATGGTTTACTTTTTTCTTCAGGAATAAAGAACCCAAGGCAGAAAAAGATAATTTGTAATCAATGATAGTAACCAGGCAGAGCAAGGCTGAGCTGAACTGAATTAATTGTAGGTAGGTATCTAATACTTTCTTCCCCATATCTCAATCCATTCACTTCTGCTGCCAATATCAACCATTAAGGAAACTACAACATATATTCCCAGTGGGGGGAGAAGAGAGGAAAAAGCTGTACACCGCTAATAATAATAATAGTTTTGTAAATACTGACTTAAGTCATTTGGGTTCCCTTTGACTTAAATCAAAAGACAATCCTGAAATAAGAACTTTGGCACAAGTAGCTTATTTTTTTTGGGGGGGGGGGAGCGGGAATCCCAGGAAGCATACCTGAGGGGATTAGGAAAAGCGAAACAGAGGGAGAAAAGTCTATTAAGGATTCATTAACTTCTGTGGATAACTGGAGTTCAGTCCTGTGAGATACCCTATGAGGAATTACATAGAACATGACTTAGAATTATCCCCCTAAGGAAAGAGAAAGCTGGGGCATCTATCCAATTCCTTGGTTGAGGGTTGCTCCTAGGGCCATTAAATCCCAGCATTTCCCCAGCTGCCACACATGGGCTGGCCACCCTACACTCAAGCAGTTAACTCACCAAGGCTGAAATATTTACTACATGTACTTTTACAGAAAGACTTTGTAGGCCCGGATCCAATAAAATCTCAATTTTGCATCAATTAGGCTTCAAACCCTGACCTCAGAAACAGGTACTTCCCATGATCTTCCTCTTTAAAAATTTAACCCTCCCCATTAATTCCACCTTGGTTTTTTATACCAAAGGAACGGCACCCCTGCATCCAAAAAGAATAAACATTGACAAGAAGGACATATAATCCAAAGATTGTGTACTAGAAACCTATGAATAGTTTGTTTACCCACAGAAAGAGAGAAAATCTTTTACTGACTGGCAACACTGGTAAAAATCAGTCTTTTTTACCCACAGAAAATACTAGGTAAGTAACAGTATAGGAAAGAAAAATTACCCCAAATAAAAGCAGAAACAGGACACCAGAAAAGATCTGAAGTGCCGATAGGGCACATGCCAAGAGACAAAAACAGAGAAAAGCAGGCATTCTGACAGCAAAAGAAGTAGTCAGTGTTAGAAGATGGAATGGTTGGACTATGGGAGCCTGTGACACATGTTCAAATAGTATAATTTTTGGTAGCATTCTTGAAGACTCAAAATACCAGCAACCTAATCAGCATTAATTATAAGATAATCACTACTACAGAACAAGAACAAACAGCATCTACAAAATATTCATTAATTCCACAAATATCTACTGAACATTTACTATGTGCCAGAAGGCACTATTCTAGTGCTAGAGATACAGTGATGAGAAGAACAAAGTTCCAGCATCTTTGAAGAAGGCCAATATGACTAGAATTGAGGAGGTGAAGCATCAGAGAGCTCGGCAGAAGCCTTGTATATTATAAAGTTGTTTAGCTTTTATTATGTGTGTGAGAGAAGCCACTAGAGCAGTGTTTTTCAGCTTGTTTGGCATTAGAATTATCTGAGCAACTTTTCAAATAGAGTAATGCCTGGACTCAGCCCAAACCACTCTGGGTGTGGGTCTAGAAATTGATTTTAAGCAGGGGAGTGATTTTTTATTTCAAAATCATCAGATAATTCTGAAGAATGAAGGGGCAGGGGTGTGCATGAGTGAAATTCAGAGGCCGTGCAAGAAGTTAACATGGGAGTGGACAGGATGAAAGTTTGAAATACAATGGTTGGGCAGCGAGGAAGTAGAAATAAGGAATACAGACAACTTTTCCTGATTGTTATAGTGGGGAGCAGAATCATAGATGGTAGATGAACGGAAAGGGGATGGCAAATCCAAGAAGTATTTTCAGTCTTGTTTTTAAGAACGAAACCTATTTCAGCATTATTTAAATAGTGATGATCCTATAAAGCTTAAAACACGTTTCCAATTATCATTCTTTCCTTTGACTGCCCCTCCACAGAGAGTCATTGTATCACAGTGTCATTTCAAAACTTTTTAGAGACTTGATTGAGCTCTCTTAAATATGCATGACAATATTTTCCCACTTACTAGAAAATCTTCCTTTGGTTCTGGCTTTGTATCACACTATGTATCTTATTTTGAAACTAACAATATCTACACATCAAGTCCCACAATTGGCTCCACTACAGATATCATAAGAATCTATTTATTCTATTCAGAAGTAGCAAAAACAATTTTACACTCTGATCAAAATCCTGAGAAAGATGATATACCAACTGAGAATCATTCACCAAGGCAAACATAAGTGCCAACTGCACATCAAAAATACTTAACTACACAAGTTGTGTGTGTGTGTGTGTGTGTGTGTGTGTGTGTAAAGCTGTATATCTTAATGCAATAGCTCCTTCATTTCAAACCAGGTAGATTGAAACAACTATTATAAATTTATGGCCAACAGGATCCAAGATAGCACCAGGCAATCCTACCATGTTTCTTCTATCCACCACTGTATTTCAAACTTGTCATCCCTCCTCACTGCCTGAGTATCCTCCTTCTCAGTAGACAACCACGGATTCTACTTTAGAAAACAGAGAAGCCATCAGATTGGAACTATTTCACCTAAGTGCCAACCAAATGTACAAACCTTCTTCCATCTGTACCTGTACGGGTCTCCTGCCTTTGTGTTATGATGAGAAGCGTCTCTCCTGTTTATCTGAAACCAATCCTGCTACCTATGCTCTGCTGCCCTTCCCACCTTCTAGAAACCATGCACTTCTCACTCAGACTCCTAGGTATCTCATCCATTCTTATGGCTTTACATGGCATCTATACACTTACCTTCCTAATGTTTATCTCTAGCCCAACCTTCTGCTTAGAACACCAATTTATACATCCTACTGACTATCCCACATCTCCACCTGATGTCTCACAGGCATCTCAAATTTAATATGTATGAAACTTAACCCAATTTTCTCCTAGCCCTACTGTTATTAAATAGCCCTAACTGTCAACCCAACTTGCTCATGCCAGAAATCTACTTTATTTATTTATTTGGCTGCACCAGGTCTTAGTTGCAGCACGTGGAATCTTCATTGCCGTGCAGGATCTTTAGTTGTGGCATTCGGGATCTTTAGTTGTGGCATTCGGGATCTTTAGTTGCGGCATGTGGGATCTAGTTCCCTGACCAGGGATCGAACTCGAGCCCCCTGCATTGGGAGCGTGGAGTCTCAGCCACTGGACCACCAGGGAAGTCCCATGCCAGAAATATAAAAGTAATGAATTCTCCTCCCTGTAGTCCACACATTCATCAAGTCAGTTCCACTTCCCAAAATCTCCACTTCAGTCTGCACTGGCACCATTCTGTCTTTCAGGTAACCATCATCTCTCACACCGACTACTCCAACAGCCTCCTAACTGGTCTCCTTGATTCCGTCCAGCACACAACACCCAAAGTGATCTATTTAATGCTTTCATGTCATTCCCCTGCTGAAAATCTTTTAACAGCTTCCAACTACACTGGGAATGAAATCCAAAAGCCTTTGAGTCTACAAAGTGCCACACAGTGTAACCCACCTACTCCTCCATGTTTATCCTGCGCTATTCCTCCTCTGCTTCAGCCACACCTGCCTTCTTTCTACTCTTGAGAACTGTCAAGTAAATAAGCTCTTTCTTGCCTCAGTGGCTTTGCATGTGCCATTCCACTCTTTGAATGCCTAATTCCCTCTTGTCTTTCAAATTTTAGTTTAAATTCCATGTTCTCAGAAAGGCATTTCTTAACTACCCCATCTAAGATGAGACCTATGTCCTATGTCCCTCCTTTATTCTCTATTTCAGTACACTGTAATATCACTTATCAAAATTTGCATTCATTTTGTTTGTTGTTCATGGGATGGGGAGGTATCTTTCTTCCCTACCAAACTCTGAGAAGACAAGGACAATGCCTATTTTGATCACCATTGTATTTCTAGCACATTGCACAGGTGAGTGGCACACATTTGATATACGAATGAATGCTCATATTGAAATTTTTTTTTTTTTTTTTGGCGGTACAAGGGCCTCTCACTGTTGTGGCCTCTCCCGTTGCGGAGCGCAGGCTCCGGACGCACAGGCTCAGCAGCCATGGCTCACGGGCCCAGCCACTCCGCGGCATGTTTTTTTTTGGCGGTACAAGGGCCTCTCACTGTTGTGGCCTCTCCCGTTGCGGAGCGCAGGCTCCGGACGCACAGGCTCAGCAGCCATGGCTCACGGGCCCAGCCACTCCGCGGCATGTGGGATCTTCCCAGACCGGGGCACGAACCCGTGTCCCCTGCATCAGCAGGCGGACTCTCAACCACTGCGCCACCAGGGAAGCCCCATATTGAAAATTTTAAAGATCCTTCATTACTTCAAGAAAACATTAATCCCAACAAAGAAATTATTCTTAAACCAACAAGAAAAATTATACATAAGATTTATTAATTTAGTTGTATGTTTAAAAAAAATCTGTCTTATCTTCTTCAGAATTAAAACGTGTCTACGCTAACTAAAAGTATGGCACAGATTCCGCTGGACAGGGGGAATCAAACCCTATCGACTTCCTCTTCTTTCTCACATCTTCTTTTGCTCAAGACAATCCCTCCTATATGAAATGATTATGTTCCAAAAGTTCTTTTAAGTCTCAGAATTTAGATTTGCCACAAAGAAACATTATAAATAGGTTCCAAATCAGACTGTTACTCAAATCTAAAATAGCCCAAAGTATACTACTAGCAATACTCCACTAAACTGATATCATAAGGCTTTTGCAGAATATATGGTTGATGTTCAACTAGAGATGTAAGGAAAACTGCTAAGTGGCACATGCAGACTGTGGGTTGGATGGAGAGGAAGAAAGACAATGTTGCTGGTAAGTTGTGAGGGAGACAAGGGCTTCCTGCTAAAGTAGGGCACTTGGCTACTCCCTCATCATCCTTCCATAAACTCCAGGAATTCACTGGCCTCCTTCCTCTTTCCCAGCTACAATTTGTTGTCTTAGGCCAAGGTTTCTTTCCTCTGCTAAAGCTCCTAAAAACAGTAGAGCTTTACCTTCTGCTTTCCTCTCTAATTCCTGAAACATACAACTATTCTAATGTTTCTAATGAAATGTTATTGCCAATAATGTGTAAAGACAAGGTCTACAAGTAAAATTAATGCTTAAGTTTAAAAAATTATCTCTATAATGTTAACCCTAATGTTTGCTGAAATGTAAAGGACATTAAATATTAATTTCACTTTTCGATCACATAGTCTTTTGTTCTTAAGAACCCCTCACTCTCACTCCTTTAGGTCTCTCTCCTCCCAAACTCCTTTTAATTTCAGAGGTGAGGCAGCTGAGGATACTGCTCCCTTGTTTTTAGGATGTGCCCTCTTGTTCTTGTTTTTAATCACTCAGACCTTCAAAAAAGGAAATAGGCAAAATGGACAAAATGTTGCTCTTCAGGTACACAACCAATAAATGAATCAATAAACATTTTCCAAGGACCTACCATATGCCAGACACTAAGCTAGGCCATGCGAATATATAATTAGTTATGTAAGAATTCCCATCAAAGAGTCACTTACAGTCCAAGTGAGGGACGCAGACAGTGGCAGAAAGATCAGAATCCAGTTCTAATAGGTATCTAACTGATATCTCAAATGAAGAGTCAGCATGAAAAAATGGGCGACTAAATTTATGCTCACTCAGCTCTGCCCAAGGTAAACAAACTGTCTCCCAGGCACACAGAGACCTGGTATTTCCACTTTATTTAATAATTTCTTTACCTCCCTATGAGATGTCCAATCTGTCCTCTTCCTCACTCCTAAATACCTATTTTCCTGTAAGACTGCTAGTTCATTAGGGTCTCAAAGAGCTACGGGGAAATAGTCACTCAAACCACTCCATTTCTCTGTTCTAATACTATCCATACTTTGGAATGTCAATTTATTTATATATAATGAACCCCAGTCCCCACCATACACCAAGAAGCTAATCAATTCAAGATATATCCTAAGAAAGATAAGGATTACACCAGATAATTAAGGACTAGACCATGGAAACTGTGATTCAAGTGAGGGCTGGTTTCAGGAGGTCCTGCCTAGAACCGGCCAACACTCCAAAGTCACTCATCAGTTCACTCTCAAAACACCAAGTGTGAAGAAATATTTATATTATGCATGTCTTTAACTGATTTAACAATGGCAGCTACAGACAATAAAACTCAAAAAGGTTATGGTTAGTAGCTATTTTACTATTTGAAGAATGCGTATAGTACTATGCAAAATTAAACTGAGTTCAAAATAAGTGAAGAACACAAACAGGTATCAACTGCAAAGACGCAATTTAGAAAAATAATGTAATTAACCACTTTTGATTTTACATTAGAAACTAGAATTATATTGTAAAATGAATACTCTATCATCTAAAAATAATTGAAATAACTTCCAAGTCATTCCTCTCTTCCTTAAGACTGTTCTACAGAGACCAGAAGTAAATTCCTCAATTATTTTTAATCTTATTCTAGAAGAGTAACCCTCCCTTCCAGACTACGCTTCATTCTAGAGGAAAAATCCCCAACAGATTCTCAGCAGTGTATTCTATACTACATTACTACAACGCTATCTATGACTGAATCAAAGTTACTATAACAGGATTATTAGTATACTAGAAAGAAGTATATTCCTGATTTTCCACAGCTATGAAAAGCAGAAACAGACTGCTTCAAAAAAAGTCCCAGAGCTAACTCAGCTGACATATACTTTTGTTAATCAATAAAATGAAAAAAGGAAACACTAGCAATGAAGCATGTAAATATTCCATAATTCAGTAACTGTCCCCCACTCACCCCGTCCATTCAACAAATTAAAGGACACTATACCAAGATCATACAAATAGTAATTATATTAACCTCATCTTTAAATCTTTACAATTGAATATCTCTCTCCAAGGTCTAGTTTCTTCCTCAGTTTTTCTTTCTATCCAAGTACTATGGAATTTACCTCTCAAACAGCTGTTAAATTTGTCCCTTCCTTTCTTTTTATTACATTGCTTTAGTTTAAGTCCTCAGCATCTCTTGTCTGAACTACTATAATCCCATTTTTTACAAAACTATCTGAGTTATCTTTTAAAATGCAAATTTGATCATTTTACTTCTCTACGTAACTTTACAGGTCCTTCTGTTGAAGTGTTTTATCACCTCTTAGCAGGTTACACAAACCTTAACCATATGTGCCCCACACTGCTTGGCTATCCCCAGGTACAGCTCATGCTCTGGCCCAGCTTGTGAAACAACTTGATGTTTTGCGCGTCCTTGATTGGATACCTTTCTCTTCCCCCCTCATCAGGCTGACGAAATCCTACACAAAAACCAAATATTACCATCCCCAAGCCTTCACTGACCCTCCTGTTAAAGCAGTTACGTACATCTTAGCACTCTGAATAATATACCACACTTCATTATAATTGATTTTATGTAACTACCTTTTTCCACTCAATTAAGGGTCTTTGATCTTATTTATATTGTACCTCAAAGGCAGAGCCCAGGGACTTTCCTGGTGGCGCAGTGGTTAAGAATCCGCCTGCAGGCTTCCCTGGTGGCGCAGTGGTTGAGTCCGCCTGCCGATGCAGGGGACACGCGTTTGTGCCCCGGTCCGGGAGGATCCCACATGCCGCGGAGCGGCTAGGCCCGTGAGCCATGGCTACTGAGCCTGCGCGTCCGGAGCCTGTGCTCCGCAACAGGAAAGGCCACAACAGTGAGAGGCCCGCGTACCGCAAAAAAAAACAAAAACAAACAAACAAACAAAAAAAGAATCCGCCTGCCAACGCAGGAGGCACGGGTTCGATCCCTGGTCCAGGAAGATCCCACATGCCGCAGAGCAACTAAGCCCGTGCGCCGCAACTTCTGAGCCTACACTCTAGAGCTCACAAGTCACAACTACTGAGCCTTCGTGCCACAACTACCGAAGCCCACGTGTGCCTAGAGCCCGTGCTCCACAACAAGAGAAGCCACCGCAACGAGAAACACGTGCACCGCAAGGAAGGGTAGCCCCCATTCGCCGCAACTAGAGAAAAGCCCGCGTGCAGCAATGAAGACCCAACGCAGCCAAAAATAAGTAAAATAAATAAATTTTTAAAAAGGCAGAGCCCAGGGCCTGGCACATGGAATTAAACCAATAAATACTTGTAATATGCAGGCAATGTGTAAACTCTTAAGTGTATACAGGCAAATGAAAAAATAATAAAACTGATATTTACTGTACTGTAATTTAAAACGTTAGAAATATTGAGAAGTGTTACACTTCTTTGTAAAAACGTACCAAGAGTAGTTTTATTCATTTATTTATTTATTTTCGCTGCACCAGGTCTTGCTGCGAGGGATCTTTAGTTGCAGCATGCAGACTTCTTAGTTGCAGCATGTGGACTCTTAGTTGAGGCATGCATGTGGGATCTAGTTCCCCGATCAGGGATTGAACCCAGGCCCCCTGCATTGGGAGTGTGGAGTCTTACCCACTGGACCACCAGGGAAGTCCCCAAGAATAGTTTAAATACTACTTGTCTATGCCCTGGCAAATTATCATACTCCTTTCTAGGTTTGGATCAATTTCCAACATTTTATCCTGCGTACTTTCAATGCCATGCTATATCTCCGAGAGTTCCTTTAATATGCAGTTCTTTGCTGGTGTCACTTCCTCTGAGACATCTTTGTCTTTTTTGTCATACCACTTATCTCATTTATGTCGATAAGTTTGCCTTCACTAAATTCCTCTGGCTGTATATCTAGAGTCTCTCAAATGGCAACAGCACCCACATTCCCATGGTGAGCTGTTTCTTCTATAACTCCATTTATGCTTGATTCAAATTTCAGTTCTGGCATCACCACTTTTTGGGTTTTTCTGCTGCACATTTATCTTTGTTGGCCAATTCCCTCTTTCAGTTATCCATTAAAAAAAAAAAATCTCATGAGTTTATCAGTGGGAGAAAAAGAAGCAACACAACTACATATGCTGTCTATGCATGAACACAAATATACAGTAACCAATCATGGACAGACTGAAATGTGTGATATGACTGGTCACTGATCATGATACACATGTTATTGACACAGTGAATTGTAGACTGAAGAGCTAGAAGCAAAGTTGGTACTTTATGCAATTACTCAAAGTATGGTGGTAACTAAAATGTGAACCATGTTGTTGGAGAACTGGTGTTAACTAAACCATGATAACTGAAACATGTGCATACTGAAACTCTGCAAAATACTGATGGTTTCCAAAAATCTGATATGTCCTTTTCTTAAAAAAAATGTTTTTCATCTGTTAGCATAAGCAGTAAACTGCTTCAAACTTTACATATCATTCAAATTGCCAAAATATTTCAATTAAAGTACCCCATTCAATTTTAGCTTAAGAAAATTATTGTTTTACATTAAGACTTCAATGACTGACTAAAGCAAATGCATCACCCAGTTTTCAAAAACATTTAGAAACTAAACTCCTGATTAAAAAGTGACTAACTGATGTTTCTTTGACGTAGCTAACTTGACTGAAAATTAGGAATTCACTCATCAAAACAAAACAAAATCAGCTAAGTTTACAAATGGCCTTCTGAAGTTACTCACAAACCCAAAATAATGTTTATCTATTTCAATATCAATTATTTCCTATTACAAAATATACTAACTCAAAGTAGTTGATAAGCTTTACCAGATGACATACATGCATGCAATTACAGAGTGCTCACAAATAGAAGTCATGTCAATTATTCATTTCCAGAGGGTGGGTAACTTTCTATCCAATCCAAAGGCTTACTACTAATTTGGTTCAATTTGACTTAGTTCCTAGAAGACTGGACTCAGAGTCCATGCAATGTCAACATGTAACAAATTCTCAGAGAGTTAACATCAAGGCTTAATGTATCAGTTAGTATTTGACTTACAGAAGTAATAAATGGATTTGTCTTTTAAAGTTGGTCAAAGGCACTAGCTATTCTATAGTTCAAGAAAGAAGTAACTTAAGAATATTTTATTGGCTTTGACATTTAAAATTTATCTCAGAAACAAATTCTAATACAGGACTGGAGTGCAGACTACTGAAAAAATATTTCTTGGAATCCAAGAGGCTTATTACTGCTTGTATCTTATGTTACTGACACATATGTACATGACGAACTCCAAATTTGTAAAGATCTAATGTCTCTTCCAATTTAAAATCTATAATTGGTATCTCACAGCTCTTATACAACACTAAGTCTTTTAAACCTGGTTTACAATGCACTTCAAGCACTTGCTTATTTCTTAAGCCTGTCAAGTCACGGGTTCCCCAGGACCATTCCTCCATCATCATTAGACTTCTTTCAGTTCCTCAAATTGCAGCCTTCCCTTGTTCCCCTGCTCTCATGCTGGGACTTCTCATCTTCTCCCAACCTGTTGTTCTTTTATCCCATGACCCCATGCTAAGATCCTCTGTCACTCTTCTGGCTAATTCCTACTCTACAGTCAGCCCTCGTTTTAAAAGTAATTTCCTCCAGAAACCCTTCCCCATTGACTAGGTCAGGTTCCCCAGTACATACTCTCATAACTATTTCAATTATCCTAACACTCATCACATTATAGCAATTACTTATTTAAAGACTGTCTTGCCCCTAAGACTACAAGGTGAATGAGTATAAGGAATAAGCTAATTTTGTTCACTTCTTGTCTCTCCCATTCATAGTATGGTATCTAGCATTCAGCAGGTTCTCATTTAAAACATTAAGTGGGTGAGTGAAGGAATAATATAACAGAATATCATTTCCTCACTTACTTAACTATATCTTTCCTCTCTATAATTATTATCTTCTACTTCTCTTAGCTAGTCTCCAGAACACCATAAACACTGCAATCCTCAATCCAGAATGCCTTTCTTCCTAACTTTTCACCCTGGACCTCTTTAAATAAAGCCAGTCTCTGTTCATGCTTCCAAATCTCCACCACCTTCCTGTACCACTTATTTGGCACTTCACAACCAGACTGTCAACTCAAAGCAATCTTCTGTTTTCATTTTGGTACTAGAAAGCTGCTCACATTTTGAGTGGGGACTATGTCCCATTACCCAATATAATGGTTGGCCCTCCATAAATGTTTTGCTTGCTGCTACTACTGATGAGGTCAAGTTCATGTACCTCTTTAATCCCCACAAAAGTCTCATGTTATAAACCTCTCTAACCTATTGAAAACAGAATATGAGTGTACAGACTTTAGGTAGGAATATTTACATGTGAATGTCTCCTCTTGCTCTAAAGCCCCTCTTTCCTAGTCTAAGTTCTTTAAGGCATTTATTCCCCAAACTCATAAGGTAAGATATTTAATAGTGAGATATCCCAGAGGTCCATTAGGACCCTCAATAAAATAACACCAGTTACTCTAACAGAACTTACTATGTGCCACTGTGTGCTTTACACATATGTATGTATTCATTTAATCCTCACAACAACCCTATGAGGTAAGTATACCATTATCTCCATTTTACGTGTAAGGAAACTAAGTCACAGCAATGCTAAATAACTTGACACAAGGTCACAAAGCTTATAGGGAGTGAAGCCAGTATTTAAACCCAAGGCAGTGTGGCTTCGGGGAATATATTCAGAGTTCAGAACCATTAAACAAAACTTACGAAAGCAAGAAAATAAGAAGGGGTTTCTGGTTAAGTACTACATAAATACAATGAAAATGAATTAGCCTACTTCAATCCACAGTTCAAATTTATGTTTTAGGTTTACATAGTATTTGAAGAACAACTGAGGATAACATTTTTTTGAGCTCTTAATATAGGCAGTCTACTTATTACCAGGGATTCTGTTAATACTTTTGACACCATACTAAGCTGGTTAACTGAGTAACTCCAAGAAACAGGGAAGTAAACTAAGGTTAAGGTTAAATGAGACTAATAATCAGGATAGGTTAAAATAACATGCCAAGGTCATATATAACTCTAAGTGGCATGTCTTGGACTTAAGTTCTTAAACACTAACAAAGTTCACTTTTTAAAGAAGGCACTTGCCTAAACCAGAATATTAAATTTATTGGAAATACCCTCCATTTAAACATAGTTTATCTATAATTTTGTACATATTGAAGCATAAAATCTACTGCTTCTAAAACATGTTATACTTTTTAAAAATATTACCCATAGTGATGCAAGTTAGCATAATAAAGTTAAAATGCATTCCTAATATGGTAGAGGATAAATCAGTACTATTTGGCTTACCTTTATAAATGACACTTTCTCAATCTTTTATAAAATATTATTTCTCTAGCTCAGTAAAAGGGAACATTTTACACAGCTACATTTCATCATCAACATAGCTACATTTACAAAGGCTATTCTAAAACACTTCATATATATTAACTAACTGAATCCTTATAATAATCCTAGGATAAAGATACTATTATTATTCCCATTTTACAGATGAGCAAGCAGGGGCACAGACAGGTAGGTCACAGAGCTGCACAGCTAGAATATGGTAAAGTCAGGACTGTGACACAATCAGGAGGCCCTCCCACAGTCTGTGGTCCGCAACAAGGGCATTCTATCACAGCAGCAGATTTCATCAACACCTTGCATAAAACCTTAAAATGATACAGCAATTGTTTGCTTTCTTCAAGTTATTTTTCATTTCAAAGGTTATGAAATTCAGGAACTGCATTAAGGAATAATAAGCTGGGAGGCACTTATCCAATAGACATCTTCATCTACAATAAATAATGCTGGCACTTTATTGGTGTTTTATTCATAACCTTGAGTGTTCCATTAAGAAAAGATATCAAAACCATCAATACACTGATGCTTTAACATCACAACTGATCTTTAAAATACTTAATGTAGTTTTTAGTTACAGCATAATATAAGATAGGTAAATATCTCAGAAAAGATTCACTACAGATTCCAAAGCAAATGTCACCTCCTCTGGGCCAAAGGTTATCGGCTCCATGACCTTGAAAACTGTATAAGGGTTGCCCAAGCATACACTGAAACTGGATGGTCCTTATGTAATTAAATAGTAGATAATCGAGTCTGAAAACTGAATCGTGAAAGGAAAGGAAATTGAAATGTAAACTCCACATTTCAATGATTTATTGCTTATGTTCTTCTCTTAAGAACACTGATTCACTTAGAAGCAAAATTATTGAAACTGAGAGAAAATATCAAAAAATAAAATTTTCAAAACATTTTACCACGCAACTCTGAGTCACTATGATAAATAGTGTAGTATTCTCAATGAAGGAAGGTAGACCAGGATTCGAATAATGACCCTTTACACACAACAGTACTGTTTTAGTTTATCTTCTAGTTTAGAGAGAGATCATATTTGAAAAATAATTTTCAAAGAACTCTAATAACATTACAAAGGTAAGGGAACAACCATAAATGAAGGCTTATTCTGTGTTTATCTATATTGTACAAATAAGGAAACTGAGATCCTTAACGTGAAAACCCTGACTTAAAAAATTTTAAAAATCACACAGCTATTAAGTGGGATGGTCAGGATTGGAATCCAGACTTAATTCTTTCTGTAACATTAAACCCTAAAACTTTTATTATTCAGTGATGCTTTATAGATCTATTTTTATAACTAAAGTTCTAAAAAATCTAACTTTTCTAGTAGATTGATGATAAATCACTTTTCATTGGACTATTATTTTACACCTCAGATTCTACCAAATTAAAGTTGTAATTACATTATTTTAAATTGATATGATGCAATTATTTCCTTTCTAATACATTATCACTACTGTACCTCACATATTCCTCCTTGTTAACATACAAATAGAAGCTATACAACTTACAGGACAAAATCTTTGAGATCTTGACTAGGCCAATTTCCTTGCATGAGACAATTTTTTAAAAGTTCAATCCAGAAAAGAAAAAACTTGATAAAATGGACTTCCTCAAAATTTTTAAATTTTGCTCTTTGAAAGATACTGTTAAGAAAATAAAAAGACAAGCCATAGACTGCCAGGAAATACTGCAAAACACATATCTGATAAAGTACTTGTATCTAGAATAAAGAACTCTTGAAACTCAGTAAGAAAACAAACAACACAATTTAAAAAAATAGGCAAAAGATATGAAGACTGTTCACTAAGATATACAGATGACATATAAGCATGTGAAAAGCTTCCCATCATTAGTCATTAGGGAAATGTGAATTAAAATCATAATGAAATACCACTACATACTTTATTAGACTGACTAAACAAAAATAAAAACAAAAACACCTGACAATACCAAGTGCTAAGGGAGGACTGAGAGCAATTGGAACTCTCAAAACAATTTGTTTCAATTCTTATACCATGCTGACAGGCATGCAAAATGATGTGGTCACTTTGGAAAAGCTTGGCAGTTTCCTAAAAAATTTAAGTATAGGGGGATGGTGGGGTTTGGGGGGGTGGGATGAACCGAGCGATTGGGATTGACATGTGTACACTAACATGCATAAAACAGACAACTAATGAGAACCTGCTGCATAAAAAATAAAATTAAATTAAAAAAATAAATTTAAGCATATACTTAGGATACTACCCACCAATCCCTCTCCTTGGTAGTTATCCAAGAGAAATGAAAATACACATTCATGAAAATGTTTACAACAGCCCAATTCATAATCTCCCCAAACTGGAAACAACACTGGTAGACTGGAAACACTGGAAACAAGTGGTAGATGGATAAACTGTGGTACACATCCATATAATGAACTACAACTCAACAACAACAACAACAAAAAACTACTGATACACACAAATCTAAAATGTATTATGCTAAAAATATTTTTTAAATAAAATAAAATGTATTATACTAAGCGAAAGAAACCACCTTCAAAGCTACATGGTTCCATTTATAAGACATTCTAGAAAAGGCATTCAGTGGTTTTCAGAAGCTGGGGTTGAGGGGATGGGCTGATTATAAAGGAACACAAAGACATTTTTTGTAGTGTTGGAAAAGTTCTATATCTTGATTGTGGTTGTTTTACATGACTGCATGGGTCTGTCAAAACTCAGCACATTATACTAAAAAGTATGAATTTTACTATATGTAAATATACCGCAGTAAGCTTGACATTAAGAAAAAATTAACAAGCAAAAAATGCAATAGTTATGCAAAACTGTTACAAATGAATTATACTGGATATGAATTTGTAACCACAAACCCAAGTGTAGAATGTCACATCTCATTTAAAAAATTATTTTATAATATTCTTTTAGAATATTTGTTTACCTCACACTGGGCATATAAACCATTTTGTAATGTACAGTGGCATCAGCATTATTAATTTTTATTTCAGTAATATAATTATTTAAATAAAAATACTGAATACGTTAGCTTTTTTCTTAAACCACTTTCATTAGTCTCTAAATGGGCTTAAGGTTTTCATATGCCAAGACACAATTTTATATCATTCCCTTGTTATACGTGAATAAAAAACATACTACTGAGGCCTTCGTGGTTATAAATGTTTCAAATCTCTGGAATACCATCGTCCACTGTTGGTCCATTCCATTTCAGAAATCTCATGAAAACAGTAGTTAAATAGCTCTTTGCTACATTACAGGGGCAGGTGTGTTTGGAAGTGAACGAAAGAGCAGAATGATAGCTATTTTCCTTGCTGTTTAGGGGGTGAGAGCACAAAGCAGTCCCAAACTAGGCTCCTTCTGAGGAGTACAGTTCTCCATGATTAAAGCTGGAACCTATTAAACAGTCTAGATTATATCTTAACTCCTTTCAAAAGGAGTCCCTCCCCCACCCCCACCCCCAGTTCAGGGTATTCAGGGATTTTCAATGCCACTCTCATTTGTATAACACAGAGTCCATGTAATGCATTTTCACATGTAGTATCTTTTTCCCACCAAGACCTATGAGAAAGTTTTCTTAAATTTGCATTTTACAGATGTCAAAACCCACTCAGCAGATTGGATTAGTTGTCCAGTGATCACACAAACCAATATGTGGCAGAGCCAGAATACTGTTTTATTATTCTATGGATGCATTAACATTTACTACAGTCTAAAGACAACCAACACTATGGGAAATCTATACCCAATGATGTATAAAACTATTATCTATGCCTTACCCAATAGAAAGCTAAGAAGAAAACTGAACTTTAAAGATAAAAGTGTATGAAAAAGAACCTATAAAAATATCACTCTGAAGTGAAATTCACACTGATAAAGAAGCTTATCATTGAAAAAAGGTAAAACAATGTCTTGAAAAGACAAAGCCTAAGAAACTGTTCCATAGGGTGGCTATGAAGTCTGAAAACAGGTACAACTGCTTTACACGTATCTTAATGTAATATTAATAGGCCACATATTACATACTCTCCTATGGTTCCAAACTTGGTAGCCATTGTGTATACATTAAGGAAACTAAGTAAAGAGGTCAATTTAGTGACAGTTAAATGTAGAATGAAATCCTGGATGGAAAAGACAAAGGCCAATACTAGAACTGGCAAATCTGAAATATGGATGCGTGTCAGACAATTAGTATTGAACATGTTAGACATGTTAGTACTGAATCAATGTTACATTTCCTGAATTTGATAACTGTAATGTAATATGTAAGAGAAAGTCCTTGTTCTTAGATGATACATATTTTAAGTACTTAGGGATGAGGGTTATGATGTGTGCATCTACCTCAAATGGTTCCCAAAAAATGTGTATGTGTTTACGTGTACAGAGAAATCAAATGACAAAATGTTAACTGATAGTCTAGATGAAGATTATAGTGTTCACAGTTATTATTCTTGAACTTATAAATTTAAAATTTCAAAAAATAAGTAGTTGAAGGTAAAAAGCAAAACTTTAAATTTTCTTTCAATTTTCTTCAATAGCTAATAGATGTTTCCAACAAGATCTTTTCTAAGAAATTGAATAAAAAAGATATATTCTTTCTAGTGCCTCTAAAAATAAGTTAACTCTAGTTGGAATCAAACAGTATTTGTTGATCTCTTAAAAACTGGGTATAAAACACGGGAGCAAACCACACATAATGTATCCAAGGAATAGCTTATACTTTATTAGGTGCTATGAGAATTTCAGTAAAATTTACATACTGCCCTTTATTTTAAGGAGCTTAAGATGTGCTGAGAAACATAAAATTCAATGTCCAGCTCCTGTGGATCATTAACAGTACTCTAAACACTTAGTAAGACAGTACATATTTGACTAAAATTTTACTCACTCTAATATACATGATTTCACCATTAGGTGTTTCTCCCACCCCACTCCAAAAGATTTTCAAATTTATTTTTATCTTAATATATTTCACTACGAATGCAGTGAGGCTGCATCATGTAGACATTTTACTTCTTATGGATTCAACCATAAGCTCTCAGGGGGAAAAACTGAGGATTTCAACAGCACAGCACCGTTCCACAAAATAAGCATACCTTCCCCAAGGAGCACTAAGCAGGAGTATAAGGGAGCTGTCCAGTAACATATGTGTCTCTCCCTGTGTGCATCTTGCCAAGCTCTGATCCTAGTATTCAAAGTATTTTTGTGTAACAAAGCCCCTAATGCAAGCCAATTTCTTCATCTGGTGCTCAACTAAAGATATTTATTTTTGGAGTTTCTGAAGGAAAAACTAGCTATTTTGCACTTCTGTGAGATGGAATGAATGTATGGAAACCATACTTCATGATGACTTTAAGGGATTTTTATGGTAATTTGAACCAAAATCTTTTTTTGGGGGGAAGGGCGTCATCACGTGTGCTAAATTCAGTTTAACTCAATCCTAACATGCAACTCCAATGCAAATGTACTCTATTTCATTATTATAGCAAGAACATGACACACTTAAAAGTAAGGATGACTTCTTTCCAAAGGCTACATCCAGAAACATATTCCTCAAATTTTCTAAGTCAACTCCATATATTTTTTTAGGTACTCCAGAGTCTGCCAATTTACATTTTTTCCTCTGGATTATCATTTAATCTGATTTAACCCAACTTCTACATTCTTTCTACTCATAGAATCAGAGTTAGAAAAACCTTAGAAATCACACAGCCTATTCCTCCCTCCAACCTCATAGAGCTGTTGGCTGGAGATTTCCATTCATTAAGTTCCATGTTATAATAAATTCCTTACTCTCTAACTACCATAAATTTTTCTAGAAAATTAAAGATCTAATTGTACAAAACATCTCTTTGGCATTTTGAATCCTCAACACTTACTAACCTCTGAATCCTACTGAGTAGAACAGTTTTAATAATTCTCAGTGATCTCCAGAGGAACGTCAGGGAATCCCATAAAATTGGGCCTCTTCCTTACAACATTTATTTTTGAATACAATTATTTTATAATTTTATCCTCTGATGTCTTATTTTTATAATCCTTAACCCTGATGTCTTATATTTTAACTCTTTTCTTAAAAAAAAAAAAAAAAAAAAAAAAAAAAAAACTAGGGACTTCCCTGGAGATCCAGTGGTTAAGATGCCGTGCTTCCACTGTAGGGGGCGCGGGTTCCATCCCTGGTCAGGGAACTAGATCCCACATGCCGCCTGGTGCGGCCCCCAAAAAAAACAACTATAAGCTTTCAAAACTGTTTTTAACAAAAAGCACAATAAGTTTTAAAAATTCTATTCAAAGCTTCTAATCTGGATTTTTTTAAAAATTAAGTAACTTTTCATTTTCAGAATGAGGTCGAAATTATTTGTCTAGTAGCAACCTAAAGTCACAGATGCAAAAAGTTTCTGTGACATCAGGATATAATTCCCTAAAGCCCACTTTTTCATGGTATACACTCTTTATTTTCTTGTAAAAGGTTAGGGCAGAATGACAAATGTGTTGTGTACTAAAATTTAAAAGGGATCGTTCAGATCTTTGAATGAAAATCATAAATCTAAGAATCACGGTTGAATGACCTTAGCTGAAGAAGCACACAAGTTCTTTATAAAATTCTAACTAAATATAAAGATGTTGTTGACATTCTAAGGAACCATTACTTACTTTTACAGCTTGCTTAATTTAAGTGCCTAAGTCTGGGATGAACACTGTACCTTCAAAATAAGGCTGACCTATCATAACCCTTTTTTTGATCACAGACCTCTCTGTGAATCTAATGAAAGCTAAGAAGCATCTTCCCAGAAAATTTCACATGTGCACATACACACAAAATTTTAACACAATGTTGAGCGAAGGAGTCATCATGGACTCTATCCATCCCAGAGAAATAATTGCTATCACTGATTATATGGAAGACAGCCTTAAAACAATGCTTTGGTATTCATACACACCCTGATGAGAATAAGAAGGGTATCAAACACGCATCCGGAGTTTGAAAACGTAGGTGAAGGCTGTTCTGCGGCACCGTACGTGTTCTGAGGCCAGAGCACCCTGGTCCTGCTAACTGTCCATCCCTGCTCTGCAATCCCCTCCAACATGACACCCTGCGCCATCTCATCCCTACCATGACCTCCACCTCTTATCTACACTCAGCAAGCTGCTCTGAACTGCTCTGATCTACTTCCATTGACAAGTAACCATCCAGTCTGCCCTTTAATACCTTCAGTAACACAACTTAGGGCTTCAGAAGGCAGGCCATTCCAGTTTTAGGCAATTCTGAAGCATTATAAAGTTCTTTTCTCATCTGATTAGCCTGGTTTGTAAATTTTAAATGCTGTCCTGAATTTCTCCTCTATTTATTTGCCAATAGGTAACAAAATAGCTTGCCATTCAAAGTATCTAATCCTAAAACCAGGAGCAAAAAATCATTTAGCCTTACTTTTTACCAAACAGGAGAGTCAGAATTATGCTGAAAAACACTTTTTCTATTTGAAAGTCAAAATCTAAGAGGATCGGTATTGGCTCAGTTCAAAAAAGATATAAGGCTTTCACGTACACAACATCTCCTACCTTGTGGGGCTTCTTTTCACTGCATAAAATATTTAAAATGCATCAACATTAAAAGATTAAAATTATAGTCACTGCAAATTAACATCAGTTCTGTCTAAAAATAGTTTCTTCTCTGTATTTCTCTTTATGCCTGTAATTCTGTAATAAACAGCTCTAATCAATGCAATATATAGAAGTCATTATTTATTCATTAGATAAAGCCTGGCTTTCAAGAACTACAAGTTATCTCAGTCACCTTCAACAGGTCCTTTTTCACAATAAGAAATATCTCTTATTGAAACCGGAGTATTAATAAGGTCCATTTATCATATATAAAGAATCTCTGAAGAAAATGCTTGTTTCCTTTGAAAACAAAGGAAATACAAACAATTATATTTGAAATTTTCTTCCTTAAATGTAATCCCTCACTAGTGCTGAACAAAAAAGGTTCAGAAATATTCTGCACAGTGATTGATTAATCAGATAAGAAGAATGCTAACCAACAGTTAAGTGGATAAACACACAGCAAAATCTCATTTTCAAAGGGCCACCCAGGGGGGCTCTGTCCTGGGTTATGTCTCAGAGAACCAAACAATGCACAGTCCTAAGGAGGAGGCTACCCTACAAGGAGCTTCTTTATGGTCCTTCAATAATTAAACTTCCTGCAGGAATCCAAAGAAGGCCCACCTAAATGAATGCTGTCTTACACTGCAAATGACACTGGAGCACTATTTCGGTAAGTTTATGCAGTAGGTATACACTAATCCCTTGGTAAGAAATACATTTCCTGATAAATAACCACTTCTCTACTTTTCCAGAATGGCCAGAGGAAGGAACGCTGTGTTTTAAAGAGACACACACACAAAGCCTAAAAAGATAATGCCATGCATTTCCACTTTCAGAACCTGTATTACAAACAAATGGCACATTAAAGCTCAGGAACAGTCCTCCAAGCATTTCTCTTGTAATAAAAGCATCTATTGAATCATTTTAGTTGATTCTTCCAGCTGAAAATGGTTTCATCCATCACAAATGTGTACTGAAAAATTTTCTTACACTTCACATTGTTGGATACCCTATTATTTAAGACTGAGTCAGTTTTAAATCAATCAACAGTTTTAAATCAATATATTTGTATCTAAGCAAATATTGTCAATCTCGAGTAAGTTCAATAATGTCTGCTTTTTAAAACAAAATTCTTTCACCAGCTTGTTATTCATATAAAATCGAACGCGGGAAATAACTTACTTAAAGCACGGACTACTATAGGTAGTCAAACACTGCCCTACCCCTTGTAAGAGTGGATGACTGCAACATTTTAATATACTCCATCACGTAGTAGTACAGCTACAAGACCTTCATATCAGCGCCAGAAGTTGAACAATTTCCAGTAGAGTTTATTCTTAAATAGATTTTGCATCATCCTCAATACCAAACGTCACCAACATCCAAGTACACTGAAGATAAGTAATTGATAACCACAAACCCTGTAATATAACCCTCTCAACATTCACTTGCGCACTCTTCTCATTTCTTTTAATGTGAAATCGCTAAGTATAAAGAATTAAGGAATCTTCTCCCTTTACTACGCAGTTGAGCGTATTAATCGGGAGGCTGGAATCACCACATTATGAAAATTTCAGAGTACCAATACAAAACAAGATTCAAAGGGAAAAAGGTCTATTTGCTTAAATACTGAGAGAGCCTGCGTTTTTTAAAAAAAGTATTTGCGGGATGCCAAGCAAGATTTCCAAAATCCACCCGTCCTCCCGCGTTAAGTCACCCGCCCAACCCCGCGCCCAGTCTGGGTAGTCGTTACTTTGACGCGGCCGGGATGCTACTCACCGAGTTTTTCCACCAACTTGAGCATCACCCCTCCAATGTGCACCTCCCCGGTCACTCTTAGGGTGACATCGCGGTTCAGGTCCGTCACATGAACGCTCAGTTCCCACGTCCCATCCGCATAGCAGCCATCTGGCATCCTTATCCCGTCTAGAGCCATGGCTCCTTCCTGCAAGCACGGAGGAAATGGCTCTCGTCAGCGTCACTCCCCCAAAGGAAGGCAAATCCCACCGAACTCGCAGAGTCGGCCGCGGGATGAGAGAAGGTGGAGAACGCGAGGGTTTCCGCACGAACCCAAGTTCGGGACAGGGGCGGCGAGACCAGCTGAAGGCAGGATCCTGCGCCCCGCGCCCCTTCCCGGCGGCTGCCCCGCGCTCCCGCCCCGCGGCGGCCCTCAGCGGACACGGCGCCGCCCGCCCCGCGCGGCCCCAGCCTAGCGGCCCTCGCCTAGCGGACCGCGGCAGGCTTCACCTGCCCGCCTGCTGGCCGCACCCAGGCTCGGAAGACGCCGCCTGCGGGCTCCACAGACCTCCTCCCCGCCCGCGCTCCCCCTCAGTCCCCGCCGGGCCCGGCCCCTCACCGCGCGCTCCTCGCGCTCCCGGCCCGGGGCTCGAGCGGCAACAGGCGCCGGGCGAAGTCTCGCCCTGCGGCGGCGGCGGCGGCGGCTGGTCCCCTCCTCCGCGGGCGAAACGCTGCGTCCCGGCCGGAACGACTAATGGAGTCCGGTCGTCGCGGCCCCTCGCCTCTCCCTCCGCGCTCCACCCCTCTCTCTCCGCCCCCTCAGTCCGAGTCCGGCTCCCTCCCCCTCGCCCCGCCAAGGCGCACGCAGCGGGTCCTGCCGTCTCGCCCCTCCCCCCGCGTCCCCTGCGGCCGCACTCGGGGCTGAGGCCGCACGGACTCCCGGGCTGGGGGCGGGGCGGCGCGCGGCGGGGGAGCGTGCAGTGCGGGGGAGGCGGGAGCGCCCTCGGCGGCAGCAATCTCTGCCCCGCCGTGCCGCTGCCCTTTTATGGAAATGAAGGACCCGGCGTAGGGATTGAATCCAACATCCGGGCTCTCGGCGGCGGGACCTGAGGAGGGGGAGCCAAGGGAGCGCAGCTGCCTCGCACCGGGGCGCGGGTGGGCGCCGGGCGCGGCGTTCCGTGCTCGCGTCTCTGGCTCGGCGAGGGCCCGCGACGGCGGGTGTCGGCGCTTCCAGCCGGCGGAGGGGGCTCGTCCGTGAGAAACGGCCACAGGAAATTCCCAGGGCAATGTCGTTTACAGGGAACAAAGTCCCCCCGCCCCCTTCCAATGCCTGGAGTGAGCCCAAAAGTCTCAGGGCGGTGAGAGGGGCCGCACTCTGGGAGCTGGAGACAGAGGGTTGGGGACGTAAAAACTTTAAAAAGTAAATGCCCAGGCCAGCTCCGTGAACCTCCAACAAAAGAATGAGAAAACCCGGAGGGAGGTGAACCACAAAAATTGCTTTGCAAGCAATGTCCGGCACAATCAGCAACTCCTACTGGACTCCCAAGAGTTTGCTTGCGCTCTTAACCCATTCGGAAGCTCCAACCAGAAGTGAGTCATTTAGGTCCTACGATGCGCTTGTTAGAGGGGGAAAAAATCAGGGCAGTGAGTTTTACTCGGAAACTCTTTTTTCCAGCCTTTTCAACTCTTCGTACGTATTTGTGTATTTTTATATGCAATTTAGCACTGACAGCCTACTAAGGCATTTAGATGGATATACATGCTCAACCGCACCCTGAGCCACATCTTGAAGGAATTTTAATAGCTCTGGACCGGTGCCAGCAGGTACGGGAAGAACTAAAGAATGTTACCTGTGGAGACTGACCAGTGATGGAGAACGGTCCTCCTGCTTCCCACTTTACTTCCACTTCCCCCTTTTACTGGCGCACTCTGTGGAGAGGGCTCCGGTCAGAAACAGCTAGCCGGGGAAATTGCCTCGCTGGCAAATGCGTGGCTTGACGAATTTAGGTCAGGAAGATGCAGATAAGATATCCCAGATCCCACAAAAGACCCCAGTTTTAAAAGTCTCAAAGTCTTCTTGAACTGTGTCAAAAAGACGGACCTCACCCCACCCCACCCCACCCCCGCGCAAATAACCCTGTGTTCAGCAACACAATTGGGAAACGAGGTTAGAGGCCTCAAGTAAGGGGTGGGACCCATAAAGGAGTGAAAGAAAAGCAGCGAAATTTAGTCAGATGCCAGAGGTTTGGCACCAAAAATAGGGAAAACCACTACAGTATTTTCAGCTAGTCATCATGGAGAAATTGATGCCTCGAGTCTGTAGTCTCTCCACTCTCCAATCATTTCTGCTCATGGAGGGTCTAAATAGTGCTCTTGGAAGCAGTATGAACTTCCTGAGAGGAGGGAATGTTTATGTAAATTATGGTGTTGGAAATATATAGGAAAATGTTTTTAATAAAATAGAGAATAACTTGTTAGGGTAAAAAAAAACTGTGCAGAACTGTACATGCAGCTGTAAAATCACAAGCGTATCTAGTCCTAAATATTCAGAGAAAAAATACTGAAAGGAAATACACCAAAATGTTAAGAAGCTCTCTGGGTGTTGAGATCAGGAGATTTTTTTTTTCCCCCTCTATTCTTTATTTTCCGAAAACTCCAAAGCTTTGCATTCAGGACTTGTCTGTCACCGGCTTTAATTGCATCCAGCATCTCGATTTCTCTGGGCATGCTGTTACCTTCACAATGATAGACACAACTGATAGAGCAGCTGCTGGACACCTGGACAGGACTTTCAGAGATTTCCTTTTGTGATTTTTAATATCCCCAAATAAAACATGAGTTCTTTGAGAGCAGGGACTTCAAAGACTTTGCGTTGCCCACAGATTCACAAATAGCTTGGCACAAAGAAAACGAAAAACATGCTGGTACCAAATCAACACAAATGTCAAGGAAACACTAGGTCTGCCCCAGGGAGAGATTTCATTTTGGGGGAAATCCTGGCTTTTAAATCTATGTGGCTTATTTCCACACCTTATCCCCCCAAAACTTATGGCAATGTGTAAGACGCATAAACTATGAGATAGCATACATTATAAAAGGCACAAAACAACAGGAAAAAAGGTGGAAAGTGGAGGGTTAGAAATTTCAAATAGAGCCAGGAATGAGGCTAAAAACTGTACCTTAACAACCTTTGCAAGTGCTCCAGTAAGCTCTGAATGACTAGGGCTTCTCAAACATGGCTTTATAGAACCAAAAATATCCATGTCCTTTCTGAATATTCCCTTTTCTTCAGACAAATTTGTCGAAGCCAACTGTCGTGTCTCAGAAACCCTTTTAATGCTCAGTTTCCACAGTCTAGTTCTTGTTTTCTCACTCTCCAGTGAGTTACTTTCTGAACAACCTCCCACCACAGGGCCCACTACTCTGACTGCTGCCCACTTCTGTGAATGATCCCTACATTAGGGAAGGGGAGATGTTAATATTGCAAATACCAGCCCCATTTCTTAGCATTTGAAACAGCTTAATTATATCTTTATAAGAGACTTTCCTAGCTTTAGAAAGTCAGCAGTTTGTGTTTGAGCAGTATAAAGCACAGGAAGGCAGTGACCCTCTGAAGGAACCGCTGCAGGAATAGTTAGGCTGAGATGGGTGCAGCTGGTCCCTTTAGGCCTTCTTTTTGAGTATTTCAAGCTGTTGATTGCTTTGAAGATTAAAGAAAAGTCAGACTTGAATCTCTGAAACTGGGGATTTTTTTCTAGGTTATCGAGTGAGACCTTCAAGTGCATTTCTTAGATGTTTACTTCCACCTAACGTTTCCCAGTGTGTTCAGATGTGGAATCTTATCTGAAATCCCCCACTAGAACCTCTAAGACAATGCAATACTTCTGGTACTTACATCATACTGAAAAGTAGCCGAGAACTCCAGTGTTTGGAAGAACAGCTCAAGCATTGAAAGCAGCAATATCCAAATAAGGTACCAAGCACTGGGCTTAGGTTTAGACCAAATGATACCTCACAGATCGGCCGTCTAATGCAGCCCTCCGGCTTGGTTATCCGCAGGTTGACTTCAGCTTTTTCTCTGAGCCTACTTAAACTGTGCTTTATATTCTTAAAAGGTTAATACAAAATATAACCACTGAGTTTGAAAGAAAGAGAGGTTGGGGGAGAGGAGAACATAAGGGAAAGTTTGTGTGAGTGTGAATGTGTAAGGGTAGTTTAAAATGCACGTAAAAATGCCATATGAAGCCAGCAAGATGAAATGTAATGAATTATTCCTGTCAAATACCAGGTGAGCAGAATTCCTGTTTGTCTCAGAGATTACCAAAAATGGAGCCCACTGGTAAAGCTACTAAGGAGGTAGAAATCAAGGAGCATGGAGTGTGAACTAAGAATGGGAAGGAAGGTTGCAGGGGCCACTTTTTTGATAGAAGTGGATACTCACGGTAAACAACAAGAAAAGGCCTGGCAAACTGAGCAGCAAGGAAGACTTGCTTCGGAGTGGGACTGTTTTGACACAGATCTAAAGAAAGCCTCTCAGATAACAATGAAATCTCTACTTCAAGGGGAAAGAAACGCACTGCTTGCACTTACTGGTCTAGATTATAGAAAGCTTTTCGTAGAAAACCATGCTGGGTGATACTTAGAAAACAATTTTTGAGCACCACGTCATCTTGTGAAATGTTCTGCCTCTGACAAAAATATGAATGATTCACACAAGGCAGCTCACTGTGTGTATAGCACAGTGCAGGGCACTGAGACACACGTGTCGATGTATAGCACACTCCACAAGCGCTTAAGGAACATCTATCTAATACAGGAGACATACTTAAAACACCAGAAAGGATGTCCATATGCAGAAAGAGTTAAATTAGACCGCTGCCTTACACCATATACAAAAATCAACTCAAAACGGATTGTAGACCTAAATGTAAGATCTAAACTATAAAATTCTTAGAAGAAAACATAGAAGTAAATCTTTGTGACCTTGGATTAAACAATGGCTTCTTAGATAGGACATCAAAGCCAAAATGATGAAAGAAAAACTAAGTTGGATTTTATCAAAGTCAAAAATGCCTGTATTTCAAAGGACAGCATCAAAAATGTGAAAAGAGGGAG
Source organism: Physeter macrocephalus (assembly GCF_002837175.3). Taxonomy (NCBI): domain Eukaryota; kingdom Metazoa; phylum Chordata; class Mammalia; order Artiodactyla; family Physeteridae; genus Physeter; species Physeter macrocephalus. The sequence continues at coordinate 135,103,132 of NC_041224.1, forward strand.
GGAATTCCCTAGCAGTCCAGTGATTAGGACTCCACACTTCAGGGGGCCCCAGGTTTGATTCCCTGGTCGGGGAACTAAGATCCCATAAGCCAAGTAGTGCGGCCAAAAAAAAAAAAAAAAAAAAAAAAAATGTGAAAAGACCCACAGAATAGGAAAAAATATTTGCAAATCATTTATCTTTTAAGGGACTTATATCTAGACTATATAAAGAGCTATTACAACTCAACAATAAGAAGAAAAACAAGCTGATTAAAAATGGGCAAATGATCTGAATAGGCAGTTCTCCAAAGAAGATGTACAAATGGCCAATAAGCACATAATAAGATACTCAACATCATTAGGCATCAGGGAAATGCAAATCAAAACTGCAATGAGCTAACACTTCACACCCACTAAAATGATATGATAAAAAAAAAGATGACAGTAACAAATATTGGCTAGGATGTAGAGAAATTACAACCCTCATACATTGCTTGTGGGAATGCAAAATGGTCAGCTGTTTTCAAAAAACAATTTGGCAGTTCCTTGGAACATTAAACATAGAGTTACCATGTAACCTAGCAATCCTACTCCTAGGTATATACCCAGGAGAATTGGAAACATATGTCTACACAAATACTTATATGCAAATATTAATAATAGCCAAAAGGTGGAAACAACCTAAATGTATTTCAAGTGATGAATGAAAGACATTTGGGTTATTTCCATTTTTGACTATTATTAATATTCATATAGAGGTATTTTTTAGTGATTCATTAAAAAATCAGAAGGGAGAAAAACTCTATTACTCTAAGGACTAAATTGTGAAGTACAGACCCACTGTGAAGATTGTGATAATCTAGCCTCTGAAAGAAAGTCATCAATGCAGTCATGGAACGTTTTATGAAGAAGATAAATCTAAGCAGATATGAAGGAGTAGGTGGAGTTTGGCCTTTCCAGGGGAGTTATATGTGAAATCATGAGGCAGAAGTGAGCATGGCATGATCACCAGCCAGGGAGAAGAAAGGAAGAAATGTCAAGGAGATGCTCTGAGGAAGAGTGAGCATGGAGTGAGGCTGACTAGGGAGGACAGAAATTTAGAGTCTGAGATAGAAAATGGGGAGCCATTAAAAAGTTGGCGCATAGTAGTAGCATCATGAAAGCAATGTTCAAATGAGATTAATCCAAGAAAAATATGCATGATGGATTGGAAGAGCAAGGGACTAGAATTCAGAAGGTAGGCTTGGAATCTGTTCATAACTTAGATGTAAGAAAAAGCCTTTGGCTGATGAGGTAAGTGATAGGGGGTGGGAGATGGAGGAAATTTCAAAAAAGTTACTATTATCAAAAGCTTTTGTGCATTTTTGATGTTCTAAGTGCTATGCAGGACACTTTACTTGTTCCTCACAACAACCTTGAGTTTTTATTATTATCTTTATTTAATGTGAGTTAACTGATAGCCAGAGTGATTATCTGGTTGTATAACTTGTTCTAAACCACACAGTTGGTACATGGAAGAAGTGGAATTAAAACCGAGGTCTGAAAACAGAAGGTCATAAATCCTTCAAAGTTTTCACGTTTGGGTGACCAGGAAAAACAGTGGAGTTACTGAACTGGGAAAGGGAAATTGGGAGGAGCTGATTTCAGGGACCAAGGGAAAGATGAAGTTTTTAAAAAAAGAAATATTGAACTTGGGGTGAAAGCTGTATATCTCAGTGGAAACTTTTAGATAAATAAGCCTGGCAATCTTGTGAGAGGATCACATCACACAGAGAAAAATCATTAACAAAGAGGTGAGCGTTCATGGATGGCTCAACCCCCCATATGAGACTGACCCTTGGGGAACTGCTCCCCAAAGGCAGAAGCTGGAAGAAGAGGCATCTAAGGCAACAGAGAAGAAAGGATCAGAGGCGGGAAAACAATCAGGTAAGTACAGTGTCAGACAAGCCAAAACAAAGAAAGAAAGAAACCATTTCAAGAAGGAAAGGTGGTCAGTAGTATCAAATGATGCCGAGAAGTCCAGGAGAATAGAAGTGCTTAATAACACGAGGCTGGTGAAAATCATTGTTCACCTTGCAGAGACCACTTTCTAGCTGACCAACCAAAGACAGAGTTCAAAGAGCTAAAGAAAAGGGAAGTTTATCAATGAAAGGAAAGCAAGAAATAGGATGGTGATTTGGAGGTGCCACAGGAGCAAAGACGCTTTTTTGAAACAAAGGAGACCTAAGCGTTCGTAAAGGCTATGGAAGATATAAGGGGGAAATTGTTGCTTAACACTGAAACCAGGATTCCCTCCAGGATTCTCTGGGATAATGCCAAAGATTCAGGGGGAATAGGAGCAGCCCTTGCCAAGACAGAAGAAAGACACACCAGGTTGCAAGGATAGAATTGGGTTATTGGAAGGCTGGAACCATCTTATAAGTATGGAAACACACCACAGGATACAACAAATCAGCGCATAAACATATTTAAATAAATAATGTTTATATGAGGCAATAAAGAGGGTGGGGCTGGCTGAGGATGGACACCTGCCACTGCCCAGATGGACACCCTCCCAGGAGGTCAGATTAGGGCCAGGATGTAAGAAAGGAAGGATGTGATAAGAGATTATTTCAGTACAACGAGGACAGAGATTCAGAGGCTCACAAGGGAAAACCAGTGTTAACAGCACAGATACCAACTTGCCTGGCCCATAGGTGCTGCTGGGGATCAGCTGGCCTGGGAACAGTACAGCCATCACGTGTAAGTCACTGGAAGGCCACAGGCCAACGAGGCCAACCCCCAGAGCTGCCTTCATGCAGTCAATTCCTGCAACACAGCAGAAACTCCCACTAGATTAGTGTTTCCTTGTTAATGAACACACTAGACTCCTCCCAGATTTGCAGTGTTATTTACAGTCTAGCAAGTTCCTCCCAGTTTTTCCTGGCTGGTAAACTGCTTACTCCCAGCCCTCATTCTGAGAAAGGCTCCCTATCCTTTGTGCTTAAACCCTCTATTCTTCCCAAACCAGGAGTTGCAATTCCACTAAAAGAGCCAAACCAGAAAGTCACCTACAATTCCAGTTGCCCTAAGGCCAACTCAGTTCAACCTGGAAGGACAAAAGTGCCTTTTATCAGCTTGCTCCTAGGCAGGTACTCAGGTGACAGAGAATTGACCTCAGCTGAACATCACCACCTGGTGCCTGGGAGGTGTCACTGCAAATCTTTTCTCTCCCTTGGCCTGGTAGGTGTCACTGCAAATCTTTTCTCTCCCTTGAACCAAATTCAACATAAATTTCAATGTGAACTTAATGAGCAAATGGAAAATATGCATCTATTAAAAGATAAACTCTTCATTTTGGGATCCCATCCTTTCTTTAGGACAGTGCTCTTGGAGGTATCCATCTATTCCTGCATCAGCAGTTTTTCCTGCTTCATATAATTCTCCCCTTACTTTCTAGATCATTGCCATCACCATATACACAGACTCTACCATCTCCCATTTAAAGAAAGAAAGAAAATTGTCTTTCTTGATGACATACATCCCTGCACTACCCGTTACTGCTATGGTCCCTTTGAACTTAAAACCACTCAAATGAAATACATATATGCAACATCTCTACTTCCTCAAGCCTAAATTACTTTTTAACTCACCCCCAAATTGGTCTCTGTTTCCACCACTCCACTGAAACGAATGGCCTCTCTGTTGCAAAACTCACAGTGCTTTTTCCATCCTCTTCTCACTCGACCTCTGAGCAGCATTTGATGCTGTCTGCTCTTTCTAAATGCTCGCTCCTCTTGGACTCTCTTCTACCTCTCTGTCTTCTATTTTCGGTCTCCCTTGATGGATCCTTTGCCCCTAGCCCATCTCTAAATTCAGCATGGTAGGTAGGGGACCCAGCTTGGGACCTCTTTTCTTCTCTATATGCATTCTCTCTCTAGCCTACCTCCTTCTGCCTCGAGACTTTAAATACTGTCTCTATGCTGACGATTCCAAGTCTCTAGCCCAGACCTGTCCTTGGAGCTCCAGACCTGGAGATCCACGTGTAATAGATATTTCAAACTAACCTGTGCAACATGAGACTGACTTTCCTACAATATCTATTCCCATTCCAGTGTTTTCCATCTCAGTAAATAACACCATCATGCATCCAACTGGCTCAGCCTAAAAAACTGGGAGTCAGCCTTGGTTTCCCACATTCCTTCACCACTCCTCCTCCAGTGACTCAGTTCATGCCAAGTCTGTCTCTACAATATATCCCAAATTCACCCACTTCTTTGCATCTCCACCATCATCCGCCTGGCCCCGGCCACCGTCTTCTCACTTGTATTATTTATTCAATAGCCTCCTAAATTGTCTCTCCGCTCTTCCCCTCTCCAGTCCATTTCCTACACAGTACCTACAGTGATCATTTAAATATGTAAATCACAACATTTACTCTTTTTCTTTTTTTTAAATTTATTTATTTTTGGCTGCATTGGGTCTTTGTTGCTGTGCGCGGGCTTTCTCTAGTTGCGGTGAGTGGGGGCTACTCTTCGTTGCAGTGCGCAGGCTTCTCATTGCGGTGGCTTCTCTTGTTGCGGAGCAGCGGCTCTAGGCGCCCGGGCTTCAGGAGTTGTGGCCCGCGGGCTCTGGAGCGCAGGCTCAGTAGTTGTGGCGCACGGGCTTAGTTGCTCTGAGGCATGTGGAATCTTCCTGGACCAGGGCTCGAACCCACGTCCCTTGCATTGGTAGGCGGATTCTTAACCACTGCGCCACCAGGGAAGCCCCTACTCTTCTCTTAGAAACATCAACAGCTTTCCATTGTGCTTAGAATAAAATCGAAACTCCTTACGGTGTCTGAAAAGGCTTCACCAGACCAAGACCAACCTACCTTGCTGACTTCCCACTCACTGTCTCCAGTCAGACAGGCCTCCTGGCTCTTCTGTCTTAGCATTTGCCACTCCCCTGCCCCTAGGCTTTTCCCTGGCTCTTTCCCTGACTCTGTCTTTCTCAATGTCATCAACTCAGAAAAGCTTTCCCTGGCCACACAATTAAAGTAGCCTTTGCCCCCTGCCCTCTACTGCCCAGTTACTTTCTAATTCCTCATCTGCTTTTTCTCTTCAATAAAATTTATCAAAAATTTGAAATTATCTTGTTTGCTTATCTGTCTCCTTCCCACCCAGCCTTCCCCTCTGCCCTTAGAATGTAACCTCCTTGAAGGGAGGAAACTTCCAACTGCATCGCGATGCATGTGGGCACCATTCGTGCTGTAGTCCATGGGAATGGAGGTCCCTGTAGCCACCTGCCGTCCTCTGCCTTGTGCACAGCCATAGCCCCCCAGCACCTAGCACAGTGCCTGGCACATGGCAAGTGCTCAATAAAAGGTTGTGGAACCAATGAAAGAGTGAAATGCAGTGAACCAGACGATCCCAGATGTACATCTCAGATCCAAGCCTCCAAGAAACGTACACTCTAGAAGACCATTAGAACCAAAAGTATAAACATCACATATAAATACTGATGGGTTTCTTGGAGCCACATGCATATTTAGTAGCATGGTGCCTCTGGTCTTTGAGCTGTAAACAAGTGTATCAATGTAGATAGATGCTGTCCTCATTCTCACACAAGGAGAGTCCACTTGAGAAAAACAGTTTGAATTCAAGCAATAATTTTTTTCTCCAGTGTTTAAAAAAAAGTCATTCTCCAATCTTGCCCACTGTCCTTGAAGAGTCAACACTGGCCCCTTCTGCCCCAGCCTCCCTCCTCACTCTCCCACATCTTCATCTCCTATCTCAGAGTGAATGTTGAAGCCATCAGGGTAGAACTGCCTTGACTTACATTACAAATCTTCCATCCTGCCTGCATCAGCACAAGGTGCCCTCTCCTCATTTGTTGCCATTAGGCAGAAGAGACATCCATGTTCTTATCAAAAGCTAATCCACCTGTGTCCCGCATCCCACTTTCTCCTAGTCTTAATTCATCAATTCTCAATTATGCCTCTCCAGGGTCTTCAAACTCTCTCCTTAAACCAGAGACTTCTCATCAGCATTTTAATACACTCAAGTCTTTCCCAACATTTGAAAGGCCGGTGAAGAACAGGTCAGGAAGACTTCCTGGAACTCACAGTCTCCCTAGTTAATCTCCTCCCCTTCATAGAGAGCAAAACTTCTCAAAAGCATGTTGGACATTGTCTAAATACTCACTGTCTTCCTTTCCTTACTACTCTGTTACTATGGAACCCATTTCATCCTTGTTTCTACCTCCACTGAAGTGGCTCATGTTGGGGGCACAATTACCTCCAGGTCATTAAACTCAAAGGCATTTTTTTAAAATAAATTTATTTATTTATTTTTGGGTGTGTTGGATCTTCGTTTCTGTGCGAGGGCTTTCTCTAGTTGCGGCGAGCAGGGGCCACTCTTCATCGCGGTGCGTGGGCCTCTCACTGTCGCGGCCTCTCTTGTTGTGGAGCACAGGCTCCAGACGCGCAGGCTCAGCAGTTGTGGCTCCTGGGCCCAGTTGCTCCACGGCATGTGGGATCCTCCCAGACCAGGGCTCGAACCCGGGTGCCCTGCATTGGCAGGCAGACTCCCAACCACTGCACCACCAGGGAAGCCCTCAAAGCCATTTTTAACCCTCATCTTACTTGATTTCTTGGCCACTCTTTTTTTTAAAAATAAATTTATTTATTTTATTTTATCTTATTTATTTATTTATTTTAGATGCGTTAGGTCTTCGTTGCGGTGCGCGGGCTTCTCATTGCGGTGGCTTCTCTTGTTGTGGAGCGTGGGCTCTAGGCGCGTGGGCTTCAGTAATTGTGGCACGCAGGCTCAGTAGTTGTGGCTCGCAGGCTCTAGGGATCGTCTGGTTCACTGCATTTCACTCTTTCATTGGTTCCACAACCTTTTATTGAGCACTTGCCATGTTCCAGGCTCGGTGGTTGTGGCGCACAGGCTTAGTTGCTCCATAGCATGTGGGATCTTCCTGGACCAGGGCTCGAACCCATGTCCCCTGCATTGGCAGGTGGATTCTTAACCACTGCGCCACCAGGGAAGCCCTCTTGGCCACTCTTAACACTGGCAATCACCTTTGCCTTGCAACACTTCCCTTGCCTCCTGTCACACCATGTTTTCCTGGCCCTTCCTTGCTTCTTCTCAGACCCCTTGGCCGGCTTATGTTCCTCATCATGTTCATGATTTGTTGGAGTCCTTGAGGTTCTTTCTGAACCCCTTTCTCTTCTCATGCAAGGATCTTTTTCTGGGGTCTCACCCTGGCCCACGGCTTCAAACACCAGCTCCATGTTAATAACTCCCAAATTAAATCACCAGCCCAGAGTGTTCTCTGAGCACCAGTGTTCTATACCTAATTGCTCATTCCAGATCTCTATTTGGATGTTCCACATGGACCTCAAACTGAACATGCACACAAGTGAAACCTGGGTCTTCTCTTGCCAGTGAGATTAATCAATTCAACTGTACAGACCAGACACTTTGGAGTCATCTTTTATGCATTCTTCACCTCTTTCCTCGTCTTTTTTTTTTTAATTTTTAAAATTAATTTTTATTGGAGTATAGTTGCTTTACAATGTTGTGTTAGTTTCTACTGTACAGCAAAGTGAATCAGCTATACGTATATGTATATCCCTTCTTTTTTTGGATTTCCTTCCCATTTAGGTCACCCCAGAACATTGAGTAGAGTTCCCTGAGCTATACAGTAGGTTCTCATTAGTCATCTTTTTTTTTTCTCGTTATCTATTTTATACATAGTATCAGTAGTGTATATGTGTCAATCCCAGTATCCCAATTCATCCCACCCGACCTTCCCCCTTTGGTGTCCATACGTTTATTCTCTAAGCCTGTGTCTCTATTTCTGCTTTGCAAATAAGTTCATCTGTACCATCTTTCTAGATTCCACATATATGCGTTAATATACGATATTTGTTTTTCTCTTTCTGACTTACTTCACTCTGTACAACAGTCTCTAGGTCCATCCACGTCTCTACAAATGACCCAGTTTCATTCCTTTTCTCTTTCCTCTTCTTAATCCATCACCAAGTTCTGTTGACTTTTTTCTCAACAACAAAAAAAAAGTTCTGTTGACTTTTTTCTCTCCATCTTCACTGCCACCACATTAATCCAAGCCACCATCGTGTCCCATCTGGATTTGCAATAGAAGCTTACCGGGGTCCTCTCACCTGCCTTTGGTCCTTCTAATGTTCTCAGCGCTGTAGCCAGAATGCACATCTGATGGGCTCACTCCCCTGTTTAAAACCACTCGAAGCCTTTGCCTTTCTCTTAGGAAGAAGAACAAAATCCTTCCCACGCCCCAGGCCCTGACTCATCTGACCCCCGCACACTTTGCCAGCCTCATCTTGTTCTGCTCTCTCGCTTTTGGCACTACCTTCCAGTGGTCTAGCCACACAGACTCCCTCCAGCCTCAGGGTCTTTGTAGAGGGTTTTCTCTACCTGAACAACCCTAGCTTCCCTCTCACCCTTTGTCTACTTAGCGCCTATGATCCCTTAGTTCTTAGTAAGTGGCGGATACTGCTGATGCTCTACAGGCCCCATAGCTGGTCTGGAGCAGTGGTTCTCAACATGTAATCCCTGAACAAGCAGCATCAGCGTCGCCTGGGAATTCGTTAGAAATGCACATTCTCCAGCCCCACCCCAGACCTACTGAATCAGAAGCTCTGCGGCACGGCTCTGCAATCTGTGTTTTATTCAGTCCTCGAGGTGATTCGGATGATCTGAGAACCACTGGCTTGTAGTGTCTGTATAAACTTCCTATGTCCCTCTGCTTAAGAGGGTGGCTGCAAGCGCTGAGAAGTGAACACCCCTGGAGTGACCCTTAACTAATGAGGAATGGGAGTGGGTGGATAACTGTCCCAGCCTCATACCCCTTCATGAGACGTTCTTAGGGATGTTCCACAAAGTCTCCCAGAGGGTCCCCAGGAGAACTGAACCCTGGTTACTCATAGTGGCAACTTGCTCATTAATGGTTTTCCTTCTTTTCCTTACTCATTCACAGAGCTTTCTGGAATCCACTCTTAAATAAGTTACCTGTGCCCAAATCTTTGTCTTAGGGTCTGCTTTTGGGGAAATGCAAACTAGGATACACAGTGCAGATACCCCATGTAAGGGAAGCTTTCCTTTACTCCCAAACTAAATCAGTTCACTCTGCCACATGCTCTTTTTAAGCCCTCTTCTTTTGCATCATAGCACCTTCCACAGTTTATAATTAGATATTTGTGTGATTCTTTGGTTAATGTATTCATCCCCACCTTGAAGGAAGTGTGTCTATCCCACCCTGTTTTATCCTCAACACCTGCCAGCGCCAGGCACAAAAATAGACACCCAGTAAATGTCTGTCGAATGAATGACAATGAATGAATAGTACCCTTTCATACATAACTTGCTGAAGGGCTAGCTGAGAAATTCTCAGGTTTTCTGTCACCTACATTTCAACATATTTTTCTTTTACATTCCTTCTAGTCTCCTTCTCTCTCCTTTTATAAAATTCAATATTTTTCATTTCATGTTTAGGACAATGACGTTCTCCACATAATACTGTGACTCTCCCTTAGTTTGGTCCAAGTTTATCTTTTAAAGTATTTCCGGGCTTCCCTGGTGGCGCAGTGGTTGAGAGTCCGCCTGCCGATGCAGGGGACACGGGTCCGT
>NC_041224.1:135112826-135126020 GCF_002837175.3 Physeter macrocephalus
GAAGATCCCACATGCCGCGGAGCGGCTGGGCCCGTGAGCCATGGCCGCTGAGCCTGCACGTCCGGAGCCTGCGCTCCGCAACGGGAGAGGCCACAACAGTGAGAGGCCCGCGTACCGCAAAAAAAATAAATAAAAACAAAATAAATAAAGTATTTCCTTTCCAACCAAAAACATTTGTCCTCCTATTCTAACTATAGAAACGACTCCTTCTGTAATAAGACTTTAAATTTCAAATCACAATATTCCTGGGCATCCATCCTCAAAGCCTATAAAGGCTTTTCATTGAAGGCTTCCATTGGCTTTCACACTTCTACAGGAGGGGAACATATGAATACATATTAAATAATTTTGCATTCCTGAGAATCAGCCTTCATAAATAATTTACCTTTGTGTGTGAGAAAATGGGAAAGGACACATCCCCCCTCTCCCCACAGCTTTAGGTCTTTGCCCACCTCTGTTGCCTGCATGCCCCTAGGGAGGAGTTGTTAATTTGTAGTTTAGATTATGAGTTGGGGCAGTTTTGTTAACAGGCAAGTTTACTATATGTTAAAGTTGGAACCTATATCCAGCATCTTTTGCATGGTAGGTATCCTCCACCTGGGGCAGGCTCCGTGCCTCCTCTCTTCCATTCTATATGGCTTCCAGAGACTCAGGCTCCTCCTATTTGGGAGAAAGAAATGAGACCTCACCTAGACCTTAAACAGAAGCTACATTCCCCAGTCCAGCCAGCGACTCCCTCCCTCTCTGTGGGAGTATGAAGTGTTTGCTCAGATATTAATGAAGGAAAACTTCACTTTGCATTTGGCTCTTTGTTTTCATGTGGTCGAACCAACTGAGCATGAAGGATGCTTGGCAGTGCAGGATCTGGGCACGCCTAGGTCTCTAGACTAATACACTCAAAATAGGACTCAAACCCTACCTCCAACCTCTATGAAAATACTTGTTTTTCTCAGGAACTCTGAATAGCAATTTCAGAGCTTATGCCTGAAACTGAGCACGTGGGGTTTGCTTCTTGGCAGAACCTTTCAAATAAATAATAGAAAAGCCCCAACAAGTCTTCCAGTCTGTCTCCCCAAAACCAGAACAGGATCATTTCCTACATTAGGCCTATCTAATGTTTTATCTGATTTAATTTTTAATATTTTGGATGATGACTTTCACAATTTCCCTGAGGAGACCATTTCATAATTCAATATTTATCTCCTAGACAGGGAGTGTTTCCAGTAATCAACCCAAATTTTTAAAATTTCATCTTGTTCTCATGGAGATTATTTCCTCTCTGTGAGGAGATAAAAATTTCAAATATGGTATAAGTATACCAACAATTTCCCAGTAGGCAATCTATTCCTTCAGTCTCGTCAATGAAATTAATACCTCTAACCATTTGTTTTATGAACAACTATCATTTTTTCTACCCTTATCTATATGAACTTATTTTCTACTTGTAGTCTCATTCTTTTTTTAAAATTAACTCTTTTTAGTAGTGACTTCCTGGTGGTAAAATATATATAAGACAAAATTTACCATTTTAGCCAATTTCCAGCATACAGTTTAGTAGCATTAAGTACATACACATTGTTGTGCAACTATCATCACACCTGTCTCCAGAACTTATTCATCTTCCCAAAGGGAAACTCTGTACTATGAAGCATTAACTTGCCATTCCCCCCAACCCCAGTCCCTAGTAACTGTTTTGCTTTCTGTCTCTATGAATTTGACTATTGTAGACACTTCATATAAGTTCATTCTTATTTTTTAAAGGAAGTAACACCTCTAAACTCTAACAACTATGCTTTTAAGTGATGACAAAAATAACAATAACCTTATTACAGCTGTATTAATTCAAGGGTGACATTCAAAATATTTAACAACTGGCATGGCAGGGGCACTGAGAACAAAGAACAATGAGAACAAAGCTCAGCCCAGGCAGAGTGGATGACCGATGTAAAGAACAGCACAGCTTGGCCAGTTCCTACACCTGCACGGCAACTCTTTTTCTCTCATATAACTCATGCTAATGTTGCTGTTTGTATTGTATTTTTAGATATTTTCTTTTCATGTAATATAGTTGTGCAGCTGATTTTATTGACTGTCTAGATTTTTTTTTTTTTTTTTTTTTGCAGGCCTAGTGGAGTTTTAAGTCCCCTAAAGTACTTGGGGGAGAGGAATAAACTACATGTCTCAAGGAGAATGCTGTCAGTGGCAAGGTACAGAAAACTCCCTCAGAGTCATCCCATGGAGGACAGGGTTGAAGCCTTGGTGTAAAAGAGCATTCTGATCTATAAATTCTAATAAGAGAATTTATGGTGATAAGCAAGAGGAATGCATTTTTTACAAAGGATACTAGGAGATGGCAGTCTGTGGGAGGTCACAGTATAATTTTCAAAAACATGACTTTTATATAAATAATAAGCATATGTCAAAAATTTATTTAACTTATTAATGAAGGAAACAGTACAATGGTGAAATTGATCCAGAGGGTATCTAGGAAGCTGATATATAGGATTGGTGAAAAAAAGAATGCTGGAATAAGATGGCAAAATTAGATACAAAACTGGTAGATGTCCTAAGGGCAGTAAAACCATAATCTTTGAGGTTATTTTATTGACTGGGAAAAAAAACATTATCAATTTTCTATGTTAATATTTAACTATACAGAGCCTAGGCTCTGATCAACAGTAAATGGTCAACCAAACAAAATTACATTTCCTAGACAATCAGCCTTGTTAGGCAGTCTCGTTAGAGATAATGCTCTAGTAGAATATTGAAGGGGCACACAGTACTTTCTGTTTTACTTGTTACGTTTTGGGTATTTTTCTTTACAATGATGTGCAGAGAGCAAGTCTTCTCAAATTTCCCCACTATCCTTTTACGAAAGGCATGTTTGTGTTGGTGGAAAATCCTTCCTATCCAGAATGAAGTCTGAAAGTTGGGAGAAGACCTCAGGGGGCGCTCACCAAGTTTTTTGTACTCCCCAGTCATGTCACCATGAAACTCTAGCATAATTACCTTAGATAGTTATAAAATCTGCCTTTAACAAGTCATGTCACTTAGTTCTAGCATTTGGGTTCCAGGTACAAGCTCTTATACTGTGTCACCTCTGCCATAGGAAAATTGCAAGAACAGTACTATGAATATGCATATATCTTTTGCTTAGATTCACTAATTGTTAGCATCTAGTAAATTTGCTTTATCTCTTTCTCTTTCTCATACTCCCACAAATATATTTTCTGGAATTATTTGAAAGTTAACTATACATATTATGAAATTTCACTCCTAAATACTGTGGCATATAGTCTTAGAAAGAAGAACTTCTTTTTTTTAATAGTAGATACTATGATCCTTTCCCCAGATGCCCCTTCAGGGATGAAGAAATTATTCCTCCCTATTTTGGGAGTGCACTGGCAGATAGCCCTTAGCTGTCAGCCTTCCCTGGAAATTGGCTTAGCTGGGGAGACCATGTAAACCAAGGTCACACCCTCCCCAGGGCCATCTGTATTCCATGAATGATTGATGTGAGTTATAAAGTCCTGGACTCCTTCCTGAATGAGGACAACTTGCAAAGGCCATTCCAGCTTCAGTCCCCCCAAGGGGACATAAGGCCTTAGCTGAGACTGCATTGCAACCCAAACTTTCTCTCTGTTCATTTCTGCTTTTTCCGCTCTTCCTTTCTCTTCCATAGGTGTTGATTCCAAGAGCACTTCCCAGTGACATTCCTGCACATTAATCTCTGTTTCAGAGTCAGCTTCTCAGGAACATCAACCAGAATGGTGCCAGAAGTGGCCTGAGAGAGCTGAAACTAATATTATCAGTTTTAGTGACTCATTCTAGAATTTTATCATCATGGCAGCTAAAAAGTACTTTCTCGTGTTAGACTTAAAACTCTCCTGTTTCAACAGTCTCCAAGATATATTAATTGAAAAAAGTTAAGATGCAGAGTGTTGTATGTTATGAGCTTCCACTTGTGAACAAAAGAGAGAATACAAAAAAGGGAGAATACATTTACATATAGGCTTATATGTGCATAGAATATCTTTGTAAGGAAATACAAGAAACCTGTAATAGAGGTTGCCTCGAAAGAGAAGATCAGGGGTCAGGGGGCAGGTGACTTACTTTTTACTGTAAGCTCTTTGATATTATTCTAATTTCTGTCATGCACTGTATGACTTTTTTTTTTAAGGCTGGAAACAAAATAAGGCAAAATAGTCATGGTTACTAATTCTGGGTAGTAGGAATATGGGTTTTGTTGTAGCAGTTGTAATTTTCTGTAGTTTTAAAAATTAAAATTTCTAACACCTTTTGGTGTTAGAAAAATTGCAAGAACAGTACTATGAATACGCATATATCTTTTGCTTAGATTCACTAATTGTTAGCATCTAGTAAATTTGCTTTATCTCTTTCTCTTTCTCACACTCCCACAAATATATTTTCTGGAATCATTTGAAAGTTAACTTTTAAATGAGTCAGACAAGGATCATTTATTATAAAACCATACCTTATGCTTTGTTCTCTTCTCGGCATTTCTAAATTGATATTTGGCTGATTTACTGCACTACTTTTCAGGGTATTGCCGCAAGCTTAATAGTTTTCAAGGTCATCCTTTTCATCCCTCATTCAGAAAGACATGAAGTTGGCATGTTAATTTTTCTAACATTAAAGACATGTTAATTTTTCTAACACCATATATCTTGTGGATATAGAGACCATCCTACTTACTGAAACATTTCATTTATTTGAATGTGTTCGGTGAATGAATGAATGAATGAGAGTTCATCAATTATTATACAAAGAGGGAAATACCCTATCATCGGATACAGGGCCACTGAAATTGGGCCCCCTGCCAGCGACACAAATGTGAAATGTCATGAAGCGCTTGTTAAAGCCGGCTGGATCCTCTCCCTTCTGCTTCCTGTTTGCCCAGTGTGCACATGGCAGAGCTTGATGAACTCCTCCACTGATGAGAAGGCCGGACATCAAACCACAGAAAGGGAAGAGCTAGCACAGCTTTGCACTCAGCAGATACTCAGTACACGTTTTTGACTCACTGATGACTATTTGGACACCATCAATGTATTTGAGTCTCCGGGAAGGGCCTGATGGTTTGCCTCCTGGGACGCATCATGAATTAGTTAAGGTCACAGTGGTGCTGCTTTGCTTGCAGCGGCTCCTGAGGACTAATACATTCCTGAAAACTGGAAAAAGCCCAACTTCATGTCTTTCTGAATGAGGGATGAAAGGGATGACCTTGAAAACTATTAAGCTTGCGGCAATACCCTGAAAAGTAGTGCAATAAATCAGCCAAATATCAATTTAGAAATGCTGAGAAGAGAACAAAGCATAAGGTATGGTTTTATAATAAATGATCCTTGTCTGATTCGTTTAATTTCCTTCTAGGCAGAGGGATAAGCCTGGGTGAAGGAAAAGAAACAATAAATTAAACAATTTTTAACTATCAAAAAATTTCATTTTGTCTTGTATAACAAATTAAAATGAGAAAAATATATTCTAGGCAGATATACTGGTAAGAGAATTAAACTCTAAGAAGAATCATTGTCAACCTTACAACAAATGTGTTCCAAAGGGATTTCAAAGGGATCATGTAGATACTGGCTCTACATTCATTTTAAGGAAGACATATTTATTGAACACTTACTATTTTCCAGCCTCTGTTCTAGATGCTGGGGACACAATATTGAACAAAGCAGACTAAAATTCTTGCCCCCGTGGAGCTTATATCCTGGGGGGAAAGAAAATATATACAGACGCTATGTTAGAGAAAGTTAAGAGTTAAAAAAAAAAAAAAAAAAAAAGTAGGGATGGGGATAGGAAGTGTGGGGTAAAGCCTTACAATTTTAGATAGAATAGCTATTGGAAGGCCTTATGAGAAAATGATGTTTGTATAAAGATCTGAATAAGGTGAGAGAGAGTCACGCAGACATTTGGGAAAGAGCACTTTAGATGTGAAAATAGCATGTACAAATGCCCTGAGGCAGGAGCATGCTTGGTGTTTTGCATTGAGGCTACAGCAGAGTGAATAGGGGTTGAGGTCAGAGAGGTAGCAGAGGTCAGATCAGGACAATTTATTGACCCTTAGCCCCAACCTTTGAAGTGGAAAGGACCCTCTCCCCACTTCCTGGTCAATGAGGGAGCAAACAGACTGGGCAATTGATTGTTCTTAGGACTTGGAGCCATAAGAGAAAGAATTAAAGCCTTTGGCACAGGCATGGTGGCAGTAAGAGCCCCATGGCAGCCGTGTCCACTGTGCAGTGTGTGCAGTGCCAGCAGCAGTGCCCCGCCCAGAGTGTCATGGTGGAGTCACCGTGGATATGCCTTCCACCCAGTCTTCCTTAGGTTCTGTCTATGTTCTGAGTCTAGTTCTCCAACCTTCCTATCTTCTATGAACTAACTGGTAAACCAACAAAAATTCCCTGCTGCTAAAGCTAGCCAGAATCACTTCTTGTGCTTTGGAACTGAAAATACTGACGGACACTCATGAAACTCAGGATTATAGTTCAAAACCTCCTTTAGAGCTGAGGTACTGATTAGTAAAAAGCAGACAGACACAGAGAGAAAACAAATAAACTAACACTAGATTCATTACTACTGTCCACAACTATGGTTTATAGTGGATTAACACTTAACATAAAACAGGTCTGTACAGTAGTTCATGGTTCCAAAGATGGCTGCAATGATATCACCCCTCCCACATGCTCTTCTGCATCGTGACCTTGCCATTCCCCCAACAAGAAGTGGTGTATGTTTCCTCTGTCTTTGAATCTGTGCTGGCTCTGTGAGCTATTTTGACCAATGAAATGTGACAGAAGTGATGTGTAATTCCCAAGGCTGGTCTTCCATCTTGGAAGTCAGCTGTCATGTAAGAAGTTTCCTTGCTCTGCTGGAGACCAGTGGAGAGAGGCCTGAAGACACCTTGAACACTCCAGCACCAACCAAACTCCCAGCTGAACACAGTCCCATGAGTGAGCCCAGCCAAAGTTATATGAAGCAGGACTACCAGCTGAGTCCAGCCCAAATTCCTGATCCACAGACTCCTGAGCAAATAAAATGGCTGTTATGTTAAGCCTCTTTATCATGGGGCTGTTTGTTACACAGCAATAGATAACTGAAACATACAAATATTGTCACAATACAAAATTTTAATTAATCAATTGCATGAGGGTTCAGTCAGGAAGTTTACAAAGACAGGTGTGTGTGTGTGTGTGTGTGTGTGTGTGTGTGTGTGTGTGTGTGTTGAGGGAAGATCAAGGAGATGTCTAGGAAAATTGAAGGAGGAGGAAGAAGAAAAGGGAAAGCAGTTAACAGAAGGGCTCACCTTTCAGGACCATATTTTAACCTGAGAAGCACTGGAAACCAGTTTATTAAACTGACTTGTGTTCAACTATTGATCATAAAAAACCATTTATCTACCACCTCACCCTTCAGTGGAGAAATTGGTAGAGACATGATTTCACTGGTTTTGCTCACTGATGCATCCCCAGGTGACTGGAAGGGGAACTCATAAGTGCTCACTGAGGACTTGTGGCAGGAAATAAACACACATGGAAACCATAATATAATTAAAAATTCTTACCTAATAAATATCAGAAATGGAATAGAGTAGTTCATCCAATTTAGGGTTTCCAACCTGATGACTGGTGAGATGGGAAGAGGCGGAATGAGTTACTTGGAGAGAGTTCCAGAAACCTATAAAAGAGATATAATACCATTACCAGAGGCTCAGAAGAGTTAGGAAGGCTCACAGTCAAAATAAAGCCAAGGTTTGTGAAAACTATTCATAAAAAGGCTTTAAACCTATATTTTTCAGCAGTAGTTCTCTCTAATTTAGACCTCTGATTTTACCTTCATCTTTTTCTTATGTTTCATTTTCTTAAATCAGAAAAAGACCTTCACTTTGGAAAGTCTAAAATATACACGTACAGAGATAAAGGAGATGATGGAGCACCTCACTGCTTTAGATGAGTTTAGGTCTCTAGGCCCCAAAGCAAGGTTTGGCAGAGGGTGGTGTGGCCCCACTGAGTGTCCTCAGTTGGTTCTGTCTCAGAGGGCCTGGAGGTCCAGCCTTCTTGAAGGGAGATGCGTCTTGTATCGAGGTTGGGTCTAAAGCTCAGGCATTGTTTAGGCTAAGTAGCTTCATAAGACCCACAGTCCTTCTCTTTGAGGTCCTACAAGCCTTTGGTAAGTTCTAGTAATACTCAATTGGCCCTTTCCAGTCCATCACTGCCCTCCAGCAGATGTAGCATGTGCCATGCCTGAGGGCTCGCCTCATCAATCAACCCTGCCAACCAGCCACATAGGAGGGAGCCGCTGGATGGAATGCCCTGTGGCCAAGTGGGACACCAGTCCGTATAGCAGCAGGTATGTACAGGATAAACATACAGAATCCCACACATGTCTATTCTGTGCTGGGCAGTAGTCAGGGAACCCACAACTGACCTCTCAGCCTTTGGAATAAGCATGGTTTGACACTGATGCATAATGCCTTCCTTCAAAGGCTTATGGTGCTCTGGATGGACACACTGAGTCCTTCCTCTTTTGTAACTTCTGATGAATACAACACATTAGCATCCCAAGTAATATTAAAATATTACTGATCATCAAAAGTACAAGAATGATTACGATTTTTCCCAAGGGGAATCCCGGAATGCTCCTTTGTCCAAATGACCTTGGCAGAAACTGCAAAGCTTACACACGCACTGCCTGCTCCATTGAAATGAACTCATACTCTGCTATGTCGTCCAATATTCTTATGGATAAATGCCCAGAAATGAACTCATAAAGTTAAATAACTTTTTCAGGTCATTGATTTGTGGTTTAACCTTAATGTATTCTTTAGCAAATGTCATGTATTGATGGGCCCACAGATGAAAAGTTTCTTGAAATAAAGTATAAAGTCAAAATGTTAAAAGAATTATACATTGAATAGTATAGCATCATGTCAAGATGAAATGTGCATCTTTATCGTAGAAGACAAACTTATGTTTGCCAAAGGGAAAGCAGGGGAGGGGTAAATTGGGAGTATGGGATTAACAGGTGCATACTACTATAAATAAAATAGATAAACAAGGATTTACTGTATAGCACAGGGAACTATATTCATTATCTTATAATAAACTATAATGGAAAAAAATGAAAAAGAATATAGATATATATATATAGATATATGTATAACCGAATCCCTTTGCCGTACACCTGAAACAAATACAGGATTGTAAATCAACTATCCTTCAATACAAAAAAATAAATTAAAAAATTTTGTAATGTGCATCATTATAGGTATTACAAAAAAAGACTAGAAGCAACCCAAATGTCTATCAATAAAGGTTTAGTTAAGTAAATTATGATGCATTCACATACTGGAATATTGTTCAGCTGTACAAAAGAATGAGGAAACAAGTTATGAACAGGTAAGGAAAGGTTTCCAAAACCTGTTAAGTAAAAAACAAAACAAAACACAGTTCAAAAAATTATGGCATGCTTTGGTAAAGAAGTGAGAAATGTAAGAATGTATATTTGAAATTTGCTTGTATTTGCACTAAACAATTCTGGAACTAAGTATATGTAAGAAATTAAGAAGAGTGGTTACATATGGAGGGTAGGAACTGGGTTAATGGAAACATTGGTTGGGTGAGGGGAGACATTTCACTATATAACTTTTTATACGTTTTGGTTTTGACTCATGAGGACGTATTACCTATTCAGAAAGTTAAATTAAAAAAAAGAAACCAACCCTAAAAGTGTGTAACAGCAAAACTTGAGTAACTCAGGTCCTACTCATAGGGAATTTGAGGTGAGTTGAACGTGTTAAAGACAGGGGTGGTGAGTTTTGTCTTCATTCCATGGGGAGGAGGGAAGTGCAGAGATGCTGGAAGAGAAACAGACTTTTCTCCCAAGTCTCCAGCTCTTGTAGTGGATGAATGGGGAGAAAAGAGGAACATGCCTCTATCTTGGTCCTAGCTTTATCCAGGTCCCCTACAGGAAGTCCAGGGCACATGCAAGTTTTTAACAAAAACCTAACACCATTGGAGACATGCATTCAACAAACATGAAGTACCTACTATGGGCATATAGACATTAATAACAGTCAACTCTAGTCCTTAAAAAGATCATGATCCAGGAGTCGGGGGCAGGAGAGTAAAGTGGTGTGAGACAGCGTGAGAGAAGCATCCTCTAGCCTAGGAAGGCATGCACGTGTGCGGATGGGGAGAGGTGTGGGTGTAGGTGTCAGGATTCTCCCAGCAGGAGAGAGGTGAGCTGAGTTCTAAAAGACTACCAGGAGTTAAGTGAAGAGGAAGATGGGAGGGGATTCAGAGAGAGGGCTTGTGATGTGCAGAATCACAGAGGAACGATTCTCCCAGCTCATGGTATGGGGGCAGGGGGTGAGAGGGAAGGAAATGGCCATGATAATGCTGGAGAGGAGACAGAGACCAGACTATGAAGGGCTTTGAATGCTGGGCTAAGTTTCAGATTCTGGCGTAAAGGCTAAGGGGACTGACATATTAGGTTTGGGTTGTGGAGAGAGTTCCGCTGCCACTAAAGACGGAGATGGAATACTTTGCCTGTGAATTACTGCTTGTGATGGTTATTGTCCTAAAATGTACAATTGCCTTACTAGGTTCTGGTAATATGTACAGTATTTGCTACTGCGGAGCACAGGCTCCGGACGCGCCGGCTCAGCAGCCGTGGCTCACGGGCCCAGCCGCTCCGCGGCATGCGGGATCTTCCCGGACCGGGGCACGAGCCCGTGTCCCCTGCATCGGCAGGCGGACTCTCAACCACTGCGCCATCAGGGAAGCCCTGCTACTATCATTTTTGAGAGTTAAAACAAAGCAATATGGTCTCAGTCAGAGTGCTAACAGGAAACAGATGGCACATTCAAAGGAGGATGATTCTAGGAGGATTTATTTACAGAGGGACAACACACAGGTGTGGGCATAGGCTAGGTGTGGGCAAGGGATGCGCTGGTGACCTGGGTCTCATAGCAGCCTGGCTGACAACACATGCCTAGGCCTGTTATGGACTAAATGTTTGTGACCCCCCTACCCTTCTGCAGCCCCTAACCTCCCAGTGTGATGGCATCAAAGAGGTAATTAGGCCTTTGGGAGGTAATTAGGTTTAGATGAGGTTATGCAGGTGGGGTCCCCGTGATGCGATTACTGCTTTTATGAGAAGGGACCAGAGAGTTTTTCTCTCTCTCTCTCTCTCTCTTTCCCCACCATGTGAGGAGGACAAGGCAAGAAGGCAGCTGTCTGCAAGCCAGGAAGTTGGCTTTCACCAGAAGCTCACCATGCTGGCACCCTGATCTCAGACTTCCCAGCTTCTAGACTATAAGAAATAAATGTCTGTTGTGGAAGCCACCCAGTCTATGGTACTTTGTTACGGCGGCCGAAGCTGACTAAGCTGGGATGACCAACACAAAGCCCATGTGGACAAGGGCAGGGAACCGCTACTTGAATCCGGAAGCAGTGAGACAGTCATGTGAAACAGCCAGATTGAGAGGAGCAGTGAACTTCGGTTAGGACCTCACAGGGAGCAAACCAGGGCCAGAAATATCCTGACCTCCCTCCCCTCCCTCCCACTCATCTCCCAGGCACTCAGAGGGCCGAGAGGCCCAGAGATGGAAGTCAGTCTTCAGGGACTGAAAGCAGGGTACAGAAGGATGGAGCATGGGTTTAAAGGGGCAAATGACAGAGGCTCAGCACAAACATTATAATTAAATTTCCCTCAACTTGTCCCTTCCTGTGTGTCTCCTCCCTCCCCCAAAAAAGTAAGAGGGAAGAATTTTGCTAGGCAAGTGTATGACTTAGAAAAGGCTAACTACTGCAACAGACTGACCCTAAAATATATCATGGCTGAAATACCATAGAGTTATTTCTTGTTCACAGAACAGGACTGGGTAAACTGCATGGGTCAGTGGAGCTCCTCCTTGTGTATCATTTGGGCAGCCGAGCTGATAGAGGCTCTGCTGTCTTTTAACTGGTGGCTTCCAAGGTGGTCCTGGGGGTCATCTGCATTCCAGCCAGCTGCAAGGGACAAAGAGCAAGAAGGGTCAGCACGGGGTTTTCATGGGTCAGGCCTGGCAATGGCACACACCAATTTAGCTCCTCCCACTGTCTGGGACTCAGTCACAGGGCCACTCCTGTCAGCAAGAGGGTAGCTGGGCCATGTGGTCCAGCCACGTACCCAAGAAGAAGACGAGAAGCAGTTAGCTTCTCTGCCATAGCATGGAAATGATGTCCTTTTGCAAAACTGGTTTGTACTAAAATATTTTTTAATTGAAAAAAGTTAAAAAAATTTTTTTTAATTCTAAAATCAAGACTAAACTTTTGATAGAACCACACTATTCAAAACAGTTTTATAAAGTTTCTGTCTAGCTCCTAACAGTGAGAATTGTAAAGTGCAGTGCAGTGCATGGACCAAATCACTAAAGTTCTGAATTAGCCAACAATGTCAAATTTTAATTGCAAAATGTATAGCCCCTTCATTTTACTTTCCTTACAGAGAAATCTCTCTCTGCTTCCAATTTATACCTCTTGTTTGATGGTCACCATCCTCCCATGACATATGTGATTGAGCCCAGTGAAGTCTTTGAAATTTGCTAAGAGCACATCAGGAATATACACTGCCAAGAATCACAGACATTCAGTGCTCGCTTCGGCAGCACATATACTAGAATTGGAATGATACAGAGAAGATTAGCATGGCCCCTGCGCAAGGATGACACACAAATTTGTGAAGCGTTAAAAAAAAAAAAAAGAACAAAAAAAGAATCACAGACATTCATAATATAAGACAAATAAACAATTCTGTTCAGATGGCCTGGTATTACAGTTATAGTATAGTAATATAGTCCATCCTGGAGCCATTAACAAAATTAATCATCTCTATGACTTTTACTGTCTGAGGTCTCCTCTTTAAGCTCCTCGCTGGTCCCTGGCATGGCAATTTACTCCTTTCATGTGGGCTGCTGTGTGCTATTACTGTACCCATCACAGTGAATCATGCATACTCAGCTGCAGACTTGTAGCTTCCCATCTTGAGAGCAGATTCCCTGCCTCATTGCTTTTGTCCTTAGCCTCTAACACATTACAAGGCACATGCAGGCAATACATTTGAATGAAAGAAAGAAGAAATGAATATCAATGAGTGCAGTTTTATTTTGGATCTCCCAAAATGCTT
>NC_041224.1:135129393-135133225 GCF_002837175.3 Physeter macrocephalus
TTTTTTTTTTTTTTTTGCGGTACGCGGGCCTCTCACTGTTGTGGCCTCTCCCGTTGCGGAGCACAGGCTCCGGACGCGCCGGCTCAGCAGCCGTGGCTCACGGGCCCAGCCGCTCCGCGGCATGCGGGATCTTCCCGGACCGGGGCACGAGCCCGTGTCCCCTGCATCGGCAGGCGGACTCTCAACCACTGCGCCATCAGGGAAGCCCTGCTACTATCATTTTTGAGAGTTAAAACAAAGCAATATGGTCTCAGTCAGAGTGCTAACAGGAAACAGATGGCACATTCAAAGGAGGATGATTCTAGGAGGATTTATTTACAGAGGGACAACACACAGGTGTGGGCATAGGCTAGGTGTGGGCAAGGGATGCGCTGGTGACCTGGGTCTCATAGCAGCCTGGCTGACAACACATGCCTAGGCCTGTTATGGACTAAATGTTTGTGACCCCCCTACCCTTCTGCAGCCCCTAACCTCCCAGTGTGATGGCATCAAAGAGGTAATTAGGCCTTTGGGAGGTAATTAGGTTTAGATGAGGTTATGCAGGTGGGGTCCCCGTGATGCGATTACTGCTTTTATGAGAAGGGACCAGAGAGTTTTTCTCTCTCTCTCTCTCTCTCTTTCCCCACCATGTGAGGAGGACAAGGCAAGAAGGCAGCTGTCTGCAAGCCAGGAAGTTGGCTTTCACCAGAAGCTCACCATGCTGGCACCCTGATCTCAGACTTCCCAGCTTCTAGACTATAAGAAATAAATGTCTGTTGTGGAAGCCACCCAGTCTATGGTACTTTGTTACGGCGGCCGAAGCTGACTAAGCTGGGATGACCAACACAAAGCCCATGTGGACAAGGGCAGGGAACCGCTACTTGAATCCGGAAGCAGTGAGACAGTCATGTGAAACAGCCAGATTGAGAGGAGCAGTGAACTTCGGTTAGGACCTCACAGGGAGCAAACCAGGGCCAGAAATATCCTGACCTCCCTCCCCTCCCTCCCACTCATCTCCCAGGCACTCAGAGGGCCGAGAGGCCCAGAGATGGAAGTCAGTCTTCAGGGACTGAAAGCAGGGTACAGAAGGATGGAGCATGGGTTTAAAGGGGCAAATGACAGAGGCTCAGCACAAACATTATAATTAAATTTCCCTCAACTTGTCCCTTCTTGTGTGTCTCCTCCCTCCCCCAAAAAAGTAAGAGGGAAGAATTTTGCTAGGCAAGTGTATGACTTAGAAAAGGCTAACTACTGCAACAGACTGACCCTAAAATATATCATGGCTGAAATACCATAGAGTTATTTCTTGTTCACAGAACAGGACTGGGTAAACTGCATGGGTCAGTGGAGCTCCTCCTTGTGTATCATTTGGGCAGCCGAGCTGATAGAGGCTCTGCTGTCTTTTAACTGGTGGCTTCCAAGGTGGTCCTGGGGGTCATCTGCATTCCAGCCAGCTGCAAGGGACAAAGAGCAAGAAGGGTCAGCACGGGGTTTTCATGGGTCAGGCCTGGCAATGGCACACACCAATTTAGCTCCTCCCACTGTCTGGGACTCAGTCACAGGGCCACTCCTGTCAGCAAGAGGGTAGCTGGGCCATGTGGTCCAGCCACGTACCCAAGAAGAAGACGAGAAGCAGTTAGCTTCTCTGCCATAGCATGGAAATGATGTCCTTTTGCAAAACTGGTTTGTACTAAAATATTTTTTAATTGAAAAAAGTTAAAAAAATTTTTTTTAATTCTAAAATCAAGACTAAACTTTTGATAGAACCACACTATTCAAAACAGTTTTATAAAGTTTCTGTCTAGCTCCTAACAGTGAGAATTGTAAAGTGCAGTGCAGTGCATGGACCAAATCACTAAAGTTCTGAATTAGCCAACAATGTCAAATTTTAATTGCAAAATGTATAGCCCCTTCATTTTACTTTCCTTACAGAGAAATCTCTCTCTGCTTCCAATTTATACCTCTTGTTTGATGGTCACCATCCTCCCATGACATATGTGATTGAGCCCAGTGAAGTCTTTGAAATTTGCTAAGAGCACATCAGGAATATACACTGCCAAGAATCACAGACATTCAGTGCTCGCTTCGGCAGCACATATACTAGAATTGGAATGATACAGAGAAGATTAGCATGGCCCCTGCGCAAGGATGACACACAAATTTGTGAAGCGTTAAAAAAAAAAAAAAGAACAAAAAAAGAATCACAGACATTCATAATATAAGACAAATAAACAATTCTGTTCAGATGGCCTGGTATTACAGTTATAGTACAGTAATATAGTCCATCCTGGAGCCATTAACAAAATTAATCATCTCTATGACTTTTACTGTCTGAGGTCTCCTCTTTAAGCTCCTCGCTGGTCCCTGGCATGGCAATTTACTCCTTTCATGTGGGCTGCTGTGTGCTATTACTGTACCCATCACAGTGAATCATGCATACTCAGCTGCAGACTTGTAGCTTCCCATCTTGAGAGCAGATTCCCTGCCTCATTGCTTTTGTCCTTAGCCTCTAACACATTACAAGGCACATGCAGGCAATACATTTGAATGAAAGAAAGAAGAAATGAATATCAATGAGTGCAGTTTTATTTTGGATCTCCCAAAATGCTTACTTGTTGACAGACACAATGATCATTATCCTTAAATTTAACATTCACACATAAGCCTGTCTCAGCTCTCTGTATGGAAAAAAAACCTCAAAAACAAAAATGGCCTATGTTCTGGGGTTACTTTTCTTTTTTAAAGAGAATCCAGTGGTGACAATCATCCAGCATGCCCTCACTTTTATCTAAACATATTGTGGAAGGTGTAAACATACCTGAACAGTCCAAAGCTACAACAAAGAAATTAAATAAGTGGAGGAAGACAAATTTGATTTGCCAACAGATTTCAGGCAGCAGCAATGTAACAAAGCACCAAAATCTCACAACTGTGTGCCAAACTGTTATTAGTAATATCAGTGTCCTTTTAAAAAATATTTTTAAATTGAGTATGCTTGATATACAAAAAAAGCTGTACATATTTACCCGGATGAGTTTGAAAGTAAGTATTCAGCCATGAAACTGTCATCACAATAAACACTTCCATAAACATAACTATCACCTCTAAACATCTCCTCCTCCCCTCTTTTTTGTGATAAGAACATTTAATACAAGATCTACCTTCTTAACAAGTTTTGGAATATGCAGAACAGTATTATTAACTATATGCACTATAGTGTAGAGCAGATTTTCTAGAACTTACTCATCTTGCATAACTGAAACTATGTACCCTTCGGCCAACACCTCCCGATTCTCCCTCTTCTCCACCGCCCCCCATAACCACCCTGCTTCTATCGCTGTTTTTTATGTAAACAAATGAATAGTTCGATAGTTGTTTGTTTTTGATTAAGCAATTGTTGGCTAAAAGGTACTCTTACATAACTCTGAAAACTACATCCTAGTTTATAGAAGCAATAGGAATACTATGCTATTTTTTTCTTAACTGTGCGTTTGTATGTTAAGGAAAGGAAGGTGCAAGATAAAACCTCAAGTAGCTCAAAAGGGTATATACTTCAAAATATCTCCCTCCTGCCCTTGCCCCCTTCAGTAGAGGCATCAAATGATACCATTTCTTATATATCCCGAAGTTAGAATTCTAAGCATATATAATAAGCGAGTTTTTTAAAAGTTATATATGTAGTTAGCAATATGATTTTAAAGGGTTTTTATTTGGCATGTAAGTTATGAAAAATGATCTGAGTCATACATTTTTATGTAAGTCTTGGAGATGATTCTTCTTCTTTTTTATTTTTTTTTTTTTTTTTTTGCGGTACACGGGCCTCTCACTGTTGTGGCCTCTCCCGTTGCGGGGC
>NC_041224.1:135133239-135150987 GCF_002837175.3 Physeter macrocephalus
CGGCATGTGGGATCTTCCCGGACCGGGGCACGAACCCGTGTCCCCTGCATCGGCAGGCGGACTCTCAACCACTGCGCCACCAGGGAAGCCCGTAGATGATTCTTCTTAATCACTTATAATCAGAGGCCCAAGGAAGAGGGTCTCAGAGAAGTGCTTAAATCCTGTATTAGTTTCCTAGGGCTGCCCTAACAAATGACCACAAACTGGGTGGCATTAACCAATAGAAGTGTATTCTCCCATGGTTCTGGAGGCTCGAGAAGTCTGCAATCAAGGTGTTGGCAGGGCTGCACTCCCTCTGAAGGACCAAAGGAAAAATCCTGCCTTTCTCCTTCTGGCTTCTGGTGGCTTCAGGCATTCCTTGGCTTACAGCAGCATAAATACAATCTCTGCCTCCGTCTTCACTCGGCCTTCTTCTCCCTGTGTCTTTGTGCTTCAGATCTCCCTTTCCTCTTATAAGGACACCAGCCATTGAATTTAGGGCCCACCCTAACTCCAGGATGATCTCATCTTGAGATCTTTAATTTAATTGCATCTGGAGAGACCTTATTTTCAAATAAGGTCACATTCACAGGTAGTAGGGATTAGGGCTCGGACATATCTTTTTTGGTGACATAATTTAACCTATTACAAATTCCCATAGGTAGATAAGCCATCAGTTCCTTTCTGACCTGCCATCTGGCACCTGGGATTCCTCTAGACCCAAGGGGCTGGGTTGGATGGATAGTTGACTCAAGACATGAACCAGGTCTCCATCTGGAAGACACTAAAGACAGGGACCCCTTTTCTGGGATTCCCTTCTCCCCTTTCTCCTCTCTCCCTACAAGTATTTACTGAATGCTTACTATATGCCAGTCATAATTCTAGGGTACTGGGGATTTAACAGCAAGCAAAGCAAAGTTCCTACACTTATCAAGCTAATATTCTAGTGGGAAGACAAATTATAAACAAATAAAACCTAACGTGTCAGATGATAAGGGCTATGAAAAAAAAAAAAAACAGAGGAAGGGAACAGGAAGCCTCTATGATGAGCAGAGACCTGAACGAGAGAAGGAGTCAGCGTTTCAGTGACCTCCCTCGCCGCCAGCAGATATAATGGGTGCAAAGTTCTTGCGATGGTTACAAAAAATATGTCCATGAATGCCTGGTGCTCTTTAAGAGGTGGAGCTTGACTCTCCTCTCCTGGAGTGTATGCTGAATTTGAAATAAATAGAATATGGCAAAACTGGTGATATGTTACTTCTGAGATTAGGTTTTAAAAAAATTACAGCTTCCACTCTGGGTGCTCATTTTCTCTCAGATCACTCTCCCTGGGGAAGCAAGCTGCCAGGAGAGCTGCCCTCTGCTCTACAGAGAGGCTCACGCAGCAAGAAATTGAGGGCTGTGTCTGGCCAGCAGTCAGGGAGGAAAGGAAGCCCTCAGTCCCCAAATCCACGAGGACCTGAGGCTTGCCAACAACCTCGTGAATGAGCTTAGAAGTAGCCCCTCCCCCAGTTGAGCCTTCAGATGCCACTGTAGCCACAGACAAAAGCTTGACAGCAACCTTATCAGAGATCTTGATTCAGAACACCCCCCCCCGCCCCCGCCCCCGCCGCTTTATGACCCTCAAAAACTGAGAAATAATAAAGCTTTGTTATTTCAAGATGCTAAGTGTTGGGATAATTGGTTATGTAGAAAAGTATAATTCATTAAGGCCCCAAGGCGGCAGCTTGCTTGCCAAGTTGGAATGTGGCTGGAACAAAGTGAACAGAAGGGAGCATGGTAGGTGACGAGGTCAGAGAGCAAATGGGGAGCCAGCTCCCATGGAGAACAACTGTAACACTCTGGCTTCTAAGCCAAATGAGGTAAGGATCCAGAGTGAAGAGTTTTGAGTAGCTGAGTGACATGATGAAAGGACAGGCTTGACGGGACAGACTGTACGGGGGAGTGTAGAATGTGGGAGACCAACTGGAAGGCTACTGTCATAGGTGACTGCTTGGATTAGAGGAGAGGACCTGGGTTACAGAGGTAGTGGTGACAGTGCTGAGAGGGGACTGGACTCCAGATAGATTCTGATGGTGGAACCAGAAATGGAGGAAAGAATGGCAGAAACATTTCTGAAGAGGCTGTCCTCTTTGCTAGAATGAGGATAATTTTATGAAAGTTTAAGGAAAAAGATGAAGTAATAAAATTGGTTTCCAAAGCATCTGGCAGCCTGTCCTTTTGGCTTCTTGCAGAGCCTCTTGTCCTCACATGTATCTTCATGTTCTTTTTCCTTCCCCCTTTTACCTACTAAAATCTCTCCCGGGGAAAAATCTATGGAACCTGTCCTCAGTAACGTATAAATAATTGATGAGACAAAAATCAACAGCATTTCTTTACACTAACAATAATAAACTAGAAAATATATAATAGAAAAATAAGACATATTTCACAGTAGCAACAGACTATATTAGAATATCTAGGAATTAACAAAGAATACACTAGAGCTCTATAAGAAAAAATTTTAAACTCTATTAAAGGACATAAAAGAAGATCTGAATAAATGAAGAGGTATTCCACACTCATGAACAGAATGGCATAATATGAAAATGCAGATTCTCTCCAAATTAATCTATAAACTAAATTCAATCTCTGTCAAAATGGCAGGGTTGGCTTGTTTGTTTTTTGAGAAACACTGAAAATTTATCCTAAAATTTATCTGGAAGCACAAGTCCATTATTTAGCTAAGTCTACTTTGAGAAAGAAAGGCAAAGAGTATTTAAGAATACTACTAAGCTATATGATTCAAACATTATGGTACTGGTTCAAGAACAGACAAACTGGACAACTGGAACAGAATGACAGAACTCAGAGATAGAACTGTGTTTAGATTGGAACTTGGTCCCCACATATAAGTCTGGGAAAGGATGGACTGTTTACTAGATAGGAAAACTGGCTCACTATATTGAGAAAAATTAAACCAAATCCCTATCGATTACATAAACAAATGTTGGCTCCAAAAGGGTTAAAGACTTATTTTCAAAGCTATCATGAAGCTAATAGAAAATATATATATATACTTGTGACCTATGTGTGGGAAAGGACTTCTTAAAATGCAAAATGCACAAACCATGAGTGGAAACAAGAATTTCTTGACATTGTTGAGGTTGCCCTTTCTGCTCACTGCGGCAGTTGTTGAGTGCTGGGCCTCCAGGGGCACCCATTAAGACAACTGTATCTGAGCCAACCTGATAGCTCTTCAGAGTTGTCCACTCTGCTGATGGGTAAACTCACTCCCAGAGACATAGGCATTCCCTCAATCCCTTACCTGAAACACTGTGCAAATGGAGTCCCATCCCTGTCACTTCCTGGAAACCTGTAAAAGCTGTCCTTTCCAGCTACCCAAGTTTGGGGAAATGCCTAGTTCTTTTTTTAATAAACTTATCTATTTATTTATTTTTATTTTTGGCTGCGTTGGGTCTTCTTTGCTGCGCGCAGGCTTTCTCTAGTCACGGTGAGCAGGGGCTACCCTTCGTTGCGGTGCGCGGGTTTCTCATTGCGTGGCTTCTCTTGGTGCGGAGCATGGGCTCTAGGTGTGCGGGCTTCAGTAGTTGTGGCTCGTGGGCCCAGTAGTTGTGCATGGGCTCAGCAGTTGTGGCTTGCGGGCTCAGTTGTTGTGGCTTGCGGGCTCAGTAGTTGTGGCTCGCGAGTCCAGTAGTTGTGCATGGGCTCAGCAGTTGTGGCTCGCGGGCTCAGTAGTTGTGGCTCACGGGCTCTAGAGCTCAGGCTCAGTAGTTGTGGTGCATGGGCTTAGCTGCTCCACAGCATGTGGGATCTTCCTGGACCAGGACTCAAACCCGTGTCCCCTGCATTGGTAGGCGGATTCTTAACCACTGTGCCACCAGGGAAGCCCCGAAATGCCTAGTTCTAAGCTCAGCCTTATCTCATCCTCCTCTACACTCACTTAGATCAATCCTCCATGCTGGGCTTGAAGTACAAAAACTCTTTCCTTTTCTCTGGGAGAAGAAGAGTAGTAAGGACCACTCAGACATAATATACAACAAATTTAGCACAAACAACACAATGAGTAATTGAGGAAGAAAAACCCTGATGTAACATTTCCTCCTGCACTCCACCATAGTTACGGGTTCTGAAAATTCAGAGAAGTCTTTACTTATTCAGCACCTCCCCTTATATACTCAGAGTGCTATTCTGATTTCAGTTTTTATACCTGGGGCATCCTAAGGGCTTTTGGAATTACTCTGAGATTTAGAAATGAACATTGGAGTGTTTTGTGCCTGGCACTCATTCTTAAGTTGCAGGTCCTATACAAAGACATTGGACGAGGAGAACCCAATCCCTGCCTCAAGCACCCCACACCCCCCAGTGCGGGTGTCTGGCATATAGAGAGATAAATACAGTGGGAAGTCTAAGGAGGCCTGTACCCGTGTAATGCTGTGGGATTCCCCCTGCTTCCTTGAGTATGACAATTACTGCAAAGCTGAGCTTCCCTTGCTGCTCTGTGCTTTGAAGCGGATCATACTTTTCGGTAGTTTAAAATTCTGATTGAACTAGTAGAGTTCATGAAGGTAATCTGAACTCCTAGTTAGTTTTGAACATCCTCAAAAATAAGTGAAAAAGCTACAACAACAAAAATACAAGATATATGTTTGACCAAACTAGGCAACTTCTTTAATTCTGTACTAATTAGGAAGCTTTTGACTGCAAGTAGCAGAAAGTCTGACTCAGACTGGCTTAAAAAATAGGGAAATGTATCAAGTCATATAACAGGAACTCCAAAGATATGTCGGGCTGGACAATATCATCAGTCACCCAGATTTTTTCTGACTCTTTTTGCTGTTGTCCACAGGATTCATCTGAAGGCTGGTTCCCCTTGTGTTCCTCTTGTGGCTGCCCATGGCAATTTTGGCTACCTGATTTCTTGTTCACCTCCTCTAGGTGAGAAAGCTATAAAAGTCCTGATGGGCCAACTTAGTTCACATGCCTGCCTCTGGATCAATAACTGTCACCAAAGGGATTGCCACGTGCTGTTTGGCTCAAACCTCGGTCACTGAACCAAACACAGGTGAAGGAGGGGGAAGAATTACTGAAATCGGTTTAGGCCAACCACAGCCCATTTCTTGACTGAGAATCAAGGGATGGAGCCGTCTTCCCCTGAATCTCCTGGGCTGTGTGTGTGGGTATGTTGGATGCTTGAAAAAAGGTGGGGTTTTATTAGAAGGAGAGAAAAGGGGAATGGTACTGAATGAGCAACCAAAGTGAAACTACAAGCCCTGATCTACAACAAAGAGGAAGTGATGCCAGATTCAGTGAGGGCTAGTGCAGGTGCCAGGCAGAGGCCTTTTAGTGTGTATCCCAGACAGATTCCTCCGTGTGGCGTGCCTACGCCATGAGGGAGAATTCCACACTCCCTTGTCAGAGAGGGAGGCAAACAGGCTGGCTTAGGCGGCTGCAGGAGTTCCCAGGTGGCACTGAGGAGTGGCAGGGTTGGGAGGGGTAAAAGAAGAAACACACACCCTTGCTGTATTTGCTGGAAACAGCCTGTCAGTGAAATAAGGTAGGAAAAAAATACCTATGAATTGTGAATAGCCCCGCAGCTGTTGATCGCTACTGACTGGGGAACAGAAAGGGCTAAAGCATCACACACACGCACGCACACATGTGCGCACACATACAACTTTGTGTGACAAGGAACAGGGAAGAATTTTTGCCAGCTGACCACACCGGTTCAGTTCCTTCTTCACTCAAACCTCCTATAAATTATTCTTCTAGGAATACTCATCTTATGTCTGACTCTGCCACTTACTACCTGCACGATCTTGGAAAGTTATTTAACCTCTCGGTACTTCACTTTGCTCTTAGGTAAAATAAGGATAAGAATAGTACTTACCCTCATCAGGCTGTTGTGAGGGTTAAATAAGTTAATATGTGTAAAGCACTTAGAAAAGGACTTGGAATTAGTAAGCACGATGTAAGTGATAATGATGAAGGTGGTGACTAAAAGAGGAGAAATAAAAAAATAAACTATATGTATTTATAAAGAAAGGAGCAGAAAAAACAAATGCATGAAATAGAATAATATTGCTATTGAGCTATGGAAATTTTGAACAAACCCAAACCTGTGAGTTGCTATGGACAGTGACTCCTTTGCACACCCCAGTTTTCTCCCTTTTTGAATGGGAGTGGCTACGGCTGTCACCCTTTGCCATCCCACCTCTGTACGTCGGGTATGTGGGCAGATGACTTGTCTCATTAGCCTCACAGGTTCACAGGCAGAGGAATTGTGCTCTGGGGGCTGGACTTAATGAACCACACCTGAGGTGCTTCAGCCCCACCTGGGACTGATTTAGATGTTGAGATTCTGGACCTCAAAGTGATGCTGTAATGGGATGAGACTTCTGGAGAACTTTAGAGGTGGGTGCATTTTGCATGCGGGAGGGACACCAATCATTGGGGCCCAGAAGCAGACAGACTCTAGGATGGCACCCAATTAATCCCTTGTGTAATCCTCTCCCCTTGCATGTGAGTGGGGCCTGTGGCTTTCTTCTAGCCAACAGGTTACGGCATGGCTGATGGAATGTGGCTTCTGTATATTGCACGTCCACCTTGCTAGTGGACTCTGCTGACACTGCCCCTTGCTGGCATTGATGAAGCTTCCTGCCATAGGAGAGGCCCACGTGGCAAGAAACTTAAGAGTGGCCTCCTCCAGCCAGCCAGCAGGAAGCTGAGGCCCTCAATCTGACATCCCCTCATCGAACTGAATCCTGCCAACAGCCACCTAAGCTGGGAAGCAAATCCTTCCTCAGGCCAGCCTCAGATGAGACCCCAGTCCTGGCTGACACTTTGCAGCTTTGTGAGAGACCCTGAAGCCGAAGACCCAGGTAAACGTGTGCCTGGATTTCTGACCCACAGAAACTGTGTGGTAATAAATGTGTGTTATTTTGTTCCTGAATTTCTCATGATTTTTTATGTAGCAATAAAAAACTACTGCACAAATTTATATGGAAACTTAGTTTCTGATAGAGGTAGCATGGGTGAGGATTGGATTATTCAGTAAATGGTGTTGGAACAACTGGATAGGCACCTGAGGAAGACATAGATGGAGCCCTACTTATCCTGCCACTACAATAAATCCCGGCTGGATCAGGTTAAAATGCTAAACATAGAATAACAAATCTTCAAGGAAATGATATGGGGGGAAATTTTGTCATTTCAGGGGACATACAATCTAAATGCTAAACTTTCTGGATGCCAAGAATAAAAAGATAACTTCAACAACATAAAACTAAAGAGAGTTCAGTATGAAATAAACAATGTAAGTACAAAGGGAAGAGAAAAATCAAGTGGAAAAAAATTGTCCTGTATATACATTGACAAAGGACTATTTTCCTTAACATACAGAGTTCAGTGAATCAGAACAAACAATGCCATAGAGAATGGGCAGAGAACATAGTTCACAGAACAGAAAATGCCAGCAGCTCTCAAACATAGGTAAAGATGCTCAGCCTCATTTGTTAAAGAAGAAACTAAATTAAAATTACAACAAGATACCATTTTTTAACTTATCAACTGGCAAAGGTAAAAAAGTTGAATAGGGGAAACTCTCATGGATGTGCGTATACATTTGTATAATCTCTATGGGGGGAAATTTGACAAAATATCTATCAAAATGTCAAAATGCGACATCCCACCTCTAGAAATCTGACCTACATGTATACCTGCACATGACATATGTTCAAAGATATTCACTGAAGCACAGTTTGGAATAGGGGAAGATTGAAAATAACCAACATGTGTATTAACCGGCTATTGTTTAAATATCTAGTTAAAAATCAACAAATAAACAGAGGAGTTCTATTTGTACTGATATGAAACAGTTTTCTAAGTTTATGGAAAATAAAAAATGGAACATTGTGTAACATATACTCTTTGTACAAAAATTTACATATACCAGACATGTTTGTACATGCAAAAAACACTTCTGGAAAAATATGCAAGAAACAAATAACAATGCTTGCTTCCAGGATGGAGAACTAGGTGACGGGTGAACACAAGTGAGAAGGGCATTTACTTCTTATTTTACAGTTTTTCAAATATTTTGCATGGATATTACGAATGTATTCTCTATTCAGTTATCAATAAAAACACTTAAAAGAGGGTAGTGTTTTGACACCAAAGGCTCTCTCCAGGACTTAAAAGGGAGGAGTGCTTTCAGGCAGGAAGAAAGAGCCAGTGAATGCCCCCTCTGTTGGCATAAAAGGAGAGAACGCCTACTGCATTTTTAAAGAGCTTCTTAAAATAGAGTACTGCAAAGCTCAGTGGGCTCAGCCCTTTCTGGTTGCTGGTTAGAGGATTGTCAGGATCATTTTCCTCCAGCTAACTTGCAGTCCTCTATATTCCAGGTTGTTTTTCCTGTGAAAATGTTTGGGGCTTAGAGGATGTGTATATTAAGAGCCCACAGCTCCATGCAGAGCAGGCGGGGATGCTTCAGAGGAGGGGTCCCTACACAGCTTTTCCCTGGTTGTTTTCTTTCTTCATTTCAGCCAGTGCTGCCGCTCCTCTTTCCCGGTCTAGCCTTTGACACAAGCTCTGCAGTTGCTGCCACCGACCCCTCCTCCCTCGTTCCCTCTCTCAGTCTGGAACAACCCTTGCTGGCACCTCTGCAGCTGTGACTCATTGCAAATGCTTTGCATTCCGGGATGTTCTGCAGAGTTTTGGGTCTCCCCTGCGGCTCGAAGCATTAGGCAAGTTCAAAGGGAGGAGCAAAAGAGGTCCCGCAGCTGCCAAAACATTGCAAGGATGAGGGGAAAAATTGTTAGGGAAACTGAAAACGTTTTGTGAGAGCAGGACCCTGGCCAGCCACTCCCTGGTGTGGGCCTGCTGGTAATTTGATCAGGGCTGGGGGAAGCCATAGAGGCCGAGTTGTAGGGAGTGGTTGTCCGAGACCCCGTGAGGCCCAATCACACATGCAAAAGCACCACAGGCCATCTGGAGACCACCTCCATCTGCCCAGGAAGGACCTGGGTTGAAGCCACTCTGGAAAGCGGAAGTGTGTGTCTCATCCAAAAATGTTTGCTTCAAATATGTTTACCTTTAATTCACTGGAATTACTATGTTAGCTTATTTCTCCTACCCACCACCTACAACTGTACACAATTTATGTTTATATTCAGGTCAACTGATATCTACTTTTAAAACAGTTGTGTTCCTTTTTTTTCTTCCACAAAGCTATGGAACCCTGTGTTGAAGTCTTTGTGTAAAAGAAAGAAATTCTAAACTGCTCAGGTTAATTAAAAAGACATGGGTGGGAGCTGGGG
Source organism: Physeter macrocephalus (assembly GCF_002837175.3). Lineage (NCBI taxonomy): Eukaryota > Metazoa > Chordata > Mammalia > Artiodactyla > Physeteridae > Physeter > Physeter macrocephalus. The sequence continues at coordinate 135,142,536 of NC_041224.1, forward strand.
GAGGGGAAAGCCCTCCCCAGTGACCTTTACCTTCATTTCTTCCCTGGTCCTCTATGCAGGCTCCAATAGGGCATAATTTAAACAAATCTTTTAAATAAACTTCATCAAGGTAAATTTGCCTACAATAAAATACACCCGTTTTAAGTGTACAGTTTGATAAGTTTTGGCAAATTGTATATACCATGTAAGGTATAATTTGAAACCATTGGCTTAGTAGATATGAACACAATGAAATAAATGTACATTTTTTAAAGGGGAGATAAATTGTATTTAATATTCACCTGTATTGTCCTAACTCCATGGGTGTAACATCATCTCATGTTAAGTCTCCTTTACTATCAAACAAATAATAGTATTTGATTTAGTTTCACTTGTATTTCATAGATGAAAACAACTTGGATTTCTTAGAAAACAAAATTTAAGTGCAAAGAATTGTTGAAGTTCCAATAACTTTTTCTTCTTTATAAGAAATATTAGCTCCTAAAAGATCTCTTTAAGATTAAGAAGAGAGGGACTTCCCCGGCAGTCCAGTGGTTGAGACTCCACCTTCCAATGCAGGAGGCGCGGGTTCAATCCCTGGTCGGGGAACTAAGATCGCACATGCCATGGGGTGCAGCCAAAAAAAACTTAAAAAAAAAAAAGATTAAGAAGAGATTTTCAAAGTCACTAAGCGTGTTTGAGTCACGTGTTTCAAATTCATACATTAGTTGACCCCTTCTATGAAAGATGGGGATAACATGCTCACATGGTCCCCCATCTTCACACCCTCTCTCCCCAACTTTTATAGTACTATCTTTATATGTTTGCAACAGTAATGTTCTCTTCAGTGGCAGTGCAACAATTTGTACTGGTCTATATTTAAATAGATTTGGTGTTCACCGAAAGCCCTTTATATGATTTCTCTGTTCCTTTTTTTCTTAAATTTTTCTCTAAAATCCTGGGATATCACCAAGTAGTTTTTTTGAGAGGCTCATGAGTGCTGTGTTTCCTGATTTTTTGCATGTTTAGGAAAGTCCACTTTGCCTATGTACTGGAATGACAATTTATTTGGATAAGACACTCTTGGTTAATGTTACTTTAGTCATTGTTCCTGTTTTCTGACATTAAATTCTGAGGTCAGTTCGTCCCCTGCAGATAATTTGATATTGTTTGTCTGAATGCCCAAATAATTCTTTCTTACTTTTGAGTCTCAGTAGGTAAGTCATGATATGTCTCAGTATTGAATGTTCCATGTTGAAGTTTTATGAAACACAGTGTATTTTTTAATTCTGCAGATTCACTTTCCTTTGTTTCAGGGGTATTCTCTTGAATATTTTTAATTTGATGGGTTTACTATATGAGGGCCATCATTTGTGATTATATTAGATAATCTTTAGTCTCCGTTACCTTGCTTCTTTCTACTTACTTTAGTCTTGGGTTTTTTGGGTTTTTTAAATCTGTATTTACTGTGATTACTTCGAACTTTTGCTCTATGTTAGAAAATCAAGTTTTAGCTATTTCTACTCTGTTCCTTGTTGTTTTACTTTTATTAGTTTTATAATTATGTTGTTTTGTCCTTATTTTCTTTCAGCTCATCCTGCTTTTTTCTTTTTTCATCACAGGGTATGTGAGCTCTTGTTTTATTTAATGCATGTTCTTAAAATGTTTTGTGGTGGAAAGCATTTATAGGCAATTCCCTTGTTTCTAGGGCTCTTCTAAATTGTGTCCTTTATCTACCATGTTTATGTTCTTTTCTTTCTGTGAATTGTTGGAAAACCAAGTATGTTAATAAAATTGTTTTGTAATTTATTCTTTCATTTTGCTCACATTCTATCTAGATTTTCTACTTTCTATTTGCTTTGAATCAGGATTCTTTTTCCTCTGTAAACTTCTGAAACCAGTTTGCTGCACTTTGTTTCCCTCTCTATACCTCTCTATATGGTTTGAGGGCTGGAAATTTTGTGTCTTCACACTGTGCTGTCTGTGACTTGAGGTGATGGTAGTGGATAGAGGAGATAGACATCAACTGAGGCAATTCTCAGTCTTAGAATATTTGAGCTCTGCTTTTCTGAAATGTTGTTAAGTATCCTGTACCAGCTTTCTTTCACCCAGCTGGAGGTTGCATTCTCTTCTTGGGGATGTGGGGAGGAATACTTTTGAGTTTAGGTTTGGACAACTATTTCCTGAAGATATACATGTGGTCCTCAAACCAGAGGGAAGCCTGGTCACAATGCTTACTTTTGACCCTATCCTGTGCAATCCTTTGACTGAGTCTGGAGAAACACAAAGGACTAGCTTAGAAAATGTGTAGCAGCAGAAACCTGGTAATGAAAACTAATTAACTGCATGATAGCACCATTATTTGAAACATATTAGTTTTAAGTTTGAAACCAAATTAACAAAATGAAAATTTATATACCCAGCAAGGTTCTCATTCAGATTTGGGGAAATCAAAAGCTTTACAGAGAAGCAAAAGCTAAAAGAATTCAGCACCACAAGACCAGCATTGCAACAAATGCTAAAGGAACTTCTCTAGGTGGATAAGAAAAGGCCACAACTAGAAACAAGAAAATTACTAATGGAAAAGCTCACTGGTAAAGGCAAACATAGAGTAAAGGTAGGAAATCATCCACACACAAATATGGTATCAAAACCAGCAGTCGTGAGAAGAGGAGAATACAAATGCAGGATATTGGAAATGCATTTGAAATTAAAAGGCCAGCACTTAAAACAATCTTGTTTATATATACACTGCTATATCAAAACCTCATGGTAACTACAAACCAAAAATCTATAATAGATACACACACACAAAAGAAAAAGGAATCCAAACACAACACTAAAGTTAGTTATCAAATCACAAGAGAAGAGAACAAAACAGGAAGGGGAGAAAAAACACCTACAAAAACAAATCTAAAATGATTAACAATATGGCAATAAGAACATACATATCAATAATTACCTTAAATATAAACAGATTAAATGTTTCAACCAAAAGACATAGACTGGCTGAATGGATAACAAAAACTCTAGAGGAAAACATAGGCGAAACACTCTTTGACATAAATTGTATCAGTATCTTTTTCAATCCATAGGGTAATGAAAATAAAACAAAAATAAACAAATGGGACCTAATTAAACTCAAAAGCTTTTGCACTTCAAAGGAAACCATAAACAGAACAAAAAGACAACCCACAGAATGGGAGAAAATATTTGGAAATGATGTGACCAACAAGGGATTAATCTCCAAAATTTACAAACAGCTCATGTAGCTCAATATCAAAAAAACAAACAACCCAATCAAAATCCAAAATATACAAACAGCTCATACAGCTCAATATCAAAAAAAAAAAAAACCCAATTAAAAAATGGGTGACAGATCTAAATAGACATTTCTCCAAAGGAGACATACAGATAGAAGACATATTGATGCCAAGATGCTCAACATCACTAATTATTAGAGAAATGTAAATCAAAACTACAATGAGATATCACCTCACACCAGTCAGAATGGCCATCATCAAAAAGTCTACAAACAATAAATGCTGGAGACGGTGTGGAGTAAGGGAACCCTACTACACTGCTGGTGGGAATGTAAATTGGTACAGGCACTATGGAGAACAGTATGGAAGTTCCTTAAAAAACTAAATATGATCCAGCAATCCCACTCCTGGGCATGTATCTGGAGAAAACCATGGTTCAAAAGGATACCTGCACCCCAATGTTCATTGCAGTGCTGTTTACAATAGCCAAGACATGGAAGCAACCTAAATGTCCATCAACAGATGAATGGATAAAGAAGATGTGGTACATATATACAATGGAATATTACTTAGCCATTAAAAAGAATGAAATAACGCCATTTGCAGCAACATGGCTGGACCTAGAGATTATCATACTAAGTGAAGTAAGTCAGACAAAGACAAATATCATATGATATTGCTTATACGTGAAATCTAACAAAAATGATACAAATGAACTTATTTCCAAAACAGAAACAGATTCACAGACTTAGAAAACAAACTTATAGTTACCAAAGGGAAAAGGTGGGGGAAAGGGATAAATTGGGAGTTTGGGACTGACATATACACACTACTATATTTATTTGTTTGTTTATTTATTATTATTATTATTTTGGTTTGGTATTATTTTTTTGGTTGTGTCATGTGGCTTTTTTTAGTTCCCCAACCAGGGATTGAACCTGGGCCCACGGCAGTGGAAAGCCCATGTCCTAACCACTGGGCCGCCAGGGATTCCCCACACTACCATATTTAAAATAGATAACCAACAAGGATCTACTGTATAGCACAGGAAACTCTACTCAATATTCTGTAATCACCTAAATGGGAAAAGATTTTGAAAAAGAATAGTTACCTGTATATATATAACTGAATCACTTTGCTATACACCTGAAACTAATACAACATTGTAAATCAACTATACTCCAATATGAAATAAAAATTAAAGGGCTTCCCTGGTGGCACAGTGGTTGAGAGTCCGCCTGTCGATGCAGGGGACACGGGTTCGTGTCCCGGTCCGGGAGGATCCCACATGCCGTGGAGCGGCTAGGCCCGTGAGCCATGGCCACTGAGCCTGTGCGTCCGGAGCCTGTGCTCCACAACGGGAGAGCCCACAGCAGTGAGAGGCCCGCGTACCGCAAAAAAAAAAAGAAAAAAGAAAAAAAGATAATGTATATATAGTAGATATTTATAATATTGGTTGCCCAGTGTCCAAAAGCTTTACCTATCTGGGAGGAACCCCAAGATAATAATAGGGAAGCAGCCCCCCTCCACTATGGAGGCCAAAAGGACTGTTATCCCCCTGGGAGTATGAGCAAGGACAAGACCTAAGCACAGCCAATCAAATGCTGCCACCTGGACTTTATATCCTGATGGGGTGACAACACAGCTCAGGCCAATTAGGGATGCTTCCTGGTGGCTGTGCAGGGAGGAGAGCTTGGAAGGGCAAAGTGCATGTCCAATGACAGTAGAACCCAGCACAAGGATGGTAGGTGTCCAGTGGTGCAGATACCAGTCTTGGGGTGCTGAATGCCCTGTTGGTGAGTGGCACGTCCTGAGCAGCCTGCTACTGTGGTGAGTATCTGATCTATTTCTACTTTTCTTTGTTTCTAGGAGCCACCAGATACCCATCCAATACATTTCATTTCTACTTCAGGAACTGTAGTCGGTTTCTGTTATTTACAATCAAGAACCCTGACAAGTATAATATATCTGGGTTCAGGATTCAAAGATCAACTGAGAAGACCTGGATACTTGGCATTTCATGTGAAACAGACTTAGGAATTTTTGTGCACCATGATATAATGGATCAATAAAGTGGCGTGGTTGCCACAGGCGGGTAGGACAAAGAAGGTCAGAGGCCTGCTTCCTAATCCTTCTGCTCTTGTTAACTACAACTAGAGTGTATTTTCCTGTTTAAAGCATTTTATTTTAATGCAGACACGGACAAATTAAAATTTGTCCAGTGGGAGAGTGATTAGGAAGGGGATGAGTCTTTATATGAAGAACCGGAGAAATTTAACTTAGAAAAGCCATACAGAAGACATTCTATGATTCTTTTAAATTATGTTACCATTGAGATAATTTTATAAAAATGTAATGGTACAAAGGCAGATGAAAAATGGCCTTTAAAAAACAGCACCCACTCTCTGCACCAAATATGGGATCTGGGTAGATATCACAAAAAGTGAGAGAAAATGAGAGATGAAACTTTCCAGATGGGACTAGGATGAGAAATGAGTGTTGTTTGAACAACTAACTTCCATCACTAGTAGAATGAGCCTGGAGGGACCATTTCCTGGTTCCACCCACTTTCCTCTTGGAGGCCCTTACTCATGGGATGCAGATATCTTCCTCCCAGAAAATGTTCATAAAATAACTAAATAACTGGAGTCCAGAGGCTCCAGATGATTCACCTTTTCCATCATAGAAGAAATACAAGATCTAAATTTACTGAAATATTCCAAAGGTATACTATTGTATACTCTCATATTCTCACTTTGCTTTCTGGTTTCTAATGTGTTAAAGTGAGTGATAAGCCCCAAACCCTGTTCTTTCCTTGAAACTTCATAATAAATCTAAGGCCACTTCCATCATCATCAGTGTGTCCCTGAGGATAATGGTGATTATTTTGAATTAACTATTTCAAGTAAGAAATGATAAATATATCTCGGAAGTGCATATATTACTTGCATATCTCTTCTAACTTCTATGTGGAATGTAAGAATTGAAATAATTAAGGTTATTTTGCATTTGCAAGAAATAAAAATCTCTGAAAGTCATTAAACTCTTTTGCTAGCTTGTATGTAAACTGGTTCTACCACTCTCAGGATCCACTGGCATCAGGAATTGAGAAAAGTTGTGAGGAAACGAAGGCCTCCCCCACCTTCAACTCTCCTTGGCAGAGCACGGAGGACGAAGTCTTCTCCAGGGGAAATACAATCTGGCGATTCAATACCAGCAGGATTTAGAGAGTCAAACAACAGCTTCATTCAGGCTCATGAGGGCTGCTAAAAGCAATATCGCTGTGAGGATCCTTCTGAGTACTGAGCATGCATATTAACCAGCCTAACTTTTGTTCCGTGTTTTTACAGTTATGGCAAATGATCTGGGTTAAGCCATCTCTTCTTCTCCCTGTCCTGTCTTGTGACACATATTTCAGCAAAGTCTGATTGAGGCTTAAAGAACAATCTGTACCAACAGAACAGGCTGTGAGCTCCTTAGGGTGGGGTCGGGAAGGTGTGGAGAGAGGGAGGCTTGGCTTACTGAGTTTTCTCTCTCTTGCACTTAAGAACACTTACAAGCAGGTAGTAAAGGACTGTTGGATTGAATTGAACTAAAAGGAGTGGAACTAACTGGCCCATAATATCAAAACCATACACAAAGAATATTTGCTAGGTAGCTAAACAATTAAATTAATAGATAAAGCAACGTTTTGGCAGGGAGAGAAGCTGGGAAAGTATTTTTCCTTGATCTTCATATTATAGCTTGACCCATTGTAGAATAATTTATTAAGAAATAAGAAAAGACAGGGGGCTTCCCTGGTGGCGCAGTCGTTGAGAGTCTGCCTGCTCATGCAGGGGACACGGGTTCGTGCCCTGGTCAGGGAAGATCCCACATGCCACGGAGCGGCTAGGCCTGTGAGCCATGGCCTCTGAGCCTGCACGTCCGGAACCTGTGCTCCGCAACAGGAGAGGCCACAACAGAGAGAAGCCCGCGTACCACAAAAAAAAAAAAAAAAAAAAAAACAGAAAAGAAGAAAGAAAAGAGAGGAAGGCCATTTTAAAGAAAGTCAATAAGCATAGCTTTTTTTTTTTTTTTTTTTTTACTCCTATTGTCATATTAGGTTTGTTACTTAGGAGAAAGTGTCAACAATTCCAAAATAAAAAAAATCACAAGACAGTTAAATTTATAATTACATTTACCTAAAACACGGAAAAAAATTAAGGACTTTATTCCATTTCTCCTCATTAAAATTTAATTCTCTCTCTTTAAAAAATTATTCATATGGAGGGCAATAGAAATGACATACTAATTTTTATTTATTTAAACAATTTCCCAAATGCTACATTAGCCATGAGCTGGCATTATTGCACCTAGTACAGTAAAAGGAAGGAATGCATAAAGATAAAAGTAGATTTTAAAGAATTGGAGGGCTTCCCTGGTGGCGCAGTGGTTGAGAGTCCGCCTGCCGATGCAGGGGACATGGGTTCGTGCCCCGGTCCGGGAAGATCCCACATGTCGCGGAGCGGCTAGGCCCGTGAGCCACGGCCACTGAGCCTGCGCGTCCGGAGCCTGTGCTCCGCAACGGGAGAGGCCACAACAGTGAGAGGCCCGTGTACCACAAAAAACAAACCAACCAACAAACAAACAAAAAAAAGAATTAGAAAACAGAAAAATAGTAATACTAATAAATAAATCCAAAACCCAACAAAATTAATGATTCACCCTACTTCCACCAATGGACAGATCATCCAAAATGAAAATAAATAAGGAAACACAAGCTTTAAATGATACATTAAACAACATGGACTTAATTGATATTTATAGGACATTCCATCCAAAAACAAGACAATACACATTCTTCTCAAGTGCTCATGGAACATTCTCCAGGATAGATCATATCTTGAACAGAATACACTTTCTTCTCAAGTGCTCATGGAACATTCTCCAGGATAGATCATATCTTGGGTCACAAATCAAGCCTTGGTAAACTTAAGAAAATTGAGATTGTATCAAGTATCTTTTCCAACCACGGCGCTATGAAAATAGATATCAATTACAGGAAAAGATCTGTAAAAAATACAAACACATAGAGGCTAAACAATACACTACTTAATAACCAGTGATCACTGAAGACATCAAAGAGGAAATAAAAAAATACCTAGAAACAAATGACAATGGAGACACGATGACCCAAAACCTATGGGATGCAGCAAAAGCAGTTCTAAGAG
>NC_041224.1:135153191-135158100 GCF_002837175.3 Physeter macrocephalus
GGAGGGAGATGCAAGAGGGAAGAGATATGGGAACATATGTATATGTATAACTGATTCACTTTGTTATAAAGCATAAACTAACACACCATTGTAAAGCAATTATACTCCAATAAAGATGTTAAAAATTAATAATAATAAATAAATAAATAAATTTATTTATTTATTTGTTTTTATTTATTTATTTTTGGCTGCATTGGGTCTTTGTTGCTGTACGTGGGCTTTCTCTAGTTGCAGGGAGCGGGGGCTACTCTTCGTTGCAGTGTGCGGGCTTCTCATCGTGGTGGCTTCTCTTGTTGTGGAGCATGGGCTCTAGGTGCATGGGCTTCCGTAGTTGTGGTAGGCGGACTCACTAGTTGTGGCTTGCAGGCTCTAGAGCACAGGCTCAGTAGTTGTGGTGCATGGCCCTATTTACTCCACGGCATGTGGGATCATCCTGGACCAGGGCTTGAACCCATGTCCCCTGTATTGGCAGGTGGACTCTCAACCACTGTGCCACCAGGGAAGTCCCAATAATTAACCCTATTTTTAAAATGGAGAATGCACACAAACTAAAAATAGGAAATAGAAATAAATTAATAACCACAGACATCAGGGAAATGAAAAAGCCTGATAAAAGCTGCTTTTGCTCAGCTCTATGCAAATAAATTTTTTAAATGCACAAAATAGATTATTTTCTAGTAAAATATTCATTGCCAATGTTGTCCTCAGAAGAGACAATCAAAACATAGCAATTACTATGAGAGAAATGTGAAAAGTTGTTAAATTTCCTACCAAAAATAAACAAATAAATAACACCCTAGTCACAAATGATTTTACTAGTAAATTTTACCAACTTTTAACTAAAAGATGACACCAAATGTTCTACAGTATGTAGAAAAGACAAAAAACCTCCAGATCCTCCTGACGAAGCCAACCTAAAACTGATAGCAAAACATGACAAAGGAACACAAAACAGAAATCACAGACCAAAAGCACTTAGGAATATCAATGCAAAGACTCCAAACAGATTCAACATCATATAAAAAGAATAGCATACCTCCTCCAAAGAAGTCATACATATGGCTAAGAAGCACATGAAAAGATGCTCAACATCACTAATTATTAGAGAAATGAAAATCAATACTACAATGAGGTATCACCTCACTCCGGTCAGAATGGCCATCATCAGAATATCTAGAAACAATAAATGCTGGAGAGGGTGTGGAAAAAGGGAACACTTTTGCACTGTTGGTGGGAATGTAAATTGATACAGCCACTATGGAGAACAGTATGGAGGTTCCTTAAAAACTAAAAGTAGAACTACCATACGACCCAGCAATCCCACTCCTAGGCCTATATCCAGAGAAAACCATAATTCGATACAGATGATACATGCACCCCAGTGTTCACTGCAGCACCATTTACAATAGCCAGGACATGGAAAAAAACTAAATGTCCATCAATGGAGGAATGGATTAAAAAAATGTGGTACATATATACAATGGGAATGTTACTCAGCCATAAAAAAGAATGAAATAATGCCATTTGCAGCAATATGGATGGACCTAGAGATTATCATACTAGGTGAAGAAAGTCAGACAGAGAAAGACAATTATCATATGATATAGCTTATATGTGGAATCTAAAAAAAATGGTACAAATGAACTTATTTACAAAACAGAAATAGAGTCACAGATGTAGAAAACAAACTTATGGTTACCAAGTGGGGGAAGGGGGAGGAGGGATAAACTGGGAGGTTGGGATTGATATATACACACTACTATATATAAATAGATAACTAATAAGAACCTACTGTATAGCACAGGGAACTCTACTCAATACTCTGTAATGACCTATATGGGAAAAGAATCTAAAAAAGAGTGGATATATGTATATGTATAACTGATTCACTTTGCTGTACAGCAGAAACTAACACAACATTGTAAATCAACTATGCTCCAATAAAAAGTAATAAATAAAAAGAATAGCATACCTTGATAAAATATGATTCGTATAAGAAATGCAAAGATGGTTCCATTTGAGGAAATATGTATCTATATAATTCACCCTATTAGTGTTAAAAAGAGAAAAATCATGTGATCATCTTCATAAGTGCTTTTAGAAAGCATTTAAAAAATTTCAACAATTCTTGATTAAAGTGCTTAAAACATGATATAATCATGTTACATCATTCATATATATGTATATATATGTATATATATATATATATATATATATATATATATATATATATATATACACACAAATATATGTCCCAACCAGAAAGCCTATGCTCTTATGCTCTACAGGGAAACAGAAGGATGTCTACCTTCACAATTATAACCCACCATCATCATTCTGGAGGTAACAGCATACCTAATTAGACAACAGAAATAAATAAGAGGTACAAAAATTGGACTGTAAAGATAGAATTAAGATTAACCATTATTAATAGATAATATGATTACGCACCTGAAAAACTCAAGAAAGAAAATCACCTGAAAAAATATGACAAACAACATGAGTATTCACTAAGGTAATTAGGAACAAAGTAAATGTTAAAAATCATAGCCTTGGGCTTCCCTGGTGGCGCAGTGGTTGAGAATCCGCCTGCCGATGCAGGGGACACGGGTTCGTGCCCCGGTCTGGGAAGATCCCACATGCCGCGGAGCGGCTGGGCCCGTGAGCCATGGCCACTGAGCCTGCGCGTCTGGAGCCTGTGCTCCGCAGCGGGAGAGGCCACAACAGTGAGAGGCCCAAGTACTGAAAAAAAAAAAAAAAAAAAAAAAATCATTAGCCTTTCTTTTAGGAAAGCTATATGAAATTGCCAATATTTAACTTTTTAGACTCACAGAAATGGCAGTTCCATATAGCTTAACCTAATGTATACAAATAACAGCCACTGAGAAAACATAACAGGTAAAAGAGGCCATTTATAATGGTCACAAAAAAGACAAAATATTCAATACTTCAGTACAGGATAAAACTGAGAAATGCTCACAATCCATACAAAGAAAACTAAAAAAAAAAGCTCTAAGAGACACAAAATAAAACTTGAGTGGAAAAACACATCCTTTTCTGAGATAGGATGCTTCAACGTCAAGAAGATGCCTGCTAGGGCTTCCCTGGTGGCGCAGTGGTTGCGCGTCCGCCTGCCGATGCAGGGGAAAAAAAAAAAAAAAAAAAAAAAAAGATGCCTGCTTCATCCCAATTAATCTAGAAATATAACACAATCTCAAGGAAAACACCAAAAGAAATTTTTTTTAAGTAGAAAAACTGATTTTAAAGTTCTTACTGGAAAAAAAAAGTAATAGCCAAGAACCTCAGGTAAAAACAGGAGAACAGTGAAGGAAGACCAGCCTTACAAGATAACATAGCATTATAAAACTGCAGTAGTCTAAACAGTGTGTGCTTCGTCAATGAAGTCAACGGAATAGATTCCAGAATACAGAAATACACTTATATATGAAGAATTTTAGCATGATAAAAGTGGTATTTTAATTAAATAGGGAAAGGATTGATTATTAAATTAAAAACTGTTGGACAGTTAGTTAACTGAGGGATGATGTGAAAAGCAATACTTCACCTATAGACCAAGATAAATTTGAGATAGATCAACAGATTTAAAAGTAAACAAACTAACAGAAAAAAAACATGGAAAGATTTTTGTGAGATTCTAAATTCTTAGGAAGTTCTTTGGAGAAAGAATTTTGGAAGCTCTTTGGAGGAGCAAGTATTTTAAAAATCTCAGGAGAAATTAGAAGTTTTAAGAAGTCTGATTTTCTGACCAACAGTTGAAGAATAGGTTGGTTTAAACTTCTGAAAGTTTCCTCTTGGAGGCAGGAGCGGGGAATTCCAAGCACTTCCTTTGTGCCTGTTTAAACTGTTGATAAATAAATGTATTGCCTCTTTCACAATCTCATTGTGCAGGTCTTTAGTGGAGGGAGGTATAACACAGAAGTCAGGTGAATTACCTTCTGCTTTGAAATTCGAAGGGAATTAGTTTGAGCTCTTGAGTGCCTCCTCAGGGAAATCTGGGTAGTGTGTGCATTTCCCAATCACCTCGGTATTTGGAGAATTAATTTCATTTATCAATTGTTCTGCATTGCTTTGTCCCAATGAGAAGCATCAGCCCTTTCCCCCTCATCTCCCCTTAAATTATCATTCACACAAGGCATTTATGTATGGAGTGAACTTTACAGAAGGTGGCTTGGTTTCCCTTTTCCTTTGAGACCCTTTTCACACCTTCTTACCTTAAACTTACCTGGGCTCTCGGGTTCTCTACTCATCAGCTCAATTCTCTTTATGTGCAGAACTATTTTGATCTTTTCCAGGCCTGCCTCTGCATATCTCCAAACTCATCAGTGTGTTTTGCAAAAACAATGGCTCATCTAAGGGAAGGTGAACCTTGAGCCACAAGGAGAAGTACTGGCAAAGACTTTTCTTTTTGGCCTCTATGTGAAGTGGGGAGCAGATATTTTGCCACAGGTAGGAATCACTATTCCACTGGCCTTAGAAGGCAGAAGTGGCTACAGTCAGTTTTGGTCTTACATAATTTGCTTCTTCTCCATCATAAAAAGGACCAGATTTCATAGCCTCTGTGATAGAATTTTCCTCCTTGCCTAACATTATTCACTACATAAAAGAAACAAGAAACAATATAAAAGTAAAACAAAACAATAAACTCATTATGGAGCTCCTAGGTCCTGTGAGAAAGTGTTAGATCTAAATCCTGTCATGCATATTTGAATACTATTCCTAAAATGTTTGGACCACTCAAAGGCTAGGATTCATGGGCAAGTGTTATGATTTTTAAAGTTACTTAGGTTATTAGGTTGACTTGAAGTCATGTCCCTGTCAACACTTCAGTTAGTTCTTTCAGAATACTGGGACAGATCACTCTACTTTTTTTTTTTTTTTTTTTTTTTTT